>NC_135308.1:113804872-114115372 GCF_048772815.1 Callospermophilus lateralis
TTTATATAAGTAATTTTATAACTGTCTTTAATAAAAATTAAGCATTTATAGCTATCCTTATAATTCCATTTTAGTTTTCAATTCATTTTTAATTAATAATACTTACTGAGATTCCTGATGATAGAGAACAGTGAACTAAACAAACATTGTTCCATCAAAGAACTGAATTTATGATTTTTTTCCTGGCATGAAGAAGTCTTTGCATTTCCAAACTCTTTTCAGTATGTTTTCAAACTTGTACCATTAGGCTATAGTATCTTAAGAAAATATTTTAAAGCACTCGGCTCCTACTATATATTTTGGTGTTGGTGGTAAATAAATGTTGAGCAATTAGCAACAGGTGATAACCGCTGAATAGATAAGGCACACATGATATACGAACATATTATAAATGCTTACAACACAATTTGATCTCCAGGACTCTATAAATGCTATGTTGAATTCCGTGCTGAGAAAATACCTTTTATTTTATAAACTTTAAGCTCATGGTTATAGAAATAAATGGCATAATGAAGACAATATGGCAATAGATTCCAAGATAATTTGATCGATATAAAAGTCTCTTAGTAGTAAGGTTTAGTATGTCCAGCAAAATGTAATTGCATAGTTGAAGAAACGCACCTGCTGATGCAGTGTTAATTAGATCGTCATGTTCTGCATGTCACTGCTAGCTTCGCTTCATAGACCTACAGAAATTGCTGCTTTTGAGCTTGATAGATTATTCTCTGTTCATTTAGCTTTTAATTTCTTTCTTACAGTGCCTAGTTCCAGCATTACAAATGCCTGCTAGCTGCTATCCTTATGTTTCTTTTTTTTTTTTCTCAAACTTTACAAGTAACAAAGGCACTCACTTCTTGTCAGCTTCATGTATTGTTTTAGTTGAACTCAATCGAGTCATTGGAAAGCAACCTGAAGATCATAATAAGCATTGTCAGAAATGCCAATACTAGATTAAGGCCTTTGTTTTTAATTTAATTATTGCTGTTCACCTACCTTTATATAAACAGATGCCCAATTTATTTTCTGAACCCAGAAAAATAAGTAGGATAAGGTAGAGGAATTTAATACATTTATTTAACTGTTAGCAGCTTTATTTAATTTTTATTTATTGGATTATATAAATGAGAGGATAGATGAATGAATGTTGTTAAGGACAAAGAGAGTCTTAATTTTCTTAATTAAGAAAGTGGAAGAAGATATTTCACTCTCTTCTTTGGTCTTGGAGTACTACTACCTTAGAAAACATAATTTTGAGTACCTCTCTGCTCTTTCCAATGTATATAAATTCTTTTGAAGATCTTTGTGAATTTTAAGACTCAATTCTTAGAAGCCATGTTTTTGAAATGTAAACTGGGAAGACAGCAATTCTATCTCCTGCTTTCTATAAGAGACCAATAGCTTAAATTCAATGAGCACTTGCTCTGGCCATAAAGATTGAGAAGTTTGATTCTCCTCCAGATTTAGGCAATTAGCTAGCACCAATGGTCATCCCAACTACCAGATAAATGAAAAAGAAACTGTGTGTGACAAATGGTGCTACCAAGTCCCTTTTCTCGAGAGCTAGTTATTGTTCACCTTGAAAACATGTATGCAATGGATTGTACCTGTGTCACTACATAATGGATACAATTCTTCTAGTCTCTGCAATCACGTGGTAGATTGCCTGGCATTTTTGTTGCCAAGTAAGTGATAAAAGTCCATGATACCAAAATAAAAGTGAAAGCAAGAAAATAAACATGAAGAGAAAATGGAAGTTTTCCATTTTGGCCATGAGTTATCTTCAACCCTCTTTCAAGCATCTCTACTTGACTGTTTCATGTCCTAGTGAACCCAGATTCTTTTGTGGCTTTTTTACATACTTCATGTTTCTGCCTTTGTGCTTTAGTAGAGCCTCTCTTCTCAGATGGTTTTCTCCCCCCAGCTGCTACTAAAATACAATTATTACTAAAGTAATATTAATCTTATTTATATTTTCCTTACAAAGTGTATATCTCTGCCTGTATCTGCCTATCTGTGCACATGCTTTGTGTTTTTTGTGATGCAGAATCTGTGATTTGCTTACTTTATCTCCTTTAGAAAAACAAAAGATAGAGAATAGAATAATTACTATAAAATGATGATTAGATACATAAAATATATGTAGTCTCAACTGATATCATTCCACATTTTTCTAATTCAAGATATAGGGAAAAACATAATGCTGCAATTGTTTTTAAGTTGGATAGCATATTTGGATATACCTATCACTTCTTTTCACAGTTATAGATGACCTTGCAAATTTTGCTCTACTGTGCCTCAAAACGGTATAGTAGGCAGTAACTAATTTTCTTTTATGTCTAGCATCTTGTTTCATATTTATTATGATCCATGATAGACTTATTACAATAGACAAAATGGTAATTCTGTTTTTAAAAAGTATACATTGTAAAGACCATATTTATTATATCAAAACAAATAAAAAGTTAAAAACTATAGTTTGGTCTACATCACAATGGAAATGGGTAGAGGGGATAAAAAATCATATTTTATTGAATTGATTGAATTACAACCTCTGTTTTGCTATTAAATACACTCTTGTATGTGAACATAAGCCAGAAAAGTCAATGTTTAGGATAAAATATAGATATAGTGAAACTCCAAAAAGCTTCTCAAAGTTTAGAGTCCTCTAAATTGAAGGAGCATTTCAAGAACTTGAGTGAGAGAATTTCTAAAAATAATGTCTAAAAGTGAGAGCTTTGGAAATATTTATCTCAAGAAAGCAGAATTTAAACTGACACCACTACTACAAAATGCTACTAACTTTAAAAACCTCTCTTTATTGTCAATAGGCACAGAGACAGAAAGGATAAATTGAATGTCTTAATAGCAAAATGGGAAACTATATGTCACTAAACAATTTAAACATTTTTAAACCACATTTCATGGCTAAAAAGTATTTTTATTTTCAAAAGAGCATGGAAAGATTTCTAGGAAAAAATTGTAACCTAAGTACCAAAACAAATATTTGATTCTCCACTCCAACCACATCCAGCTATCACTCTCCAAAGGAAATGTCTTAATAAATTTCAAAGTAGGAGAAAATCTGCATTACCTACTAGCTATGGAAATTAACAAAGATATAAAAATTATAAGTTTAATATTCACAGACTAAATTAAACCTGAAACTCTTGGGTTTTATTCTATTTTGTTGTAGTTGTTGTTTGTTTTGTTTTGGTTTTGGTTTGGTTTGGTTTACTTTGCTTTGCTTTTGGTACCAGGACTGAACAGGGGCACTCAA
Organism: Callospermophilus lateralis; assembly: GCF_048772815.1. Lineage (NCBI taxonomy): Eukaryota > Metazoa > Chordata > Mammalia > Rodentia > Sciuridae > Callospermophilus > Callospermophilus lateralis. The sequence goes on from NC_135308.1 coordinate 113,808,150, forward strand.
CCATTAAGCCACATCCCCAGCCCTATTTGGTATTTTATTTAGAGACAGAGTCTCACTAAGTCATTTAGCACCTCGCAGTTGCTGAGGCTGGCTTTGAACTTATGATCTTCCTACCTCAGCCTCCTGAGCTGCTGGGATTACAGGCAGGCACTACTGCACCCACCTTGGGTTTTATTCTTTTTGTGATAATTTAATTCTGCAGGTCCTGGAAATACAAATATGCTGTATGCTGTCAGGAACAAGGACAAGAGACAGAATTGGGATACATTGAATGCCATCTGAGGTTTTGAAAAGTCCTGTGATTTGAGGATGATGCTGGAGTAGAGCACAGTGACTGTCAGGATTGGAAGCTCCTAATGCCCAAGTCAGTTTGATTTGCAACCAACATAGTTCTGACCCAGCCAGTTGTAATTCAGAGAGCAAAAGCATGAAAGAGGTACTCCAGGGAGACCAGTATAACCAACCAAGTACCTGAGGTCTCTGTTGAAAAGAGGATTTAAATTTCTCTCCAGTAATATTAGAGAAGAAATTATAATGACAGGCTTAATAGTAGAAATAATGCAAACCATCATTATTGTCATTTGACAAAATTATCTACCTAGGGGTCAAAAAAAGGATTATAAACAGTGTAAATAAGTTGAGTTGAGTAAAAAGATCACAGAATAAAAAAATATAAAAACATAGATTTTATATTAATAAACAATAATTAATTTGGTGATTTAATGGAAAAAACTCCCCAAATTGATAGAATCTACAAAAAGAACTCAATAAAATGAGCGTGGTGAACAAATAAAAGACATGAATACAAGTATAATATTTTGTGAAATGGCGAGTGGCCATAACATAGGATAATACCAAATTATATACACAGACTTTGAAAATAATGTTTTCAATTTATTACTAAACTAAACATGAAATAAAAGTATCAATTATCTGAGAGGCACAAAAAATAGAAACTAATAAATAAAATATGTAAGACTTCATAATGTTGTAGAGCACGCATCTTCATCAGCATTACCCAAAGCCACACCCTCCAATCATGGTGGGTGATGTGCGCTTCCCATATGCAGTGAAAAACTATTCTCTCTCAATGTTACCATCTAGGGGTGCTGGGTTTTTTGTCTTGGTTCAGCATAGAATGAAGAAAAGGACACAGAGATAGCACGAAAGCATCAGTTTTACTGCAAAAACAAGAAAGTCAAACTTCTCCAAAGGGAAAGACCCCAGAGCTGGGAATCTGGTGGGGATGTTTGGGCTTGTTCTTTTTATGGTCTCTGGATCTTCTTCCTTTCCTTATCTTCTCCCCTGTCCACACTCTCCTTGATATTATTGATTGGTGACCCTGTATCCATGTGGTCTATTTTAGTTTTTCTATCAGATCACCTACTTAGGAGCAGGAGTATGGAAGTGTCTGTCTGGTTATCAATTTTCATCTTGAATGGTGAGGATGCCCTTCATCAACACATGATGTAGGAACTCCAAGCATTAAATCCATATATAGCACCATTCTGAAAATTGGACACCCACCTTTATATTTCATCTGCACACACTGTTTTAGGTGCAAGTAGACAGTTTCCAAGAGAGCTGCCACCACCATAAACTTTTCTAAGGAATAAAAAAAGTATAACATAGACTATCTTTAAATCTACCTCAATTTAAAAGATTAACTCAAAATTAGAATTTAGCATTGACCAAGGGGTATAGTCAAATTTATCTCAGCTGAGTTTCTATTAAGAAAGAAGAAAAAATATTTAATAAAAGTGTATTCTTCACTTTAGGCAACTCATAACATTTATAATAAGATATTCAATATTAATATCATATCAAAAATAATTAAACTTAATTTCCTCTGAAGAACCAAAGAAATTAAAAGAATTCTGGCATGGGAACCAAAAAATTCATCCAGAATATGCCAATTTCCAATCATGTAACCTCAGATAAGTTTTTAATTTTTTTTTCCTCAGGGATTGAACCCAGGGGGCACTGAACTACTGAGCTACATTCTCAGCCTTTTAAAAACTTTGTATTTTGAGACAGGGTCTCTCTAAGTTCAGGTCCTCACTAAGTTGCTGATGATAGCTTTGAACTCAGGATTCTCTGTCCCAGGCTCCAGAGCTGCTGGGATCACAGGTGTGCACCACACCACCTGGCAGCTTTTAATATTTTTGAAACTTGATTTACATATTTGCAAAGTAAGAATAGAATCAACATCCCTGTATATTATTTAGACTTTAGAGATATAATAATGTATTTTGATGTACTTTATAAGTTATAATGGGTTATATAAACCTGAATTTTAATTATTAATTAAACATCATTTATATTGGCATATCAGGTTTTGTTCCCAATGAAGAAACAAGTTGGCAACAGAAAGGCAATGAGGAACAGCTATTCCAAAAGTGTATATAGGCAGTAGAAAATGCATAGAATTTTTTTTTCCTTTGGACCACTGTAATTACACTGATTTTGGCATTAAGATGTTTGATCTTTCAAGCACACTTAGTGATGGATTTTGTTGTTGTTACCATTGTTTGTCATTGATTTCAGTAAATACACAAATGGACCAAGAACAAAAATACGTTGTATGTGTAGGCACTGAGCAATGTGCACCCTGCTATCCATAAAAAGAGTCTTAATAGATTAATATTACCCTGCCCTGATTTAAAAGAAAATTTTCAGTATAGTGGAAGAGAAAATGACATACTTATCTCATGCTTATGGAACCACAAAACATACAAGTTAAACATGCAGAATCACAAAGGTATGGACTCATGTCCTAACTGTGCTGTACACGGTCTTTTTAACCTTGGGCAATATTATTTTATATTTATGGGGTCAAGAATTTTTATTCAGAGTGAACCCAGATCCTCATGCATTCTATGCAAGCACTATACTACTGAGCCACATTCCTAACCCATGAATCTTTTACACATATTGCTCCCAAACCTTTCTTTATTCCTTATTTGAAATGAAGAAACAGGTACATTCATATGATGGAATAGACAACTTGAATAGGAGATATTTTAGTATATGATTTGTCAAAAAATGTGCTTCTTATAAGATTCTATATGCATTTACAGCACATTGGGAGAAAAGAAAGAAAAATTTGGAGTTAAATGCTTGAAGCATAGATTTTCTAGTTCTCTTATAATAAATAAAATTATCTATTAAAGAGAAATAAATTCTAACCAGTAACAGAATAAAACCTAGTAGCATGATCAAATCAAATACAAAAAAACTATCACTTAGTATATGCATCAGTTTTCTTTTCATTCTCTAAATAATGGGAATATACATTCACTTTTCATAGTACCTACACAAAATCTAATCATACTCTCTGCTTTCGGTTTTTTAAAGCATCATTAAGTAAAGAACTGAGATAAGAACCATTTAATGTTACTCTAACCCTGATACTTGAAACTATTAAAAAGCGACAGTGAAAAAAAGAAGTGGACAGAGTGGCCCATTTGAACTTGTCAGCAACAAAAGCAATTTAAAATCATTATCAAAGTAATGCCCCAGTTGAAATCATTTTCATGCTGCGCAACTCTATTTGATTCCTTAAGAGCAATTCTTAGCATTCCAATTGTTTTCTGCCTCAAATTGTTTTCTATCAAGCTAAGAGAAGATCTTGATTGGAATAATCAAGATTATCAATCAAATTCAATGCATGGTTTTAGAACTATGGAATTTGTTTTTTCTTCCCATTTTAGCACATGATTGAAGTTTTGATTTTTTAAAATGTTCCTTTCTTCATTTTTCTCTTCATTATCTGTCAGTATATTATGTAAAACTAGGCTTTTATTAAGTCCTTCCATTTTTTATAAAGATTTATGTCAAGCTTAAAGTGAATATTTTATAATGCAAAGGAAAATAATTTACATAAAAAGAGAAAGTAGATTTCAAAAAGAAGACATATATGCATGCTTTCTTTTTTACTTTAACTTAAAAAGTTCCCAATGAAAAATTTTTATTACCTAATATCTTGACTCAAAAAAAATTTCCAATTTTTTAAAAATATTTTATTTACAGCATGTTCTTTTCCCCATCTATGTTTGAAGGTATCTAATGGTATAGTTGGGACAAAAACAAATAATTATAAAATCAATGATTAGGAAAACTCCTGGACAAGATATTTGCATGTTCACATTTTAATACTCACTCTATTTTTAAACAAAAATCATCAAATAATATCATTTAAAAATATGGGTATAAGAAATACGGTAGACTAAAAGAAATTAGAGACTTTACTGTCATAACATCCTCAGTAGGATCCAAAAATTCTCAAGAATGAATTTTAACAAGATGAAAATTAAACACTGAGCAAAAGATGCCTTCTGAGTTATTTCAGAAATGTTAATTAACAATTTTCATTGAAAAATAAAATTCATGATTTATAAATATAAAATCAGATCTTTAAATAAAAATACCAGTTGAAATCTTTACTGGGTAAAGTGGAACAGGGTCTATATTTGTCAAGAACAGAATAAAGAAACTCAATATCTGTGCATAATATTAGATTATTTTTATATTTTAAATATGATAAAAATATTTAGTTATAGAATATTATTTCCAAATCATCATAGGAAAAAAAGAAAAATATATGAATCATTAAAAATTATCAAAACACAGGAAAAAGGGAAAGGAAGTAAAGGAAATCATACTAATTAGAAAGTGCAAAATATATTTAAGGAATCAATCAAAATTTATTAGCATAAAATTAATATAAGTGCATTAAACTTCCTCATAAGAATAATCTTAAATTAAAGAAAAACTAGTAAAATAAACAAGAAAAAACTGGAACAGAAACAAATATAGATATATTCTCTCCATAAAGCAGCATATAAAACTACATTGAAAATTTAAATTAATTATTTAATAAAAATTATGCAATGTAAAATGTAACAGTCAAAATAAATTTCTATGGCAAAAATATTATCAGAGAGATATTGGCCATAATAAAATAGGATGATCTATTCAGAGTGCTGGAGAAAGAAGAAAAAATAAACTGCCAACCTGGAATATTTTACCCAGCAATATTGTACTTCAGAAACAAATAAGGTATGACATCTTTCACTGGCATGCATAAACCAAGCCACTTTATAAGAAATTATTTTAGAAATATCACATCTAGAAGATAAAAAATGATTACTTTCATCATGAAAATGCACAAATGTATTAACTCAGTGGTAGAGAACATACACAAATGAATGAGAAAAAAGAAATAAAACTTTAATACTATAGAAAACCCCCAATAATAATAATAATAAGGAAATACAAAACAGAAAACAATTAATACAGTGTTAGAAGTAGGTTCTTACCTATTAATAAAAACCTTGAATGTAAACAGATTCAATTTCCCAATTAAAAGATATAGTTTGGAAGAATGGATCAAGAACAAAGACCCAGATCTGCCCACATTGGCCTATGTGGGACCCAGGCTCACAGTAGGTCCGGATCCATCCCACCACAACCAAAACAAGCCAGAGACCAACCTCTGGCACAGGATCTCACCTTCCCAGCAGCAGACTACCACAGGAGGTCATGCCTGGGAAAGATATGCCCTCATTGACTTGCCCAGGACCCAGGTCCAGGGTAGGATTGAGTTTGTCTGCTCCCCACATGGGAGCACATGGCTAATCTACTTCCATTTTGGGACACTGCATTCATCCTCATAGCCTTCCCTACACAGTAGCCACTACCCTTTTGACAATAGACAGGGCCTAGAAGCAGCTGTATCTCAGAGCAGGCATCCCAAAGAGAGTGTAAGCCCCACCCGTCAGCCCCATCTCTGTAAGATTTTGCACCAATTTTGGGGTACAACATACCTTGCCTATTGCCTCCAATATCTTTAGTTGCAGTAACATACATTGAAGGACACCAGCAGGGTCTGGAAGCCCAACATCAAGGTGAGGTATGGACAATCTGCATGGGTACCACAAGAATATACGGTAGAAACTGTAACATCTCAGATCCACACTGCAAGAGAGGAAGACACATAGACAACGTGAAAAAAACAAGGAAGGAAAGTGCCCCCAAACAAGCCAGGATACTATAATAACAGAACCCATGGACAGCAAAGTTGATGAACTGTCAGAGAAGGAATTCAGAAGGTTCTAATTAAAATGATCTGTGAATTAAAGAATGACCTAAATGAGCAAATACAGGAAAAAATTGATCACTCCAACAATGAGATAAGAGAGCAAATACAGGAAGCAAAAGATTACTTCAAGAAAGAGATAGAGACTCTGGGGGAAAAAAAAAACAAGTCAGAAGCCCTTGAAATGAAGGATATAATAAACCAAGTAAAAATCTCAATAGAAAGCATAATCAACAGACTAAATCACTTGGAAGAAAAAACATCAGACAATGAAGACAAAGTATACAATCTGGAAAATAAAGTTGATCACACAGTGAAGACAGTAAGAAACCATGAACAGATATCCAAGAATTATGAGACAGGATTAAAAGACCAAATATAAGAGTTATTGGGATAGAGGAAGGCACAGAGTTTCAAACTGAAGGAATGCACAATCTCTTCAATGAGATAATATCAAAAAGTTTCCCAAGTATGAAGAACAAATTGGAAAACCAATACAAGAGGCTTACAGGACACCAAATGTACAAAATTACAACAGATCTACACCAAGGCACATTATAATGAAAATGCCTAGCATATGGAAATAAGGATAGAATCTTAAAAGCCACAAGAGACAGGAATCAAATCACATATAGGGGGAGACCAGTTTGTATCTCAGCAGATTTTTCAACCCAGACCTTCAAACCAGGAGATCATGAAACAACATATACCAAGCTCTGAAAGAAAATAGATGCCAACCAAGAATCTTATATCCAGCAAAACTAAGCATTAGATTTGATGATAAATAAAAACCTTCCATGATAAACAAAAGTTTAAAAAGAATTTACAACTAGAAAGCCTGCATTACAGAACATCCTCAGCAAAATATTCCATGAAGAAGAAATAAAAACAAGGATAAAAATCAGTAGAGGGAGGTATTACACTAAAGGAAAACCTAATCAGAGGAGTCACATTACCAAGTCTCATTAAATACCAAAAATAAACAAAAATGGCTGGGAATACAAATCATGTCTCAATAATAACCCTGAATGTTAATGGTCTAAACTCACCAATCAAAAGACATAGACTAGCAGATTGTATTAAAAAAAAAAGACCCAACAGTATGCTGCCTCCAAGAAACTCATATCATAGAAAAAGACATCCACAGACTGAAGGTGAAAGGTTGGGAAAAATCATACCACTCACATGGAATGTGGAAGCAAGTAGGGGTTTTATCTTCATATCAAATAAAGTATACTTCAAGCTAAAGTTAATCAAAAGGGATAAAGAAGGACACCACATACTGCTCAAGAGAACCATACACCAACAAGAGTTAACAATTATAAATATATATGCCCAAACAATGAAGCATCTATGTTTATCAAACTCTTCTCAAGTTCAAGAGTCAAATAGACCAAAACACAATAATTTTGGGTAACTTTAACACACCTCTTTCACCACTGGATATTCCTCCAAACAAAAGCTGAACAAACAAACTATAGAACTTAGTAATACAATCAATAACTTAAATATAATTCATATATATATGAACAGAACAGGCATCCCAAAGAGAGTGTAAGCCCCACCCTTTCAGCCCCATCTCTGTACGACATTGCATCCATCTTGGGGCACATCTATATATATATATGATGCAAAAATTCTCAATTAAATTCTGATAAATCAAATACAAAAACATGTGAAAAAGACATGCCCCTCTATCAAGTGTGATTCATCCCAGGGATGCAAGGTTGGTGCAAAATGTGCAATGAATAAATGTAATTAATCACATCAATGGACTTAAAGATAAGAATCATATGATCATCTCAATATATATATGCTTACACTCTCTTTGGGATGCCTATTCTGTTCATATATATATGAATTATGTTTAAGTTATTGATTACATTATTGATTGATTGTATAGCTCTATATATACGTATGCATATATATAGATATATATATAGATGTATATATTGATTGACATATATTGATGTATATATTGATTGATGTATATATTGATTATATATATATACATATATATATACATATATATATATATATATATATATGCCAATGTATATATTTCAACCTTCAATGAGTGAATACACTTTCTTCTCAGCAGCACATGGTTCTTCTCTAAAATAGACCATATACTATGCCACAAAGCAACTCTAAGCAAATACAAAAAAAGGAGAGATATTACCTTGCATTCTATCAGATCATAATGAAATAAAATTAGAAGTCAATGATAAAATAAGAAATAAAATCTACTCCAACACCTGGAGACTAAATAATATAATAATTAATGAACAATATGTTACAGAAGTCATCAAGGAGGAGATTAAAAAACTTTTAGAGGTGAATGAGAATACAGATACAACTTATCCAAATCTCTGGGACACTATGAAAGCAGTTCTAAGAGGACAATTCATTGCATGAAGTTCATTCCTTAAAAGAAGAAAAAGTCAACAAATATATGACTTAAAATTACATCTCAAAGCCCTAGAAAAAGAAGAGGAAATCTATACCAAAATCAGCAGAAGGCAAGAAATAATTAAAATCAGAAATCAATGACATTGATTTAAAATCAGAAATAAATAAAATTGATTTCAGCATCCCTTCATGTTTAAAACACAAGAAAAATTAGGGATAACAGGAACATATCTCAACATCATAAAGGCTATCTATGCTTTTATGAAAAGAAACAATAGAAAAAATTGACACAACAAAAATTTAGTTATTTGAAAAAATAAATAAAATTGACAAAAACTTAGCCATGCTAATGAAGAGAAGGAGAGAGAAAACCCAAATTACTAACATACGGGATAAAAAATGAAATATCACGACAGACAATACAGAAATAAAGAATATAATTAGAAATTATTTTAAAAACTTATATTCCAATAAAATATAAAATATCAAAGGCATTGACAAATTTCTAGAGTCATATGATTTGCCCAAATTGAATCAGGATGATATACACAATTGAAACATATCAATTTCAAGAGACAAAATAGAAAATGCCATTAGAAGCCTACCAACCAAGAAAAGCCCAAGAACAAATGGATACCCAGCTAAGTTCTACAAGACCTTTAAAGAAGAACTAATATTAATACTCTTCAATTTATTTCAGAAAATAGAAAAAGAAGCAGCTCTTCTAAACTCATTCTATGAGGCCAATATCACCCTGATTCCAAAAACAGGCAAAGACACATCAAAAAAAAAAAAAAAAAGAAAAGAAAAGAAAAAGAAAATTTCAGACCAATATCTCTAATGATCAAAGATGCAAAAATTCTCAACTAAATTCTGATAAATCAAATACAAAAACATCAAAAAGACATGCCCCTCAATCAAGTGTGATTCATCCCAGGGATGCAAGGTTGGTGCAAAATGCGCAATGAATAAATGTAATTAATCACATCAATAGACTTAAAGATAAGAATCATATGATCATCTCAACAGACACAGGAAAAGTATTTGACAAAATACAGTACCCCTTCATGTTCAAAACCCTAGAAAAATAGGGATAACAGGAACATATCTGAAAATCATAAAGGCTATCTATGCTAAGCCAGAGGCCATCATCATTCTAAATTGGGAAAAATTGAAGGCATTCTCTCTAAAAACTGGAATAAAAGTTGCCATCTTCCACCACTTCTATTTAACATAGTTCTTAAAACGCTGGCCAGAGCAATTAGATAGATGAAAGAAATTAAAGGGATATACATAGGAAAAGAAGAACTCAAATTAGCACTATTTGCTGATGATATGATTCTATACTTAGAAGACTCAAAAAGTTATACCAGAAAACTTCTAGAACTAATAAATGAATTCAGCAAAGTAGCAGGATATAAAATCAACATCCATAAATAAAATGCATTTCTGTGTATCAGTGACAAATCCTCTGAAAGGGAAAGGAGGAAAACTGCCCCATTTACAATAGCCTCAAATAAAATAAAATAAAATATTTGGGAATCAACAAAAGAGGAAAAAGATCTATATAATGAAAACTACAGAATCCTAAAAAAAGAAATCAAAGAAGACCTTAGAAGATGGAAAGTTCTGCTTTGCTCTTGGATAGGCAGAATTAATATTATCAAAATGACCATACTAGCAAAAGTACTATACAGATTTCATGCAATTCTGATCAAAATCCCAATGACATTCCTCACAGAAATAGAAAAAGCAGTCATGAAATTCATCTGGAAAAAATAAGAGACCCAGAATAGCTAAAGTAATCCTTAGCAGGAGAGTGAAGCAGGTGGCATCACTATACCAGACCTTAAACTATACAACAGAGCAAGAGTAACAAAAACAGCTTGGTATTGGAACCAAAACAGATGGGTAGACCAATGGTACAGAATAGAGGACACAAAGACTAACCCACAAAACTACAATTAACTTATATTAGACAAAGGCACCAAAAACAGACACTGGAGAAAAGATAGCCTCTTCAAGAAATAGTGCTGTTAAAACTGGAAATCCATATGCAACAAAATGAAATTAAACCCCTATCTCTCACCATACACAAAACTCAACTCAGTGGATCAAGTACCTAGGAATAAAACCAGAGACTCTGCATCTAAATAGAAGAAAAAGTAGGTCCTAATCTCCATCATGTCGGATTAGGCCCCTACTTCCTTAATAAGACTCCTTTGGCACCAGAATTAAAATCATGAATCAATAAATGAGGTGGACTCAAACTAAAAAGTTTTTTCTCAGCAGAAGAAACAATCTGTGAGGTGAATAGCAAGCCTACATCTTGCGAGAAAATTTTTACCTCTCACACATCTGATACAGCACTAATCTCTAGGGAATATAAAGAACTCAAAAAGCTAAACACCCAAATAAATAAATAAATAAATAAATAACCCAATCAATAAATGGGCCAAGGGCCTGAATAAACACTTCTCAGAAGATGATATACAATCAATCAACAAATATATGAAAAATGTTCATCATCACTAGCAATTAGAGAAAAGCAAATCAAAACTACTCTAAAATGCATCTCACTCCAGTCAGAATGGCAGCTATTATGAATACAAAAAACAATAAGTGTTGGCGAGGATGTAGGGGGAAAAGGTACACTCATACACTGCTGGTGGGACTGCAAATTGGTGCAGCCAATATGAAAAGCAGTATGGAGATTCCTTGAAAAATTGGGAATGAAACCATTATTTGACCCACCTATTCCATTCCTCGGTCTATAACCAAAGAACTTAAAAACAGCATACTACAGGGAAACAGCCACATCAATATTTATAGTAGCACAATTCACAATAGCTAAATTGTGGAACCAACCTAGATGCCCTTCAGTAGATGAATGGATTAAAAAAATGTGGTATGTACACACAATGGAATATTACTCATCTATAAGAGAGAGTAAAATCATGGCATTTGCAAGTAAATGGATGGAGTTAGAGAAGATAATTCTAAGTGAAGTTAGTCAACCCCAAAAAACCAAATGCTGAATATTTTCTCTGATATAAGAAGGCTGATTCATAGTGGGGTAGGGAGGGGAAGCATGGGAGGAATAAATGAACTCTAGATGGAATTTAATGGGCATCATTATCCAAAGTACATATATGAAGACACGAATTGGTATGAATATACTTTGTATACAAGCAGAGATATGAAAAATGTGTGTTCTATATGTGTAATATGAATAGTAATGCATTCTGCTGTCATATATAAATTTTAAAAATTAAAAAAAAATTTTAAAAAAAGAACAGCAATCCAAATAAATCTGTCTACAAGGTATTTCATCTATGCAGGTATACATAGACTGAAAGTGTTTGCCTAGCATGTGTAAGACCATAATACATTATTATTATTATTATTATTATTATTATTATTATTATTATATGTGTATCAAATAGCACCACTAATAACAATAATAATAATGATAATAATGTCTCTCTGCTAGAAAATTGCTGAATGTAAATATTAAATGATCTCACCACATAAAAAATAAGCATTGTAATGTGTTAATTAGCTTAATTTACTCATTGCAGAATGTACACCTATGCCAAAATATCATATTATAAACCATTAATATATAGCTATTTGTCATTTTAAAAATAAATAAGCCATTGTGTGAACATATGTTTTCATTTATCTTGAATGAATGCCTCAGAGTGGAAAAACTATGTCACGTGTTTTATGTATACATAAAATCAATCAAACTGCTTTCCAAAGTGGTTTTATCATTTTATATTCCAACCATCCATTGTTCCAATTGTTTTCTGCATGTTTCCCAGACACTTGAGATGATTTTTTTAAAATCAGGTATGGATTAAATCTATACCTTTATCTATAACTCAACTGAGTTGCTAAAACTTAATACCCATTATGACAGGAATAAAAATGTGGTTTTAATGTATACTCAATTAAATTATCAGTTATATCCCACTTTTCAGTTATGTTCCAAATGTTGTGTGTGTATGTGTGTATGTGTGTGTGTGTGAGCATATTGAAGGAGCTGCCCTTTCAATTGTAATGGTTAATTTCCATGGGATATTACATACATAAAGATACCAGCTGGAAAAAAATGCAAGTTGAGGTGGTGTACATCTTTTATTCTGCTGACTAATTAATGATGTATAATGTATAATATATAATACAAAACATATAATGTCTTTGGCCAGTATGGTATATGCATTCATTCTTGCATATGCTGAAAAAACATAAGTCTTGGCACATACTCTAGGTGACAAGTCTTGCATTTCTATTTTTCTTCTACTGACTCCAGATTTCATGAGCTATAGCAGTTCTCTATCAACCACTCACATACTAAGTCAGTGTTTCAGATTTCACTTTTATCTCTGTACCTGAAAAATAAAGCATCCTTTATTTATCCGTTCGCTTGAACTTTTCTCCCCAGGGTTTCTGCTCTACTATTCATGTGCTTTGTTGGATAGGATGCTCTGTATCATGCTACAGATCCTTGTCATAACACTCCAGAAAGTAAGATGCAGACTTCTCTAGTGTACTAAGATCACCCAAAATTCAGGAGTTCTTATGACCATCTCACTCTGATGAGTCCAGGAAGAGGGTGTAGGACATGAAATTATTCTATTTCTCTTTCTTTTCCTACTCATTTTTCATCTTTCTACTGGTTGACTTGATCTTCCTTAGAAAGTTGGCTTTTACATTGCAGTATCATTCTATTTGATGTATTGTCTATTAAATAACTTTTATATCCTTAAGACTACTGTAATTTTTCTTTTTAAGTTTGTATTGTTTCTTATCTACTTACTTTTCTTAAATGTTTTCTCTCAAATAGATCATTGATTCAGTTGTTGTTACACACTGAAAGACAGATTGACAATGAAAGCCCATTACTCAACGTTTTAGAAACTATTCTAGTGTATATTCAAATCAGGAAGAGTGGGATGGGTAACGCCTTCCCTCTATCTTTGTTCTTTTTCTCAAGATCACTTTGGTTGTTTGGGTTCTTTTGAAATCCCACATGAATTTGAGAATTATTTTTCTAATTTCTATAAAACATGCCATTTGGGTAGTATGGACATTTTAATAATATTAATTATTTCAATCCACAAACAGGATATTATTCATTTATGAATGTTTGCACTAATTTCTTTCATCAGTGTTTTATATTTTCAATGTACAATTGTTTCATCTTTTTGGTTAAGTATATTCCTTTATAATTAATTCTTTGTGATGTCACCATGTGTGAGATTGTTTTCTTTGTTTTCAGGTAGTTTCTTCTTAGTATGTACAACCCAACTTTTTATATATTTGTCTTGCTTTGTATAACTTTGCTAAATTCATTTATTACTTCTTAATGTTCCTTTGAGAAGCAATGTTTTCTGAAGACCATTTTTTTCTCAAGTCTTCAATTGCCCATGGTTGAAGTCTAATCACGAAGTGGGTTCAGAAAAACCTGGCTAGAGTTTAGGCCAGTTGAAAATTCTTGCTCTTATGAAAGCCAAGCATTCCCTCTGCTATATAGCTTTGTGGGATTAAGTGATGGCATTTGCCTACAGTGCAGTCTTCCTAAGCTGGGATTGCTCTGAAGTCTCCAGGTACTTTCTTTCCCCACACAGCAACTTATGTTTGGAGATGGGTCCTGGTACCTGGACTATTCTAGACTAGAAATCCCTCTGGCTTTCTGTGTTTTCTCAAGCCTACCAGAATTTCTAATCATTTGCTGGAAGTTCTTTACCTGGAAATTTTTGGTTTTATTGTGAACAAAACAGCAAGAAGATTGTTTCTGTCCTTCCCAGCATTTATCATAATCATTTCAGTATAAGCAGTGTGCTTTCCAGACTTAGAATAAATATAATAAATATTATATATTATATATGCACATATGTATGTTCTCTATTACATATAATTTATATATATATATATATATATATATATATATATGTGTGTGTGTGTGTGTGTGTGTGTGTGTGTGTGTGTGTAAAATCACTCTGTTTTATCATGTCCTGGGTGACCTGTGCTTGATTTAGCCTTAATTCTCAGAGAAGTATAACTATTTGAGTTAGATTTTGAGATTAATTTTCTAGCTACTCTAAAATTTGCTCTATATCTGCACTTTGTGCTTATTGCCCTGTATTTAGCCTCTCAAATTCACTTTTATAATTGTCCTGTGTATTTTCAAAATCAACAGTGATATCTAAGACTTTTTCTTCACTCTATACAATGCTCTTCTCACAGGGTAATAGCTATTGCCTTCAGATAAATTGGCTTTGTAATTATAGTCTAACATGAGTTTAGTGCAGATATATTTTGGATATCTATTCTTAGAATCATGGATACATGCCACATATAATGAATGTGTATTCCACAGACAAAGCAACAGCTCTCACAATCCAGCTTTGTGACAAACAATGGCTCAAGCAAGTTTAAATTTTTCCCAAAACTCAATTTACTTTCCAACCTTTGGATATCTGCCTGATAACAGAAAACAACTCTAACTCTTTTCATGCATATGCAAAATAATTTAAATATTATTCCAGGTTTAACAAATAAGGTGAAAATAAAAAAATAATTATAATCGTTCAGAACTCATTTGTTTCAAGTCAGTGCCATTGATGGCTAACTCACATATAATTTAGATATCAAGAATTTTCACATTGACTGCCTTATATGAAATTTATTATCTCCAGTGAGGTAGGTATTATCTCTGTTTTAGAGATACAAAAATTGAAATACAAGTTGAACGATGTTCAATCATTGAATTGGTTAGGTAGCGTGTAGGCTTTGGCTAAATTAGATGCCTTTCTTTCCTCCAGAGTCTAATTATAATAATTTAGATGATTGACATTTGATCCTACTGCTTCTAGAAACCAGGAGGATTTTGGATCCAAGATTCAGGAAATTTGAATTCTAGAGTTTTGAGTAAGTTGTCCTGTGTTTTAATTCCTGTTTTCAGATAAATAAGCAGAACAAGAAAATATCTTAATATACTTCCACGTCAAAATCCTAAGTCTACTTGAGCAAAAGCATCAGTAAGTACAATGAGAGTGGGAGGACATTCTATGCTTTATGTTTCATCTAAAAGCCTTTGCAGATTGGATTCTAAGTGAGTTGAACATAAATGAAAGAATAATGTTTAAAAAGTGATCAAAGAAAGTAAATGCCAATGGCAAACATATACTTACATATAAATTTGTGAATAGAGGGAAACTGTGAGAGTTAAATGGAAAAGAGTCTGAAAGAAGACAAATAGATTATTTAAAATTGTTTTTAGGCAAGGGAAGATGAAAGCCACGTGGGTGCTTCTATTGATAGAGGGAGATTTCAGTTCTAGGAAAGAGAAGATGCATAAACCTGAAAAGACAAAGGCATTCAGTTTGATTAGAACAGGAAGAAAGTTAGGGAAGAAATGGAGGATAATATCAGCAATGGCAAGAAAAAAAACATGAGTTAAAATCAAGAAGCTTGAGAAAAATAGGCAAATTGATAAAAGCAGTTAGCAGTATTTTAAGAAAAGGTGAGAGGCAGCAACTCCCAAAAACCAGGCATCATGAATAAAGAAGACCTGGATGGCAAATATATTTTTTAAAAAGAAGACCTTTAATGATAATGGATTCCGAAGTACAGCAATGAATGGCTGTGTAAAACACATACACAATGTTTTCACATTTCAGATTTGAAGAAGGTTATTATTACCAAGTCATACGAATGTTTTCTCATAGTTTTTTTGTTATGAGCTACAAACAACTCAAAGGAAAACAAACCTTCAACAAAGAGCAATGCTATATAATTTTCATATTATGTAAAAGCAAAAGTTACCTAATAGTTTTTTATAGTCTCTTGATTCACTTCTGTCAAGGGCATTAACATGACAATTGCTATAAGAGGAATATGAAACTATTATCCCAGGAAAAAAAAAAGAATATCCAAGATATGTATTCAGTTGTATACTATATTCCCTGATGAAGATTTACCATAAAAGCCTAAAGCTTACAATACTGATGGTGCTGAAATGCTTTCTTTATTGAAAAAAAAATATGTAATGCAACGACTTACTTTGTTCTCAACATCCCAGGCCTGAAATTCCTGGGAAGAGGTCAACAGAGGAGGGTAATCTGATCTGGGCCTAAGAGAATCCTTTGTGGTTACTGTGTCACTATTTCAGATGACCTGTTTTTCCCATATCCATGCAAAATGTATAAATGTATACATACACTAAACAAGCTTTGTTTTCACTGAAAATGAACAGATTTACATTCTCAGAGAAACATAGAGCAGAAACATAAAGCTTCAGTCTTAAAATGACTTCCCCACGTAGATGAAAATATTTATGAGCATATTTTGGAGAAAAGAAGAAGAGGAGATGCATAAACCTGAAATGTGAAGCACTGAGAGGACAATGATTATTAAAGCTGTTTTCAAATGATATTTTGCAGAGCCTTAGAATGTCCCAGAGATGCCTGGGGGTCAGCACATAGAAAGAACAGAGGGGCATAGAAAGAATTCTAAACTACCTCTCATCTTTAACCCAAGCAACCATGCTTTAAAAGCTTATATATCAAGCTTCTACTAAAGATTTCACTGAAAAAAAAAAAACTCATACAGTCAAAAGTTTAAAAATTCCTTTATTATAACAATGTATTTTTTCCCAACACTTTGTTCTGGAAAACTACAAACAGAAATAAAAAATGAAATAATTTTTCAGTGAGCATCACATGCCCCCATCATTTCTAACCCCATGCCCCCCTCCATTCCCCTCCAACCCCTCTAGATAGGAAAAATTGTGCTGTATATGTGTAATAAGAATTATAATGCATTCGGATGTCATATATAAATAAAAAAATAAAATAAAAAATAAAAACAAAAAATTTTACAGTGAATATCCATATATGTTCTACCTAAATTCTACAGTTAAATTTTTACCTGCTATACATATTTAGCATTTAAATATCCATCCTTTTATTGTTCCATTAAGCCAAGATTTGTTTTATTTAATTTCTTTTTTTTATTTCAAAGATGTAACAACAGAACATTTCTCCCTAAATACAACAAACATATTTTTATCTAGAGTTCATTATGTCATTATAGATTTTTTCTTTTTAATTTGAATTTTCATGCAATAAAATGCACAAATTTTCCATGCATATATCCTTTATTTTATTGTAAAATATTCAGATATATAGAAAAACAAAATATTTTACAGCGAACATCTATATACTTCCACCTATACTCTACAATTAACATTATCCTGTGTATATTTATCACATATCAATTTATCTATTCAAGCTTATTAGTTCTTGTATTTGTCTTGTTCCACCCTAAGGATTTTTATATTTGAATAATTGTGTTATCTGTAGAAGTTGTTTTACTTCCTTAATATTGTTTCAACAATATATTAGTTTGCTTTGTTTTGTATTTACTTGCCAGTTTACACTGGATAAGGCTCCAATTCAATGTTAAATAGGGGTGGTAAGATTGGGCATCCTTGCTATAAAAAGCATGTTCAGAATAGAAATTATATACAGATAAAAAGTTAAGAGTGATTGTCTATTGCCAGGGTAATGGGAGGGGAGTGGCCTGAAGGAGAGAAAATGGGGAATGACTAATAATCATGGTTACAGAGATGTTGCTTTTAAATTTTTTTTTATGTGATAAAACGTTCTAAAATTAATTTTGGTGATGGTTGTACAACTCTGTGAACATAGTAACAACCATTGGATTGCACATTTTAAATGGCTGAATTGTATGATAAGTGAATAAATTGTCTGATAAGTGAATGATATCTCAACAGTTTTGTCTTTGTTTAGTTGTTCTTCTCTCCAGCACAGAAATATTATAAGTCTTCTTGGAACTAGAGCTCACTATGGAAGATGTAGGAACTTTTTTGAGTGTGTATGTATAACTTCAGAGACAAAATAATGACAAGGTATGATAATTTCCATTAAGTAAACATATAGAGGATAAATATATAAAGAATATATATAAAACAATCAGAAGACATCTTTTTTGAAAACATGACACTTAAACTGAGAGTGAAAGGAAGGGAAGAATTTCAAAATGAGAGGGAAAAAAAAGGTTGCTAGAGTAAGCACAAGTCTGTGCAAAGATTCTGTAGCAGAAAAGTCTTCCCTATATTTCAGAAATAAAAACCAGTGAGCACTGAATGAGCAAGGGAGAAGGGGACCTCAGCTAACTCCATGACAAAAGTAACAAAGACTAGGGTAATTATGACTTCTAACTTTTGCTAGGGAGCATGCATTGGGTTCTGAGTAGAACTGGGCAGTTAAAAGCAGGATATAGACAAGATTCAAATTAGGTTTACTGGAACTCTTCTTTTCGTGCAGAGAATGAATTTCTTCCTCAGCACCACATAAAAATAAATAAGTAAAATAGCTACATGTTTCCATCTACAGCTAAAGAATTTACATTAAAAGAAAGAACAAGTTCCTTCATTTATTCATTTGGGTGTTTACAAATGTACATTATATAGCAGGCATTTTCTTAGGCAACGTAGTAGTCATGAACAAAACCAACAAGGGCTTTCATAGAACTTACATTCTAATGTGAGGGGGAGACACTGCAAATAACCAAAGATAAGAAAACAGCTGTGATAATGAAAGAGGGGGAAGGGGCATGATTGCTCATGTAATTGGTGGTAAGAGAAAACCTTCCTAAGAGTAGTAGATGTTTGATCAAAAAGGATCCAGCTATGAAAATAAAGGAAGAGCAGCCAAGTCACAAGACAAGGCAAACACAAATGATAAGGCAGAGACAAGTGGGGTGTGCTCTAGAAACACTGAGGTTCCATCCAACAACTAATGTGTAAATATGGTAAACAAAAGAAGTCCATACCTATATTCATAGCTGCATAACAGGCAATGCCTCAACTGGGAGACAACCCAACAGTCCATCAACACTATATGAAAATATTATACAGCAATGACAAAGATAATTACAAACAACCATGTTAAGAAGAATAAAATAAATCAGTCCTATAATAAAAAATATTTTAAAAATTAGAATATAAAATATGGATATATTATTATCATTACTATTAGTAGTAGAGTTAGTGCCATAATATCATTATGGGTTTTAAACCTATTGTCTATTGGATTTTGAATGTCATCTCAGTATCTCTAAGCATCAACTCTCAAGCTTGCACTGACTAAAGAGCAAATTTTTGACTGATTATTGGCATTTATTACCAACCAACACATCTGTCAGAAAAAAAATAACCTTTAATTTTCCAAATTACCTAGAATATTACTGTGAAGGTCTGATGATGGGCAAAGGGAATATTAAAAAATAATTCAAAACACTTCACGGAGAACTTGTCATACATGCAGGAATTCTGATATTGTGAGACAATCATGCATATCAAAGAACTCCTGAATAGAATGTAGGATGGGAAGAGTTGGGACTTCCAAAGTAATGGAAAGCATGAGAAGTCCTTTGATTTATTTCCTTGCATTCTAATCATATCTTCAAGATTAACACATTTATATTGTTTTAATATTTGTATATTACATTTAATAAGATTAAAGTACAAAAGACTTTCAGATATTGTTGTCATATTACTGCATGCAAAAGAATATTTTCTAGCCAATAACAACACATGTGAAAAGAAAGGTAAACTCACATTGATGTCTAACATTGCAGTCCCCAAATCTTGATGATAATCAAATCATCTGAGAAAGTTGTTATACTATGCTTTACTGGGGAAAATCACTGTGTGATAAAGGTGAAGACCTGATTTCAACATTATGATACTGATTGTCACACTCATATTGTTCTTTTCCAACAGCCTAGAACACTTGGAGAAAGAGTCTTGATATTGAAGATTATTACTCCACATACTGTATTTTTTTCTCCTCTTTTAAGGAATAGAGATATCAGATCATACTATGAGTATTGTTTTGAGTTGACTATTGCATGAAATCTGCTGAAGGCACCAATGTTGCTTTTTCTTATTGATAAATGGAAATATTCCTTTATCCTGAACTATATTCTAGGATATTTTAAAAACCACATCCACCTATTTCTAGGAGAAATGACATGAACATTTTAACTATTTCTTATATCAAACATGCTACAGAAAATATTGAGCTATTCAAAAGAAATCTTGACACAGAAAGTTATGAAATATGCATTTTACTCTCTATAGTATTCACAACATAATTCATTTTTCCAATTTTTTTTCATTTAATCTACTGGTCATAAACCAATGAATTTTATTATAGGAGAATTTTCTGGTAGCTTAAAATACTTTCATCATCTAAGAATTTGTAAGGATTATAATATTCCAAACAAATTAAGCAGCAGTGAGACTTTTTCATTTCCTGAATGACATCCAGAATACTCTTTAGTAGCAGAATCCCATGCTCCTGTGGTAGTTAATGTATAGTTTGTGTTATTACTGAGTATGACCCAGTATTTAAGAAACTCTCTTTATTAAGAAAAATCTGTCCCACTCATTTGACTTACAGGGTAAAAAGGAAGAGAAAAAAAATCTGAGAAAAAAGGAATAGAGTATAAGATAAGCCAAAAATACATTCAGAAAAAAATTGCATGTTTTTTTAGACAGCTGAATACAATTGTATGCTGAGTTATACCCCAAGCTCTTTTCATTGATGGTGTGAAAATGTCAGAAACATATATTTATTACCAAAGACACTATTTCTCCATATTCAATCCACAATGAACAATTTGTTCATCTACACAATTAAAAGTAAAAAAAAAAAAAAAAAAACTAGAAAGTTCCATTTCTAGAAGTGCTGACCTTATTTGCATAGAGATCTCAATAAAAAAACAAATGCTGTTTTCAATAACTACCCATCCAAGCAGAAGAATTCTGCTATTATAATCGGAACAATCAGACAGGAAAAAAAATTCTGCTGATAAAAGCTACAACTATCTAAGGTGATGATAGATGTCTTTATATTTTCTTCTCAATATCTTGAATAGTCTTCTAAATTTTGCATAATTTATCTAAAGAGGTAAAATTAAAGGTTTTACAAGATATCAAAAACATCATAGCCTATTATACTTGAATTTAATCAATTATATTAACAATGTTATTTGATTTTTAAATTATTACTAGTTACTTTATTACTGTTTTTATATTAATGTTTTTATATTTCAGTGCCAACATAATGTGAAAATGTAGATAGAAAATACTTAAAATTTTAAGAAAATAACGATATAAATGTATTTGATTTAAAATAAATTTTACTTATAGAAATATTAGATATACAGCACAGGGCTGTTGTCACTTTTTCTTGTTGTGACCAAAATGTTCAGCAAGAACAACTTAGAGGAGAAAAAGTTTATTTGAATCATGGTTCCAGAGGTTTAGTCCATGCTAGATCAAGTTCATCTGAGCCCAGGTAAGGCAGCACATCTGGTGAAAGGTCATGATGCAGGAGCACTGCTCCATTTGTGGCAGCCCAGAAGCAGAGAGGAGGAGGAGGGAGGGAGCCACAGGGAAGATGAACCCTCCCAGGCAGGCGCCCAGTGACCACTTGTTCCAACCACACCCCAGAAACATCCCAAAGTAAAATAACTTTACAGATATTCTTTTGAGATTTCATAATCTGCAAGTTAATATATCCTACCATGACAAAGAGAAGACAATTTTCAATAACAGAACAAATGAAACAGCACAAAAATTTGTATGTGCTTATGTAAATATATATACACATATATTAAATTCTATGTTTATGTAGTATTTAGCACAGATATTTAAAGTCAAAACATAAAGTGTATATTTGACTATGATTATGTATTGTTCCATGTTGAAGTAAGTAGGTCTGCTAAAACATTTTAATTCTAGATTATTCAGAATTAAAATATGGTCTTTTTGCATAAGATGGAGTGCATTTAGTACTCAAAGCCATGCACCCAAATCTAAGTTAGATAGTTAGAGAGCAGAAAAAATAAATATATCTAACCTCATGTAAAACACTTCCTGCTTATGCAGACAAGTATGTGTGCATAAAATAGCCTTAAGGAAAAAAAACAGGCTTGAGAAAAGAGCTTATGGAAACCCTGATATATGTAATATTAGACAAACTTTTTAAGTGTTATTAAATTAATTTAAATGCATATGCAAATTTAGATATTTTCATTTTCTTTTTTGAAAGCTAAGGTCTGTTGGAAATTGTGGCAAAATGTGATATTAAATGTCTATGAAAAATTGTCAATAAAATAATGCTTTCAACTTGGTATAGTGGCATCAGCCTATAATCCCAGAGACATAGGAGGCTTCAGCAGGAGAATCACTAATTCAAAGCTAGCCTGATCAACTTAGCGAGGTCCTAAGCAACTTAGTGAGATTCTGTCTCAAAATTAGAAAAAAGAGGCAGGGGATGTGGCTCAGTGGGTAAGCACCACTGGGTTCAACCTCTAGTATCGAAATAATAATAATAATAATAATGCCAGCAACAAAACTAAGAAACCTCATATGTAAGAAAACTCAAGTGTTCATGCAGATAACGCATCAACTCTACACCTAAACAAACACATGATAGAAAGAGATTGTTCAGATCTTGGAGATTTCAACTTTTCATGGAATTCCAACATCCTCCTTCTTTTTCCCTAAGGGAGTTTTCATTTCTCTTACCATCTTTCATCAAATAATTGTGCCTGTGTTCAAAGCGCCAGTGCTTCAGAGAATTTGTGTTCATAGGTACTTGAATATAAGAATAACTCTGAATTGAGTCCTATTAAAACATTTTATTCCAGAGGGCCAATATAATAGCCTTCTGTCATCATTCATCTGAGAATAATTTCATGCCTCAGAAAAGCACTTAACCTTCTTGCTATAATAAGACCCATGCCAATGATCCATTGGTATCATAAGGGGCTCTTTTTACTACACCCCAAAATAAATTGTATTAATTCTTTTACTGCATCATATCAACATAGCAACTGGCATCTATCTCTCCATTACGCCTTCATGCAAACAATGATTTTTCCTTACTTTTGTATATTCAGTGCCATCTAATTTTTTTGCAAATAAATTAGTTTGAGGCTCAATAAAATTTGAATGATTGAATGGATGGAAATTTTGCTAAATTACTTCAATGTGGTAGTTATTGAGTACTCAAAGAGATATGGTCCTTATAATATAAATTTAAATATTAAAGAAACAAGAAAGAAACTAGTGTTCTTAATCTCAATGAACTTCCTGCATATCAATAAGATATTATCAATAAATTAAATAGAAAAAAACTATGTAAATAATGTATATAATCCTCTTATAAAAGTGCAATACTTGTAATGCTTATAATATATTTAATATGTATTAGGAAATGTGATAAGTGATTTATGTACATTAATCTGATAAATCCTCATAATAGCAAGATTTAGATAATATTACTGTCATCCCATTTTACATAGAAGAAAAGTTAGATGCACAGAAGTTACTTGGATATGTTCACACTGCTATTAAATGCTAGAGTTGAAATTCAGTCTAGCTCCAAAGTCTGAAATTTTAATCATTATTCCACATTTCTCTAACAATAAAGAGTGATCCACCTACCAAAATGAAAATGCAAATTAAACAGGACTGTGTTATCACATTTCAATTCAATGCACCGAATGTGTAAAGATTGATAGAGGTAGTCCATGTACTGAGACAGGGAATATAAATTGGAGGGCTATTGGCAACATCTACCAGATGTACTCTCATATTGTGCACAGAGATACACACAAGCGAGTTCAACATAGAACTGTTTATAAAAGTATAATATTGAAAATATTATACTTTTATAAACAGAAAAAAAAGAAAAAAGAAAAAAAAATGGTTCTGGTTACAAACATGCTAGTTACATGTGTAACTATTAAAATAGATCAAAGTAGATATGCATAAAAAATTAACACAGTAAGTTATCCTTGATATGATTTCATCTGGAAATAAAACAGCAAATTTCTGAAAAGAATATATATTTAATGTTTATGTTAATGACAAATAATATATTAAATATGCATAGACATTTCTTAATTTTCTTTTGAAATATTAGCAATGGTCAGATCTATAAATTGGGATGCTGAGGGGAGATAGATGTGAGGCAGTTTAGTTTCACTTTTTAAATTTTACTTTCCCATCCTAGATTTTACCTTCCCATCCTAGTATACATCACTTTAATATTAAAAACAACAATGGTATGATATAAACCCCTTAACCTTGTTTTGTAGATGTTAAAGTCATTCTTATAAAGACCAGCACACACTGTCAATATAAAGAGAGTATCCACATGGGCATATGCGACCCAATTCCAAGCTATCCATCTCTGGCAGAGTGCTTATATTCAGAAAAAGGAGTCTAGTATCTGGTGTCTATTCTCACCCCACTCATATTTGTGACAGAATTTCTCCTAGCAAACAAACTCTGATGGTATCAGTCTTACAAAGAACTCCTAGGGGCTTTTCTTCTTGTTACTTGGCGTGGCAATTTTACAAAACCACAGCATAGTATACGTTTCTGAAATTGCTCTTAGCTTCCAGAGAGCAGGAGCTCAGGTGGCATTTTCCTTCCTTGTCTCCTACTTCTGTGCATTAGCGGAGTGCTCTGCTTTCCCGGAGGACAGTTACAGATCCACCATCTCTTTCTTGGGAACTTAAATTGATTGACCACATGTCATCAGACTTCCAACCCGTCCCATGTTTCACCAGTCTTATCAGTAGAATTTAGTGACCACAGGAGGACACAAATGATAAAGTATTTACTATCCAAGCAAAAGGGTTTTTTTTTTTTTTCCTTTCCTTTACCAAGCTGAATCTCAAGCTTTCTACACTATTATTTCCTCCAATAAAAAATGTCAGAAGTCATGGGCCACATAAAAGGAAATGTTTTCACAACTTAAGTAAATTGTGATATGTGTGTGTTTGTGTGTGTGTGTGTGTGTGTATAAAGTTTGGTAACAACAAAAACAGTGAATACTAAAGGGAAACAAAGTGACACTGCCTGTGTATAACAGCAAGAGAGTAAGAACAGGCAGGCACTGAAATTATAGAAGTTCATGATTTATAGATGCATGTGTTTCTTAAAGAAATTGAAGTTGAACCATCACTAAATGATTAAGAAGAAGCATGACAACATATAGATTGCATATGCTGAAACAATATATTAGAAGGAAAGGGAACCCTTTTAATAATTGTTACAGAGCAACAGACATAAAACTGGAACTTTAACAAAGAAAACAGAAACAAAGTCATCCTATCAAAGGATAGTGTAGGCTAGTAGAATGATCCTGGCTTTACTTTGCACTGACTTGAGATTGAGGTTCAACTATCCAGTTATAGAATAAAATGCTTATATAAGCCTTAATGTCCTAATTTAACAAATTGACTTAATAAAGTCACCTTGAAATTATAGGAAAATCATAGGGAGATAATATCTTTAAAGCACATAGTTCACCTCAGGTATTCAAATAACATCTTATTTCCATATTATTAGTCCTGTACAAAGAATAAAGTTTTTCTTGCTACTTATGTCTTGGTTTTTAAAATGCTTAATCTCAACAAGTTAGATTATCACCTGATTCTTCAACAGCAGTGCTTTGTGCCAAAATAAAATGAAGTAAAATATTCAAAACACTCAAAAATAATTAAAATACTCAAAAAATTAAATGAGCGAAGAAATGTATTTTCAAGTACAAAAGGCTCAGATAAACTGTTAACAAAGTGTAAGAACTTTTCCCTTGAGAACTTCTTGAGACATCTAATAGAGAGCAAATGTTAAACAAACAACAATGACACAGACATTGGTGAAAAGACTTGTTATGAGCATTAAACATTCTTTATTGTAAAACTATAATTAAATAATATTAAAAAGACCTGAGCATAGAGACACAGGCCTGTAATCCTAGTGACTAAGGAGGTTGAAGCAGGAGGATTGCAAGTTCTAGATTAGCATCAGCAAATTAGAGAGACCCTCAGCAACTTAGCAAGACCCTGTCTCAAAATAAAAATAAAATGGATGGGAGATGTAGCTCAGTGGTAGAGGATGCCTTGGTTCAATCCCAAGTACCACAAGAAAAAAATTATATTTAAAAGAGAAAGCATAGTGTATTATAGCTAATATCCACAAAGAACGGATTATGTTGATGGTGGTATTATTAGGGTTGCTTTTCCAAGACTACTGTGATTATTAAGTATCATAATTTAAATGAAGATTAAAAGTATATTCTAAATTTACCTCCCCTGAATACTTGAAAATTCTTAGTCTGCAAGAAATAAAAGCATTTTTAATAAATAAGAGTCAAAGTAAAAAAAGTATTTCATGAAGAATTGGAAATAGAGGAATCGATATGGGATTTTGAGGTATTTACCTATTATATACATGATTTACAAACATGCTATATAATAGGTAAACATTTATTTATGAAATAAATCATGTTTACGATTTATTTATGAATAAAAAAATCAGTTATATACAATATCTATGTTTATACTTTCTAGTTTTTCTACCAAAGACATCTAGAAGCAAAGACCACCCAAGTATCATTGAGTAATCTTAGAGTGAAGACTGTGAAATACTAGTACAAAGCCAGCAGTCTTGAAATACTACTAAGTAAATAAAATAATTTCTTCATGTGGAAATACTTCCTTGTAAGTCTAGGTCAGGATATACACCCAATGTGAGCTTGATACATTGTGCCACATCAAATTGCAAGAAAGTTATAAAAACTGAGTTCATGTAAAAACATTTGAAGAGTCAATCTGAAGAAGCTCCTTCTTCCCCAAAATAGAAAAAAAGTAATCTTCCTTCACATAGGCAATGCAATTGCAATTAAAGAAATCGAAGGACAGTAGGATGGTTCAATAGAGATACTCACCTGCTCTTACAAAAAGAAGAATCAAACCAACAATGGTCACATTGCTGCATATTGAGGCGAGTAATTATGGGAGAATCCTGGAAATCAACAGGAGAAAAATGGAAAACTCATAAGATCCAGATATCTTGGACAAAAGCATATTAAGAGAAACAAAATATCCCAGAATTTGTTGCCTGGGTTCCATACCCAGGGGAGGGGAGTCTGCTGGGGTTTAGATGACAGAGACCCAGCAAATATTAGCATGAACCCTGGAAAATCTAGCTATTAGAAAGTTAGAACTTTTACAGGCTTGCAGCTACTCTAGATTAGTAATCTGAAATCTGCACAGTATACTGGCTTTGGAAAAGGAATTTGCATCATCCCCCAGTTAACCCCCATAGTGCCGTAGGCAGGAACTATCTTGGAAAGTGACCAATTGCCTGAATTTGGATTTCTCTGAGGGTCAGAAGTCCCTGCCTATTCCCAGTCCTGGAACCCCATAGACATTTCACTGCAGTGACCTCAAACTTTGCTCAGTAGAGTGACCCTGAGGTAAACCCACTGAGTGTGTTACACTTTATGGAATACAAATTCCAATATGGAGGAGTGCTGCCCTCAGGAACTGAAGGATGAGGAGGCTACCTTCCCAAAATCAGAGAAATGACCAGTCTGACAAGGTATTATGCTGGTTCCAGGACTACAGTAAAATACCTATATGCTCCACCACCACCACCACTCTCTCCAGTGAGACATGCAGACTCTTCTTACTAACAAGGCTAGAATAACAACTGTGGTTCCATGGCTCACCCCATCCCCAAGGGGATGCTGGGATGATCTTCAGCAGTGCCATGACCCAAGTTATTCTCCTGCCCCCAAAGCACACAACCTAAAATGGTCCTGAGACCATTTCCTGGTGCTGGTCATCGCGTGTTTTCACTCCCAGAAGCAGCACGATGACTGAGAAGTTTTTCTTGGATCTAGCAATGACATTCCTGCTCTATCCCTGGAAGGCAAAAAAAAAAAAAAAAAAAAAAAAAAAAAAAAAAAAAAACTAGAGTAAGAAAAGTCCCTGAAAGTTGCCCCTTTCCTATAAAAGCATGGCCAGGGGAACCTGAGGTCCAACTCCTGGGTGGGTACATCCATAGTACTGGCAAAGAGGAAAACCACAACTCTTGATGCCACCACACATACATGGTTCCCTCCATCAGTCGACCCCATACCTTGTCTGCTCCTAAACCTCTGATAAGAGTGCATGTGACTACCACAGAGAAGATACTGAGATTCTTGCCCCTACCTCTCCCAGTAAACCACCTGAGCTTATACCACTATCTAATCAGGAAATAATTGATTCTGGTCCCTTACCATTACTGGTACAGTCAGTGCCAGAGACACTTACAAATAACAGATGTGACATCAAAACCCTCCTCTATCCTCTGATAGGGGGCCATAACAACTCCCATTGTAGGAATAGCCCCACAGGGTGAACACCACACAATCTGGTGTTTATTCTATGCCTGAATTTCTACAGTCCCCACTCCTGCATGAGTAGGTCTCTCCTACTCAGTTATTGTACAAAATGTGCCCAAACTCACAGCCAAAGAAGCTATAGGAAGATTACACTTGTGGTGCCCAGTTAGAAATAACCTCAACATTACATAAGAAATTGATATACCAAAACACATCTTCAGGAAAAAGTCACTTAATAAAAAAGTCATAGAGATAGAGATATCCATCCTATCATATGAGCAAATATTAAAATATAAATACAATAAATATGAAAAAAACCGAGGTAATATGACACCTCATAAAGATCCTACTAGCCAGAGTCCAAGGATGTCAAAAATGGATGAAATTTCTGAAAAGGAATTAAAAAGAATTATTTCACAATAATTATCTGTAAAAATGTTAATGAGATTCAAAAGAATACAGATAAATAGTTAATTGAAAGTAGAAAGAAAATGCAGGGTATGGATAAGAAATTCAGCAAAAAGCGATTGGGAAAAACAAAAAACAGAAATCCTGAATATAGAAAGCTCAATAAGTTAGATGATATAATTCAGTTGAAAACCTCAACAATAGACTAGGACAAGTGAAAAATGAAAAGAATAATGGTGTTTGATGATAGCTCTTTCAAAAATTACATTCAGAAAAGACAAAATGAAAAAAAGAAAGAAGAAAGAATGAAGAGAGAATTCTCTTTGGGACAACATTAAACAATCAAACTTCCACATTATCAGTATATCCTAAGGAGAATAAATAAAAATTAAGGGCATAGAAAGCCTATTCAATGAAATAATAATAGAAAGTTTTCCTAAGATCTTAGATAAGACATGGACATCCAAATATAGGGAGCTTATAGAACCCGAAATAGTCATGACCAGAAAAGATTCTCACTATGACAATATTATTCTTTGTGGTTTGATGGTTTGCTGTGTTGATTAATATTTTTAAGATCTTAGGAAAGCTTTCTATTATTATTTCATTGAATAGACTTTCTATGCCTTTAATCTTTATTTATTCTCCTTAGGATATACTGATAATGTGGAAGTTTAATTGTTTAACGTTCCACTCCCAATTTTCCAAGAAATCTTTATACTGCTTTCCATATTGGCTGCACCAATTTGTAGTCCCACCAGCAGTGTATGAGTATACCTTTTTGACCTAGCTATCCCTCTCCTCGGTCTATAACCAAAGGATGTAAAAACAGCATACTATAGGGACACAGCCACACCTTACAAAAGATTCTTAAGGGAGTTCTACACCCAGAAGTTGATGAAAGATAACTTCCATCAATGGCAACATATGAAAATATAAATACCTCTAGAAGAAGAGATACACAGAAGAAAAAATAGGAAAGAACTAAAGATTATTAATATACTAAACCATCAAACCACAAAGAATAAGAACAGAGGAAATGAACAAAGAATACTTAAAACAACTAAGAGAAAACATATAACAGACAAAAGTTCATAACTTTAAAAAATAGCTCTGAATAGAAATGGACTAATTTCTTCAATTAAAATATAGACTTTCTAATGAATGGAAATAGACTAATTTCCTCAATTAAAATATAGACTCTCTAAATGGATTTTAACACAAGACCCTGTATTATGTTGCCTACAAGAAATTCAGCACACAATTAAAGACACAGACTGAAATCAAAAGCATAGAAAAAGATATTGATAAGCAAATAGTATCTATCCTAAAGTGAGCAGGAGAGGCTAAACTTAAACTATGAGACAAAGAAGGTCACTATACAATATCCAAGGGATTGATTCCTAAAGGTATAACAATTGCAAATCTACATGCACCTAATGTCAGAGCACCTAATTTATAAAACAAATGTTATTACACTAAAAGGACAGTTAGGCGTCAAGAAAATTAATAGTTGGGAATTTCAATGCCCCTCACCAACAGATACATTATTGAGATAAAAAAATTAACAAAGAAACATCAAATTTTTAGTATAACATAGATAAATGGAGTTAAAACTTACAAAACAGTCCATCCAACAGTGCAGAATACACATTCTCTTCATCAGCAAAGACAACTTCCTTCAGAATAGACAACACATGAGATCAACAAACAAGTCTTAACATAAAAAACAAAACAAAACTGGAATTATAAATTTTATATCTTTTATGATAAAAACTGGAAATCAACAAGTGAAACTTCAAAAATTATGCAAATACATGGAAATTGAACAACATAGTTTTGAAAAAAGATAGGAAAACTGAGAAAGTAAGAAGGGAAAATGAAAAATGTCTTTAAGCAAATGAAAATAAAAATATAACTTACCAAAATATGTGACATAGAAAAATAAAAAGAGGTAAGCTCATAGGAATGAATGCCTACATCAAAAAGAGAAAAAAATTTAGATAAACAAGTTATTGATGTATCCCAAGGTCTTAGAAAAGCAAAAACAATTCATATCCAAATTAGAAAAAGAAAAGAAACAATAAAATCAGAGCAGAAATAAATGAAATAAGAATCTAAATAGTAATACAAAGGTTCAATGAAATAAGGAGTTGGCTCTTTGAAAAGATAAACAAATCTGACAGAACACTGATGAAAGAAATTGAAGAAGACAGAAAAAAATATGGAAGACTTATGATATTTGTGGATTGGAAGAATTAATACTGTTAAAATGTCCGCACTATCTAAGGTGATCTAGAGAGTTAATACAGTCCCCATAATGCAATGACATTCCTCATAGAACTAGAAAAAAACAATGCTAAAATTCATATGGAAGCAAATAGGATCCCAAATGACCAAAGTACTTCTGATCAAAAAGAACACAAATGGAGGTGATAATGGAGATAGAGGATTCCTGAGGTAAGATCTTACCAGAGGTTGTACTGTGTTCTCAGTTCTTGTGTATTTATATGAGAAGATTTCATGCAAGATCAGAGACTTGGTAAAAATACATCAAAGTTTATTAGAGGAGAAGGATGTGGGGGAAGCACCCTCAAGGGAGAAAGTGGGTCTACAGAGAGGAGAGTAACAACTCACTCCTTTGTGTCTTTTATTGGAGTAGGAGAGGACTGTTAAAAGGTCCTGCCCAAGTATCACCTCTCAGCTCTGGATTGACAGATTTACCTAAGGGCAATTCTTTGTTATTCTGGCCTAATGACTAACCAGAACTGGTTTTATAGAATTTATGGTCAGTAGGCTCCAGTCTTAACAACGGTGCTTTCCTAGGTCTGGGAATCTTTGTTCTGTGTTGTGTGTATAGGGTCTTATTAAAAATACTTAGTATAGGCCCCCTAAACAAACACTTTCTTGCTCTTGGGTTCATATCCCCCAGATTTATCTATCTTCCTCATGTTGTAAGAGGAACAATTTATAGGAGTGATATAAGACAAGGGTCCTGAACAACAATCTTGTCTGATCTTGTGGCACCACTAGGCAGGGCTGTTCACTAACTGAAATGTTTTATACAAAGTATTTTCTTAAAATCCCTGGCCCACTCACTGTACATGTTTAATTGCTACCTAACAATGGCATCACAACACCCAATATAAAGACACACTGCAGAGCCATAGCAATAATAACAGCATGGTGTTGGCATTTAAAAACAACACAAAACTTGTAGACAAAGAGAACAGAATAGAGAACCCAGAAATAAACCCATGTATTTATAGCAAATTGATTCTCAAAAAGATGCCAGACACAGACACTGGAGAAAAGACAGCCTCTTCAACAATGTTGGGAAAACTGGATATACACATGCAGAAGATTACAACTAGATGCCTGTCATTCAACCTGAAAATAACTCAAAATGGATCAAAGACTTCAATGTAAGACCCAAAACTCTGAAACTACTAGAAGAAAAACTTAAAGACATTGGTACAGTCAACAAGTTTCTGGACAGGTCTCTAAAAATATTGACTCCTGGGATTCCATCAAGCTAAAATGCTTCTGGACAACAAAGGAAAAAAATCAACAGAGTGAAAATACAAGTTACAGAGTGAGAGAAAAATCTTTGCCAGCTCTTCATCTGTCAGAGGATTGACATTCAGAATATATAAAGAACTCAAAAACAGCAACAACAACAAAATGGGAATCCAAGTAAAAACTGTGAAAATGATCTAAATAGATACTTCTCAAAATAGGAAATACAAAAGACCAATTTATATGAAAATGATCAATATAGGGCTGGGGAGGTAGCTCAGGCGGTAGCTCGCTAGCCTGGCATGCGTGTGGCCCATGTTCGATCCTCAGCACTACATACAAACAAAGATGTTGTGTCTGCCAAAAACTAAAAAATAAATATTAAAAATTCTGTCTCTCTCTCTACCGCTCTATCTCTCTCACTCTCTCTAAAAAAAAAAATCAATATAATTTACCACAGAGAAATATAAATCAAAACCACAATGAGGTTCTAGCTCACCTCAGTTAGAATGGTCATTAAATTATATAACAATAATAACAAATTCTGGCAAGGGTATGGATAAAAGGAATTTTTTTTTACTTTAAACATTTTTTATTTGTTTTAATTAGTTATATATGATAGTAGAATGCATTTATGCCCTTTGATGATCGTTCATAAATGAGGTATAATTTCTCATTTTTCTGCTTGTTCATGTTATTGAATCACACCGGTCATGTAGTCATACATGTACGTAAGGTAATAATTTCTGTATTATTTTACTATCCCTTCTACCTCCACATCCTCTCCCCTTCCTTCACTCCCCTCTACCTAAAGTAACTTTATTCTTCCCTAGTACCCCCCACTTACTGTGAATTAACATCAACAAATGGGCTAAGGAACTGAACAGACACTTCACAGAAGAAAAAAATACAATCGATCAGCAAATATATGAAAAAAATGTTCAACATCTCTAGCAATTAGAGAAATGAAGAGCAAAACTACTCTAAGTTATCCTCTTACACCAGACAGAATGGCAATTATCAAGAATAGAGCCAACAGTAAATGTTGGCAATGATATAGGGAAAAAGGTATACTCATACATGGCTGGTGGGACTGCAAATTGTTGCAACAACTATGGAAGGAGGTATGGAGATTCTTCAGATAATTTGGAATGGAACCACAATTTGACCTAGCTGTCCCATTCCTAGGTTTATATTCAAAGGACTTAAAATCAGCATACTAAAGTAACATGGTCATGTCAATGTTTATGGCAGCTCCATTCATAATAGCTAAACTATGGAACCAACCTAGATGCCCTTCAACAGATGAATGGATCAAAAAAATGCAGTATATATATTCCATAAACTATTACTCAGCTTTAAAGTAGAATGAAATTATGGCATTTGTGTTAATGGATGGAAATGGAGAATATCATGCTAAGCGAAATAAGCCAATCCCAAAAAACCAAAGGCCAAATGTTTTCTCTCAAAAAGGAACTCTTATACAGTGTGGTGGGAAGGTAAACAAATATAGCCACTATGGAAAACTATGTACACTTCTAAAAAACAAACAAACAAACAAACAACAACAACAAAAGCAGAACTTCCATATGATCCAGTTATACCACTTTTGGGTACATATCCAGAGGAAATGAAATAACCATGTATTAGAGATGCCTGCATGCCATGTTTTCTGGGGCACAATTCATAATAGCCAAGATGTGGAATCACTGTCGGTGCCCATCAACAGATGAATGGATAAATAAATGGAGTATTATTGGTGAATGAATAAATGATGAAACTCAGTATCATTTGCAGCAAGGTGAATGGAACTGAAAGATATGATGTTAAGTGAAACAAGCCAGACAACAGACAGAGAAATATCACACATGCAATCTAATATTCTCACATGTGGGAAGGTGGGGGGAAAAAAACCTAAGTTGACCTGAAAGTAGAATAGCATTACTAAGATCTGGGAAGAGTGCAGGAGAAAGAGAGTAAAAGGGGTGGTTATTATGATCAGTCTCCCAAACTGCTGAGATTATGGGTCTGAGCCAATGCACCCAGTTTGGGAGATAATTGTTTTAATATTGGAGTAAATTAAAATACAAAAATAGAAAAAGAAATTAAAAGATATGCTTGAATCTACAATCCTTTAAAATTAATTCAAGGAAGACAGAAGATGATAAGAAAATAATGCATTATCTTGAACATGAATGAAGAAAAATTAAGACTTTTTTTTTTTTGCTTTTCTTATGTTAACTTGAATATTAGGAAACCAAATAATAAACTGTTGAAATAACATAATTCTATATTTCAATCTCTAAAAACTCAGATTCTTCAACAGACAAATTATAAGAGTAATAACAACAAAGGGGAATGAAAGGAAGGGAGGGGAATAGGAAAGACAGTGGAATAAATCTGACATAACTTTCCTATGTACAGATATGAATATACCATAGTGAATCTCACCATTTTATACATCCACAAGAAATTAATTTAAAAAATCCTGTGGGAAAATGGCAGTAAGATCAACAGAGGGAAGGGGGCAGTGGGTGAGAATATGGAAGGGGAAGGAGTGATACTGTGGTCTGAATTAGAACAAGATATATTCCATGCTTGAATAATTAGGTCAAAAATGGGTTCTACTGTCATGTGTAACTAACAAGAACCAATAAAAATTTGAAAAGAAAAAAGGTAGTAATAATGATAAAAGAAGAATGAACAAAAAGAAAAGAGGAAGGAAGGAAGATTGGTTGAAGGCATAAAAGAAATAGCAATGCTTTTAAATGGGCACAAAAATTATTGTGTCCTAGATGCACTCTTGGGAGATACAGCTATGCAGAAATGGAGTGATTAGTATGCATGTTGAATAGTGGTTTCTTTGGGGGATAAAAGGGTTATAATTGGGATGGAACCTATGGGAAGGTTTCTAGGATGAGACTGTTAAAGTTCTATTTTGTTAGCATGTGTGGTGGTTACCTGGTTACAATAATCTACAGAATACTATACACAATTGTGGTGATATTTTGTGGTATCTGTGTTTTATCTTGTAATAACAAGGAAGAAAACGCCTGTTTTGTTTCCACTGTCAGAAATTCTGATTTCATTTATGGGGCAGAGATGGAGCACTGGAAGGTTTGTTAAATCTCCATAGGTTATTTTAATAAAAAATGGATTTGTTTCTTTATTTCTACAATGTGTTAGAAAAAATTACAAGATCTTTGAACTTGTGAAATTACAGTCTACACCACATCAAAGTATCTTTTATGCCATATTAAGACATTCAAATATATTTTAGAGGTATCTGAGGGAGGAAGGAGATTTACTGATTGTATTTGTTTTGAAGAACAACTATTTTCATGTCAGTGATTCTTTCTACATCAAAAAATTAATACCTAGCATTTTCTCAGAGATATCTCCAGTTTTTCCAGTCCCATGAAGCTAAAACAAATTCCATTTTTTTCTTTTTTTGATATTTTCAAATATACATATGCTTAAATTTAATATTTGTGATAGTATTAAATACCCTCTGTAACCTGATATAATTTAAATTTTATTGATAATTTTATCTTTGTTACTCTAAATCCTTTCTTAAGTAAACTTCCTCCCACAATGACCAATCTGTCAATTTCTTCGAAGTTTTCTAGACTCTCTTCCTTGTATTGTAAATCTTCACTCTTAACTAAAATGTTTTTCTCCTTTATTGTGCTGGAAACATAAAATTTTCAATATTCTATTACCTAGAGTCTCCCAGTTTGTTTATTTTGTAAATAATCTAGGCCCCCTGATTCTCTTTTTTTCTCACAGTTCTCATTCTTATTTATTGGCCTTTCTCTTGTTTATTTAGAATTTCCTCCAGAGGATGGTTTAGGAAAGAAAAATTAATTGGCATTCAAATCAATCTATTCCATGCTTATTACAATTTCTAGCTAAAAGGTCTGCAAGAATACAAAGTAGATCAAAATCCCTGCATTTGTGTCCATAAATAACAAGTCCCTCTTGGTTTAAACTAACGATGATATTCCATCATTGTGGGAGCCTTGAGTTTTAGTTTTCTTAATGCATGCAAGAGTTTCACATTGCTCTAATCAAGTCTTCAAAGAATTGGTAGATATTAAAGATGCCGTAAAACCCAGGGAATTTTAATTTGGTAACTTGATCCAAAACAACCTTTTTCCAGTCATTATACAAAGTTCTGAGTTAGTTCACCAGTCAACACCAAAAAAAAAAAAAAAAAAAAAATTCTGTGCTTTAAGCTACATATTCTTATTAATACTATGTATTATCTTTTTATTTAATTTACAATAAATTTATGACCCAAAATAATCTACTCAAACATTGAATGTCCTATTTCATTTTGCCTTTTTTTTTTCTAAAACTGTTATTAGGTGCAACAAAATCAAGAACTATGCTACATGAAATTTATTTTAGGATGTCACAGACCAAAGAGTAATATAGCCTTCAGGTGTCCTAACCACCACAGAGGCCAGCCACATGCCAGCTGACACTGCAGCAGAATTCAAGTACATAAGAGAGCATCTCTTTTAATTTTTCGTCATTTTTAAATGGCACTGTGTTGCTGCTACCAACACAGAAATAAAAAACAGAAGAAAAAAAACTGTTTTAAATTTCTTAATATTTAGCTCTGTGCTTCACAAATACTTTAGTCTTGAATCTTTCTTAGAAGCCTGATACTTCCAGATAGAATAGTTTAACCAAAGACATCCATCTTTCTAAGCAAACTACTAAACATGTTAGCTGAAATATGCTTTTTACTCTTGACTGCTAATGAGTAAATCCACGAATACAGTCAAAATTCAAGAAATACTAAAAAGTAGTGAAAACTATGTGAATGCTATATGTGGAGAAGATAGTCAAACAAAGATCCCCTGAGATTAAGAAAAAGCAGCCTTCATGGAGCTCAGAAACAGCTAAAAAAAACTTTAGCCAGAGAAAGAGGAAATACCTAGGCATAAAAGACTTGGGACCAAAAATGCAGACAGCACTTTGAGATGGAAAACAGGAGGTCCTAGAAAGAAAGGGTTGCCTCCCTAGAGAATTGTTTAAAAGAAAAAAACACATATGTGAAAAAAAATATAGAATTTTATTAATTCTACACAGTTTTTGTTTAAAGGATAATGTGAAATGCTTTCAATATCTCCCAAATAAATATCATAACTTTGGTTCAACTCAGCAAAAGTAAACTCAAAATGAAATTATAATACCTTTTAGATATGCTGCATTTAGCAATTTCATAATTTCACTTACTAATGTAATAGTGATCTTTATTAATAGCTTTAAGTACACTATTATTAAAATCACATTCTTTAAATGTAACTATATAGAGAGCCTGATGTTAAATAACCCATCAGTTGATCTATTTCAGTATATTGTATTAATATCATAGTAATTGCATGTCCAGTAACATGTCTTTTCTATTTCTATGAACTACTCATTTATCTAGGTCACTATGATCTCTCCCAAGAGTATGGTCAAGGGAAATAATGCAAAATTGAAAATTATAATAAACCAATTTATCTAATCAATAAATATAATAGAGGTCAAAAGTTGAATCTTCTGGGTAATTGTTTTTAATTTGTTAAATTTGTAAACTTAATTGCCAAATATATTTATTTTTTAGAATCATCCTAAAATGCAAACAAGTATTCCTTTTTCTATCATTCATTAAAATTAATCATCCAGCAAAAAATCTGTTCATCATTGATGGTTTAGACAGAAGGTACTCAATATCTAACCCTTATGCAAATAATTCTGTTGCAATGAAAGATATATAAAACAAAACAATGAATTTTATTTATTCTATTGTTTTGCAAAAACATGTTTTTATATCTCCTTCCAGTCTATACTTATACACTATATTAAAATAATCCCCTAAACATCTAGGAAGATCAAGTAAATTTCAAGAGCTCTATAGAATATTTTAGAATAAATAAAAATGGCTTTATTTATACGTCAATCAATTTGTGCAAAATTTATGTGCCTATATTTTTGCAACCTCTCAAAATATCTATTTCATAATCATATTTTTACAAACTTTGCGAATATCCTTATAGCATGATGTATATCATATAGTTAGCTCAAAAAAAATCAAAATCCATATAGTCACGTTTAAAATGGTTCCAAAAATTAAACCACAGACTCTCAAAAGGATCATTAGAAGTCTTAAAAGAAAAAAAATCCAGTATCTGAAGAAATATCTCCATTTTCATTGAAGCATATTAATTTTTAAAAGTCTGACTTTAAAGACATTCTGTAATCATAAGGGTCCCATTAAATATACAGCAGGTGTTCAGAGATTTGGCTATTTAAGATTTAAAGTGCAGTAAGTACCTAAACCAAATAAGCCATGGGAGTTGACTCACTCCCGGACCATATGAGAGTTTCCTCTGTGGCCAGATTTGCCTTCTGGAGCAAAATTCACCCTCAACCGAATCTTTTCAACTGTACAAGCTTTGGATAAAACTCTTCCAAAGTTTATAGTCCTAAACAGCTTGAGCTACAGTTCTGAAAGCTCTTGAAACCTGCTGATGAGAAGTCATATCCAACTTCTGACCACTAAAATGATTATCTGACTGTTGCTTATTGTGAGATGACCAGCTGATTCCTTTCTGTGTACGGTTTTTAAAGCAATCTCCCTACTGATTTCCACATTATCTTCCCTATGCTGAGATTAAAGGGGATCCTTCCACCCAGATGCAACACAGCACCGGCAATGCAGAAAGTGTCCCTATTTTCTTTCTTCAGTAGGTCACATCTTTCTCCCTGCCTATTATTCTTTGACCACATCCCTAAGGGACCAGACACTTGTTGCTCTGACCTCTGAGGGTGTAATTCTTGTAATCGGGGCCTTTAATTATCTCACTAACTGATGAATATATACCTTCAGTTCATCCAAATATACCCTCAGATAACTGACCATATCAACTCTCTGTTTTTTTACCCCACTAGATTCCAATACAGGGATGTATTTTGGGAAACTATACCTCCATTTTTAGCATAAATCTAAATTAAATCCGTCATAAATTCCATAATGAAAATATCCAACCAATAAACAATAGTAATAAAAATTACAGTTTTTAAAACCATGTTAAATAAAGCAAATTAATAGTTTAAAATACTACATAAATATATGTTGGGATCTGTCTTTCAGAAATATGGCAAATATTCCATGAATTATAAAATGCTCAACTTTTAACCAAATAGAAGTAAAAGTTAATATGAGCCTTGCAAATTAATGCACAATACCACACTTATATATTTAACTTTAATAGTTTACTGTAGAGGAATATTTTGTAAAAATCTAATTTTTATAAGCTTTTAAAATTTCTTTATAGTCATGTAAATTATAAATGATAGAAGAGAAAATTTTAAACATTTAAAGTATTGAAAATATAAGAAAAGTTAAATCATGAGACATTGGTATGCTGCATTATGAATAATTTTCTAATCTACACTATACTATACAACCTCTCTGTTCTGTTATTTTTATACCCATTTGAAAATTATAACTCCAAGAATGCAATTTTATTTTGGAAAGAGAAGGTCAATTGGTGATACAATTATTCATAGAATTTATAATAGACTATTTTACAGCTTAGTAAAGATTCAGGTATATCACTCAGAATTGGATGTTAGTGAGATAGATTTTAAATGTCACAGTATTTCAAAGAACTACAGGCTATAGTCAATTTGGTTATAAGCATAAATTTTAAAGTCATAAAAGAAGAGTAGTACACTTTAATCTGCACACGAAAAATGACTGAAAAACATTAGAAATGGAGTAAGGCATTACTCCATTTTGATCTGAACAAATGTATCTGTCTTTGCTCAGATGGACAATTAGGAGTAGAAAAAATATTTAACATACTATACTCACTAAAATATTTACATATGTACGTATGGTAGGTAAATATCCCTTGTCTCAGAATATATAACCAGGAAAAAAGTAACAATAATCCACAAAAATAATTCAAAACACAGGAAAAGGAAGTCCTACTCTGAAAATTCTGAGAGATAAAGGATTGCTCAAAGTATTTATAGCAGAAAACAAAAGAACATTTTGTTTATATTTGGTTCAAAAGAATAAAGAAATAGATCAAATGTAGAAGATAGTTTTAATGAGACAGAACCAGAAAAAGAAGTGAAAAGCAAGCTAAAATGAAGACACGGAGAAAATATTTCTGCCTAATAGAAATGCAAAATAGCATGAAATACATGGAGGTGACTATTAAAATATTTGTTGGTACAAGTAAGGAGAAGAAATTATGCTACCATGTATGTTTAAAATACCTGGAATGGCCAGAATGCAAAAATAGAAGGAAAGAAAATAAATGATTGCCATAAAGTACAAAAAGAGCCAGTCTGTCAACTGTAGCCAAAAAAAATACATCATGTAATTTCCTGACCTTTCCTCCTTTGTTTCCTTCCTTTCTTTTTGAATTAATTAAATGATGGCAAAATATGGGAAACCTAGTTGTACCCAGAAGTGAAACCAGAAAATAAGAAACAACGATTAAGATATAACAGAATGAAAATTTTCTAATATGTAAACATTAACTTTATAAAATGGAAAAAGTTACAATACTTCAAGTAAAAGATGGTAGAAAAACCAGTATGTCCTAGAAAGTTAAAAAGAAGGAGGAGGAGGAGAAAGAGGGAAAAGAAAAAATACAGAAATCCTGAAAAATGTCTTTGCTTAGGCTACTTTTTATAGTTGAGGGTATAAATGAGTCAGTACATTTGAAAGAGAAGGATTAAGTATAACTCTAACTTTTGGAGATTAAATTCTCTCCCTGTTGTGCTGTCTGAATACAATGAACCAATGTGGTCAGTTCCTGTCAGGAGATGGGAGAATGGCTTGGGGAAAACTGAAGAATTTATATACAGAAAAGACTTACGCATATTTCCATTTTGAGGTCCACATTTAAGATGGCCCTCTTCATTAGTTGATTTCTAAATAACCAGTTAAAAGGTATGATGCTAGAGATAATACTATTTGTGACATTAAAAAATTAGATGTTTAAGTTAATATTCTTTTTAACAAGAAATGTGAGAAACCTATCTGAGGAAAATTTTACATTTGTGAAAGATTCAAAAGTAGACATAAAATAGTCATTTTCTTTTCTTAGAATACTGAATATTATAAACATACCCACTCTTTCCAATTTAGTTTATAAGCATAATGTAATTCAAGCTAAATTACCAATGAGCTAATTATGGAGATAGACACATTGACACTGAAGTTTATATGGAGAACAAAAAAAAAAAAAAAAAAAAAAACACAGAAAAACAGAGAATAAAATACCCAGGAAAGTTTAGAGTTGGAATTAATCTCATGAGAGATCATAACTTACCAGTAAAGCCTCTGTAATTAAAACAATGTGAGACCCACCCACACTGGCCTCTGCAGGGCCCAGGCACACAACACACCTGGTCCACCCCTCCCCTGGTGGGGCACAGACCCCACCAGAACTTAGCCTTTGGCGAAAGACCACCCCTTCTGGCCAGCAAACTATCACGGGAGGTCAAGCCCAGCAGCCCAGATACACTCACACCAGTCTCTGCAGGCGAGCGGGGTGCACAGCTGGACCAGTCCGCCTCTTTCCCAGTGTGGCAGACACTCACTAGAGCCTAGCCTCTGTTGCAGGGCTGCCCCCTCTGACCAGCAGACTCCCATGGGAACTGAGATCCAGCCCAGACCACCCACATCAGTCCACATGGGATCCAGGATCTCAGTCGGCATGGTTCACTCCTCCCCTGGCAGAGCAGACACTGCCAGAGCCTAGCCTTTGGCACAAGACTGCCCTTTCCGATCAGCAGACTTCCATGGGAGGTCAAAACCTGTACGCCAATAAAATAGAAAATATTGAAGGCATCAACAAATTTCTGGAGTCATATAATTTGCCCAAATTGGATCAGGATGATACACACAATTTAAACAGATCAATTTCAAGTGACAAAATAGCAGACGTCATTAGAAGTCTACCAACCAAGAGAAGCACAGGACCGGACAGTTACACAGCCGAGTTCTACAAGACCTTTAAAGAAGAACTAATACCAATACTCTCCAATTTATTTCAGGAAATATAAAAAGAGGCAGCACTTCCAAACTCATTCTATGAGGCCAATATCACTTTGATTCCAAAACCAGGCAAAAATATACATCAAAAAAAGAAAACTTCAGACCAATATCTCTAATGAACATAGATAAAAAAAATTTTCCAATAAAATTCTGGCAAATCAAATACAAAAACACATCAAAAAGATTCTGCACCACAATCTAGTAGGTTTCATCCGAAGGATGCAAGTTTGGTTCAACATACAGAAATCAATAAATGTAATTCATCACATCAATAGACTTAAAGACAAGAATCATATGATCATCCAAATAGACACAGAAAAAGTATTTGGCAAAATACAGCATCCCTTTATGTTCAAAACACTAGAAAAACTTGGGATAACAGGAACATGTCTCGACATAATAAAGGCTATCTATGCTAAGCTCCAGGTCAACACCATTCTAAATGAAGAAAAATTGAAGGTCTTTCCTCTAAAAACTGAAACAAGACAAGGGATGCCCTCCTTCAGCACTTCTATTTAACATAGTTTCTGAAACACTGGCCAGAGAAATTAGACAGATGAAAGAAATTAAAGGGATACACATAGGAAAAGAAGAACTCAAATTGGCACTATTTGCTAATGATATGATTCTATACCTGGAAGACCTAAAAGTTCCACCAGAAAACTTCTAGAACTAATAAATGAATTCAGCAATTTAACAGGATATAAAATCAACACCCATAAATCAAAGGCATTTCTGTATATCAGTGACAAATTCTCAGAAAGGGAAATGAGGAAAACTACCCCATTCTAAATAGCCTCAAATAAAATAAAATACTTGGGAATCAACTTAATGAAAGAAGTGAAAGATCTACACAATGAAAACTATAGAACCCTAAAGAAAGAAATCAAAGAAGACCTTAGAAGATGGAAAGTTCTACCTTGCTCTTGGATAGGCAGAATTAATATTATCAAAATGACCATACTATCAAAAGCACTATACAGATTTCATGCAATTCTGATCAAAACCCCAATGACATTCCTCATAGAAATAGAAAGAGCAGTCGTGAAATTTGTCTGAAAAAAATAAGAGACCCAAAATAGTTAAAGCAATCCTTAGCAGGAAGAGTGAAGCAGGTGGCATCACTATACCAGAACTTAAACTATGCTACAGAGCAAGATTAACAAAAACAGCTTGATATTGGCACCAAAACAGACTGGTAGACCAATGGTACAGAATAGAAGACAGACAAACCCACATAAATACAGTTTTCTCATAGTAGAAAAAGGCTCTAAAACATACATTGGAGAAAAGATAGCCTGTTCAATAAATGGTGCTGGGAAAACTGGAAATTCATATGCAACAAAATGAAACTAAACCCTTGTCTCTCACCTTGCACAAAATTCTACTAAAAGTGGATCAAGGACCTAGGAATTAAACCAGAGACCCTGCATCTAATAGAAGAAAAAGGAGACCCTAATCTTTATCATATGGGATTAGGCCCCCAACTTCCTTAATAAGACTCCTGTGGCACAAGAATTAAAATCAAGAATCTATAAATGGGATGGACTCAAACTAAAAAGTTTCTTCTCAGCAAAATCATCATCATCATCATCATCATCATCATCATCATCATCATCTGTGAG
Source organism: Callospermophilus lateralis (assembly GCF_048772815.1). Taxonomy (NCBI): domain Eukaryota; kingdom Metazoa; phylum Chordata; class Mammalia; order Rodentia; family Sciuridae; genus Callospermophilus; species Callospermophilus lateralis. The sequence goes on from NC_135308.1 coordinate 113,852,601, forward strand.
GTGAATAGAGAGTCTACATCTTGGGAGAAAATCTTTACCCCTCACACATCAGATAGAGCACTAATCACTAGGGTATATAAAGAACACAAAAAACTAGACACCAAAAAAACCCAAATAACCCAATCAACAAATGGGCCAACGACCTGAAGAGACACTTCTCAGAAGAGGATGTACAATCAATCAACAAACACATGAAAAAATGTTCATCATCACTAGCAATTAGAGAAAAGCAAATCAAAACCACTCTAAGATTTCATCTCACCCTAGTCAGAATGGCAGCTATTATGCATAGAAACAACAGTAAATTTGGCAAGTATGTAGGGAAAAAGGTACACTCATACACTGCTGGTGGGATTGCAAATTTGTGCAGCCAATATGAAAATAGTATGTGATTTCTTAGAAAATTGAGAATGGAACCACCATTTGACCCAGCAATTCCTCTCCTCGGTCTATATGCAAAGGACTTAAAAATAGCATACTACAGGGACACAGCCACATCAATGTTTATAGCTGCACAGTTCATAATAGCTAAACTGTGGAACCAACCTAGATGCCCTTCAATAGATGGATGGATAAAAAAAATGCGGCATATATACACAATGGAATATTACTCAGCAATAAAAGAGAAATCATGGCATTTGCAGGTAAATGGATTTACTTAGAGAAGATAATGCTAAGTGAACTTAGCCAATCCCAAAAAAACAAATGTTGAATGTTTTCTTTGATATAAGGAAGCTGATTTATAGTGTGATTGGGAGGGGGAGCATGGGAGGAATAGACAAACTCTAGATAGGGCAGAGGGGTGGGAGGGGAAGAGAAGGAGCATGGGGTAATTAATGATGGTTGAATGTGATGATTATCATTATCTAAAAGTACATATATGAGGACATAAATTGGTGTGAGTATACTATGTATACAACCATAGATATGAATAATTGAGCTCTATATGTTGTAATGCATTCCACTGTTATATATAAATAAAAATAAATAAATAAAATAAAACAATGTGACACTGGCATATGAGTAGATAAATAGACCAAGGGGACCATGAAGAAGTCCCAAAGTGAACCCAAAGCATAAAACTTTAGCATAGGTTGAATTTGCCATCTCAAATCATGAACAGAAGTATTTTAGTAAATGTTCTGGGGACAAATGGATAGGCATTCCGAAAAAAAAGATAAAATTAAATCCATACCTGACTGTACACATAACAATGACTTCAGATCAATCAGAAATCTAAAACAAATAATATTAGAAGAAAATGGATAAATTTCTTCTTCAGTTTGAAAACGGTTTTAGACACATAATTCAAACCTGGAGGAAAAAAATAAGTAAAGCATAATAAACTTAAGTACATAAAAATAAAAAGTAAAGTCTGAAGAGCAAAAGAGCACCATGAATAAAATCACATGACAACTGAAAAACTGGCAAGAAATATTTGCAATACATATTATAGATAAAGAGCTAATATCAGCAACATGTAAAAAGTTAATAAAAATTAAGGAGGGAAATTACCAAAGACTTAATGGAAAAATACATATGCAATTTATAAAATTAGTGTAAAATTTATCTTAACCCTAAGAAAAAAGGTGTATTAAATTATACTCATAATTCAAACTAAAACTAAATTGAGAATCTGATTTTCAATTCAAAAATTGGCAAAAAAAAAGTCTGAAAATACAATCTGTTGTTGATCCTTTGGGGGTAAAACATGCACTCATATATATAGCTGTTGAGAATCAATAGCACATCTTAATTTACTTAAGAATGCATATGCACAAGTGTATTCATGGCAGCATTGTATGTAATAACGTAGTAGACACAATAGTGTGTGCTCATAGGAAATGGTTGAATAAAATATAGAAACTATACATGATGGAGAATTGGGCAGCTACAAAATGACATTAAAAGATGATCTCTGAACCAATATGAAATTGTTTATAAGTTCTATTATTACACAAAAAATGCAAACAGGAAAAGTGTTCAATATAAGTAATAAATATAATAAAATGTGCATGCATCTGCTCACTTAGGCAAATAGAAGCACAGGAAGGATAAAGCTAAAACTAATGGAGCTGGTTACCTACAAAGGTGAGCATGGAGCTGGGTGGAAAAATTGGAAAACGAAGCAGTGGAGAATGCAGCAGGATAGTGACATTCATTTCCATGTTCTTCTGAGTCTCATGACCATCTTAATGTTTTACACACTCAAAAATATGGGTGGAGTTGGAGAATATTATGCTAAGTGAAGTAAACCAATCCCCCAAAACTAAAGACCAAATGTTTTCTCTGATTAGTGGATGCTGATCTATGATGGAGGGGGGACATGGGAAGAATGGAGGATCTTTGGATTGGGCAAAGGGGAGGGTAAGAAGAAGAAGAACTGGATCTTACCAGTGTGTATTATTATTATTTGAAAATCAGGACACAAAAATATTTTCATGTATTCACGACCTCAGAGAATTGGTCTTAAAAAGATTCCTGTTGAAGATACTTTGGGAAGAAATCCTTAGATAATACAGGAAACAAATCTAAAAGATGTGAGAAAAGATAAGTAACAGTTATCAATAAGCATTGGTTTTTAAGTTAAGGTTAATTATCATTAAAAAGGGCATATTTTAAGCCAGCAGAATAAAGCATCACATCTCTTTCATGGATTGGTTTGAATCCATAAAATAATTAGGAAAAATATATTGTATAATGAAAAAATAAAATCTTCAAAAAAAAAAAAAAAACAGACAATACACAGAAGTAGTTCTTAAATCACAAAACACTATATAAATCGGTATTTTAAATTATCTGAAACTGAGAAGGATTACATTAAGGATAAAATATGCCTGTCATGAAACAATATTCTTTTTAGTACACTGTTGAATGAATACTTTTGTAACTACAGAGTGGCTGAGACTACCCATAGTAAAGGCATGTTGAGTGAATTTCTAAAAAATAACTGCATAACTTTAAAATTTAAAAAAGGTTTTGCCTGTGTACACTGGTGTGGAGGAAGATAAAGTTTCAGTGCTAACAGCTCAATTTGTTTGTGTTCCACCTTAGAGCTGCAAAGGCCCCTGCATACTGTTTTCTGATCCCAAAGAAAGATCTCGAAGGACTCAATGGAGAGAGTGTGGACATTTTATTACTCATGAGTTCCTTGGTGGCAGCAGGCCAGGACAAAATGGAGGGCCGCACTGAGCTTAGAAGCAGGGGAAAATATATACAGGACAGATTGCATGCCAACTGCTCATCTGGGTTTCTTCAGATAGTTTATGAATACATGACTTTACTTTGCAACCAAGGTCTTTCTGTTTTGATCCCCACCTAAAGACTGGAGACAAAGGAAATGGCTAGTTTACCTCCTCCTCCCACCCACTCCCAACACATTATTGGGAGTCTGTCTTAGTTCACCTTCAGAAACAAGACTTCTAGGCATTGGCCCATGTTTATCCCAACAGTGTTCTTGAGTCAGAGCTTTTCTTGACTCACATATTTCATAAGGAACTGTGCCTGTCTCAGAACTCAGAACTCCCTGGCATGTCACGTTCTGGTATATTATGGATACCGCTGGTTATCTCTCTCACATGTTGAAGTTTGAACATTAGAGAAGGACAAGGCAATCATATAGAGCAGGCTTTATTTAAAAGGGGTAACATAGATGTTTCCCAGGAGGGAGAAGGGGGCCATAGCTGGTATCCTGGTATCCCCAGAAGCAAGGTGTTCTGCCCTTTTGATATTCTCTAGGCTTCCTTTGTTCTCCTGCCCTCTTCCCCTTATCTTTCTCCTTCCTGTGTATGTGACTAGGCATTTGACTAGGCCTAGGAAACGCTCAGTGAGATGGCCCAAGGGTGGGAAACAGGTGGGCTGAAGGGGGAAGGCAGAGTGGCACAACCCAGGACACATTAATTAATAACCTTATAGCTCCCTTAGGGAGGGGCAACTCCTGGGACAGGTTACCTTAGCAACAGGTTGGAGCAGGGGCAGATTCTTGATAAGGGTGGAGGAAGGTCTTTGAAGGAATTAATATTTCAGTCCCTCAGGGACAATCTCCAACTCCCTAGACACACTCAAATTTGGCCTCCTTGATCTGACCAGTATAGATAGATTTACCTATCTATCCTGACTACCTGTCTAATTCTGGCTTCATTACTTCAAGCTTGAATTTTTCCCATACAGATAATCATGAAGAAAACACAGACACAAATTATCATGAGGTTATCATGTCTTTGTAAGAACAACTTTTCATGAGTCATAAAAGTGAGTCTATGCTGTTATTGCTAGAATTTTTTTTTTTTTTTTTAAAGAGAGATGATCTGTGTGTATCTTCATAAAAATCTCTCCTCTTCTCCCAGGAACTCTTTTAAGAATGGTTTCCTTAATTAGATTTTCTTCATGTGAAACAATTTCCCTATCAGCCCTGGCATGGTTTCCCCTAGTTTTGGGAAGCTGTTCAAGTTTCAACAATCAAAGGGTAGGATTAAATAGAGATTTTAACAATTGAATAAAAAGCAAAAACACAGAAACAGCATGGTATATCTACCTACAAGGCAATGTTGGCCCTCATAGAGTAGGTATTATACAAAGTTCTAGCAAAATGTTAAAAACTAAACACATATATTCATTTGGTGTTCAATTGGCATTAAAAATATGATCAAGGGTATTTATTCATTTATTTTTGGCTTTAAAAAAGACAGGTTCTCCCTTCATGGTTTGAGGAGTGCCAACAAGGAAGCCTGACCTTGAGTTCAGACCGCAGCTGTTGGGCCTCCCTCCACCATCAGCCTTCATCAAAACCCTCTGCAGACCACCTCTGTGCAGAGTACAATGCTGTTAGCATTAACACCGCACAGGCCAGATGGTTCTAGCTTGTGCCTGACACAGACATTTCCCCAGGTGAACTGAAATAAATCCTTTGCCTATTCTCTTAAAAGGACTATTTTACCGCCTCTTAAATGAAAAGTTTGGAAATGATATCAGTGATTTTTCCTCAAATAACTTATTAGTTTTTGTAGTATCACAAATACGTATCCTTTAACCATATCCTCTCTTTGATGGTTTAATGTTTTTCTCCTCCAAAATTTATATTGAAATTTGGTTGCCAATGAGGCAGTTTGGGGAAATGCAATCTTTGGGAGTAGATTGTGCCAAAGGACTTCACCCTCGTGAGGAAAATTAATCATATTATAAAACCAAGTTCCTCACCTCCAGAGGACACAGTATGTAAGGCACCATATTGGAAGAAGAAAATGTCCTCACCAGACAAGAAACTTACCAGTGGCTTGACCTGAAACTTCCTAACCTCTAGAACTTTAAGCTAGTAAGTTATATTTATAAATCACCCAGAATCAGGTATTCTGTTGCAGCAATACAAAATGAACTAACACAGTGACAATTTCTATATGTGTTTTTAAATGTCTCAAACACATTTTAAAATCAATAGATCTGAAATTCAACTCATGAATTTTTCCAAATCTGGTAATACTGTAACCAAAACACAAGTGGTTTGTGATGAAAAGTCTTTCTTTTCCTCTTAACCTCACATGGAGTTGATGTTCAAGTGTTGATACACTTGCCTTCTACACATCTCAAGAGTCCACCTACTTCTGTCCAACTTGACTGCCAACTCACAAATCTGAACAGTCCTTCCTTTTAACACTACCTCAGTAACCTCTTTGACTCATTTTTCATCCCAGCTGCCTTCTCTTAAGCTAGTTATTTCCACATAGGTAGGTTATCTTTTCAATAGGTAAATCTAAACACACCAGTTTCCCTCTTGTACCCACTTAGAATGTGTCAATGCAATTTAATATTCTTAACAAGAAGAGGTAAATTTGGAACACGCCCTACACATTGTAGCTGGGGCTTACCTCTCATGCTTCACAGTATCCCATAATACCCTCCTTATTCTTTAAGCTGTGGTAACCACTTATCCTTTGTATATGCTGGTCTTTCTGCTTATAACTTTCATATTTACTTTTTTCCACTTTGCAAAATTAATTCAACTAAAATATCACTCCATCACGGAAGCCTTTTTATGTACACCCTTGCTCACAGACCATGTCAGGTCCATCTGATTTATGTGGCACCACTCCATATGCTTCTTCTTGATAAAAGTATCCAAACTAGTTTTATATATATTTTATAATTGTGTAATTAATCTATGATTTTCATAAGTATGAATACTATAAAGGAAAATAGAACATGTCTATTTTCTTCATCATTGTATCTTTAGCACTTGGTTTAATGCCTAAAAAATTAGTTGTTACTCAAGAAACACTTGCTTAATAAAAAGTAAATAATGAATGCCTACTATGTGTCATTAACTCTATTAGCTTAATGAAGGATACAAAGAAAAATCATATGGTCTTTCCTTGATTATTTTTTTCTTCTAATCCTACAGTCTTAGAGTCCAGTTAACTCCATATTTAAAAATAAACAAACAAACAAATTTTGCTCTCCAATTCAACACTCTTAATCTCCCTTTCCTGTTTTATTTTTTCTCAGTAGCTTTCTTTTTCTAATATATTTATTAAATCATCTTATGTGGATCATTCATTGCTTGTCTCCTCATACCAGAAATTGAGTACAGGGAGAGCAGAAATGATTGTCTATTTTGTTGACTGCAGACTCAGTTTAACATTCAGTTAAAGTGTTTAGAAATTGGCACTTTCTTGGTACATGTTGTGCTTCTGAAACAGTTCCTAGGGTTTATAGGGATTCAACAAACATTCATTAAATGAAAGAATGAACTAATATTTCCAAAAATAATTAATCATGAAGTGTTTTATTCAAAAGGTATCTCTTAGTAGAACTGACACTTTCATCATGGTTTATCATAATACATACAATAAGTATGAATACATAACACTGGTTCCAAATCATGGTAGATTTTGTCCTGCATGGAGCATTTAGCCAAATGTAGATACATTAATGTTTGCCACCATGTGGGGTAGAGGATGCTATTGGTATGTAGTGGGTAGAAGCCCCTCACAACTAAGAATCATGGGACCCACAATGTCAACAGTGCTGAGGATGAGAAATTCTGAGTTATATTCTCTGTGGTGCATATCCCTGTCCTCTCCATCAACTTTCATCACATATTTCTCTACTGTCAAATTCTTTTTTCACCTCTGCCCCTTCTTTTTTCTCTTGTCTGTTCTTCAGATTTTCCATATGGTTTTGATTAGAGTTATGAAAAAGATTCAAGTTTTTATAGAAGTTGCTGAATTTCAGTTTACCAAATATCTTAGATTTTTTCTCATGTACAGCTCAGAATACTGATGTAAGCTAGTACTACCTATGACTGGATGTCTGAAATAAGCAGGATTACTTACCTTCTTTTCCATTCAATTTTCAATTCAAAATCAAATGTCACTACATATTTCAATAGCTTCTATTTATTTTGGCACCATAGGACAGAGAATTACCTCACAGATATATTCCATAATAGTTGCTTGTCTGAAGTATTCACTTGAAGCACTAAATTTAAAGTCCCCTCTGATTTAAATAACCTATTTTCTTTTGAACACTAGTTTACCAAGGGTGATGCAGAGTCACCCTATATTTTGACCATATGGATCATAAATGAAGATTGATCTTCCAAGTATATTGTTTCTATAATTCCTGAAGGACTTTTATTAATTCATCTTATGTAGAAAATAAAATATTAGTTAAATTTACTCACACCCTATGAATAAAATACAAATTAAGTACTAAATAATTTATATATAGGGAAAATATTAAAAATGTGCCTTTAGGACATAATTATTTGAGACTTTCCTATTCAGCACAGTATATTTAAGATCTATTTTGTGATTGTCACATAAAAGGTGTTTAATTAATGCTTAAGTTGAAAACAAATGCTTTTGTATTATACGAGTGAATTTCTTAACTTCAATATGACTATCAGCTTTATTTCTTCTTAATTTTCTGGTCAGTTAACAGTAACTAATTGGACCAATATTTTGAGAAAGATTCTGAGTCTATATAGAGGCTTTCTCAGAAAAAAATGTTGGAATAATAAATGATACCTATCATGAGTTTAAAAATGACAAGTGATTACATGCATATGGCAATTCTGATTTAATTCAGATTAACTATGGGTCGGTGTCTACTGATTCTATATAGAGTCTTCATTCTCTTTTGCAATATTAAGACAAATATTATATTACATATCAATTGGTGTGGGTTCACATAATATTGGGTCATTTATTCATACTAGAGCAGTCTCAGTTTCTGTTCCTATATGTGCAAAGGGAGCCAGGTTGAGTCATTATTAGAACTGTGTGTATATGTATGCATACATTAGGATGCAGTGTGAATGGGTCAAGGATGATTTTTTTATTTCTCTTCAGTCATTTGGGTTTCTTGATACTAACTGTTTAGAATCAATGCTTTCATTTTATTCTAAAAGAGATAAAAAATAATTGTGATGAAGTTACCTAAAAAAGGTGGGTGTTAATTTCTAAAGTGTTGGGGTTTTGACTGGTTTTAAGGTATCATGAATTTCTACTGCTGGAAAGCAAATAAGCATCAACTTACTGGCTTAAACAATACCCATTAGCTGTCTCACAGTTTCTGTAGGCCAGAAGTCCAGATGGAGTGAATTCTCTGCTCAGTGTCCAACAAAACTGAGTCGAAGGTGTTGGCTGGGACCAGGGTCTCATCTGATTTTCAGGGTTCTATTTGAATCTTGGTTCCTGGGAAATCCAGGGTTAAAAAACTGCCCACCAGAGCAGACCCAGCCAAGAGACTGAAGACAGAGGCAGACATGTCCAGTATTTCACAGAATGCAATTTACTAGGGATTTACTGACAGAAGTGAGGTCAAGGGTAGCAGCAGAACAGTCAGTGGATCCTGGCAACTTGATCAGGAGGAGGGGCTCTTATACTGGTCAGGACAATCATGATTTCATTTAAGCTGGATTGTACCTGGTTCATCTTAAGCCAATATCAAGATGTCAGGCACATTCCTGGTGCTAAGGGCACCAGAGTCCAGTTTGTAAATCTTCATATACCACCCTACATTGTGTTTATTTGTAGTATGCTCAGGAAACTATACGGGTAAAACAGGACAGTTATTCAAGTGCAATCTTAGGAGTTACAAGTCAGGATGGAGGAGGTCAGGTTAAGCTGGATCCCTACAGTGGTTGTTGGAAGAATTCATTTCCTTTCAACTGTGAAACTCAGAGGCTTACTTCTTTAAGGCCAGCAGGAGAGAAAGTTTCTGACTTCTAGACCCTCTTTTGGATGCCTCATCTGATTGAGTCAGGACCACCTAACAGAATATTCCTTGATTATATAAAAATTAACTAGTTTGAGACCCTAATTAAATCTGCTTATACCCCTTCACCTTGACATAAAACTAACAATGGGAGTTAGGCTCTCACCCTACGGCTACACTCAAAAAGGAGGAGGCCATTTAGGACATGTGCTACAGGGGGCAAAGGTCTTGGGAACATCATAAAATTCTGTCAACCACAAGTTATGTTAGAGCAGAAGTTAAAGGATCTCTTCATACACTCTGTGCCTTAAAAGACAAAGAGAAACAAAGTGAAGAGAGATGTTTCTGTTACCCAATTTAATGAAACCCTTGTGTATTAGCTAACTTTCTAATGCACAATAGCTGATAAAAACAACATATATCAGAAAAGGTTTATTTATACTTATTTATTTATTTGTTCTAATCAGTAAATTAGAACAAAATATACATGACAGCAGAATGTTCTTCAATTCACTGTAACCAAATGAAGCACAATTTTTCACTTCTCTAGTTGCACATGAAGTAGGGTCATACCATTTGTGCAATCATACACGTACCTAGGGTAATGATGTCCATCTCATTCCACCATCTTTCTTAACCCTTTGCCCTGCCTCCCGGCCTTTGCCCAATCCAAAGTTTCTCTGCTCATCCCATGCCCCCCACCCCATTATGGAATAGCATCCACTTATCCAAGAAAACATTCAGCCCTTGGTTTTGGGAACTGGCTTTCTTTGCCAGTTCCCAAAACTCCAACTCCATCCATTTACCTGCAAATGCCATAATTTTATTCTCTTTTATTGCTGAGTAATATTCTATTTTGTATATATACTCCAGTTTCTTTATCCATTCATTTATTGAAGGGCATCTAGGTTGGTTCCACAGTTTGAATACTGTGAATTGTGCTCCTTATAAACATTGATGTGGTTTATTTTGACTCACAAGTTTTAGAAATTCCAGCCCATGATCAGCTACTTTTGGGCCTGTAACAAGTACATCATGGGAGACTGTGTGGTGCAGCAAAACTGTTCACCTCATGACCAGGAAGCAAGAGAGAGAGAGAGAGAGAGAGAGAGAGAGAGAGAGAGAGAATATGAATGAATAGTTCCATAGCCTCCTTCAAGGGCATATCCCCAGTGACCTAAAGACTTTTTATTAGACCCCCACGCTTTAAAGCTTCTAGTTCCTCCTAGTAGTGCCACTCTAGGGACCAAGCCATGAATTCATAGGTCTTTGGAAAAATCTCAAGATTCAAACTTTAGCATCGTAGGTACCTATGACACACAGCAGAGCTTAGGTGGCCTCAAGAGGAGAAATAGTCCAAGGGGCAGGGTCACATTACTAAAAGCACACATGGCAAGACATAGCTTTCTTGGAATAAGCTATAGTAGTATCATGTATGAGGTCCTCTGAGGTTGAGCAAGAGGGAAAAATCTGAGTGAACCTAGTTTAAAGGACACATGAAATAATATGTGGGAAATTAACAATTTACCAAAGAGGTTTTGTTGGTGATTGAGGGAAATGTCATCCAAGTTTTAGAAGTTATAACACTGTAGATTTTAAAATAGATTTGACTTCCTTTTTACCTTTAAGCTAGTTATTTATAACAGTTTAATATTTAAATAAGTAATTAACTATGTTAATGTGATTTCTGTGATTTTCATATCTTTTCTAATTAGCCACGAACACAAAAACACACAGTCACAGCAAACAAATAGCCAAGACTAGGAAAAAAGCAAAATGCTAGAAACTTACTTCTTCTATAATGCTCAAACCTACTTCTCTGAGATACTGTAGTAGGTGGAAGTTGTAAGAGTCTCTGTGTTTTAAACAAAAGAAAATAACTTAGAGCCTGAGCACTACAATAAAACTGTCCTTCTGTTTACTGAGAAAGAAATTGTTTAGTAAATATCCCCCTGGCAGAAACTTTGAACAAAAGTGATGTTTTCACTTTCAGCTTCACCAGATCTCATGGTAAACTGTCTCGAGCCCTCTTCTGCTTAAGATTACATTCACTTCTGTGTTGTTATGTAATATAACTTAGAATAATCATTACTTCCAACCAGCCTTTCAGTTGCAAGATAGAAGTCTCTTCTCATCCAAATAAAACATTTCAATTCTTCCTATAACCATTCTCCTCCCATATAAATGGGAATACTTTTCAGAAAATATACTCTTAAAATATCTGATATGGGAGTTGTGTTTTTAACAAAATTGTGACATCAAACTCATGAGATAGAGCATTTTATGAACAGAATTAAATATTGAAGTTATCAGTAAAAAGCACACACGATTGCCTCTAATAAAAAAGCTGAAACTAGACATGCCTGCTGTCTGTTTTCTTGTGATGAGATTCTAAAGCCAAACAATCACCAGATAATCCTTTCCCTTACAAAGACCTTCAAAATCATAGGGAATTCTGACAAGTTGAAATTGCTTTTGGGGGTAGACAGGGGTTAGGGGAGTACTTTGAAGCAAGAGCTTGGATTGTCTAAAATATATAAGAGCCTATTTCTTAATGCAGAAATCATGTTCCTCACTGATTCCTTGCAAAAAACACTAAAGTGCCAATATTCCCAAAAATGGTCCATTGCACTCATGTATGATTTTATGTATTGCAAAGTGCTATAAATACATTATGTCACTTGGGCTACACTACAGACTTGTCCAGTTTAATGAGAAAAGAGAATTAGGAAAGGGAAATAGGGTTCCATTCTACACATAAAGAAGGTAAAACAAAAAGAAGGCAAATTATCTTCACATTGCTTAGATATTTTCTAAGTGGTATTTAATCATATTTCAATATATGATGTAGCCTAATATTTATTTCTATTTAAAGATAAAAATGCAATTAATTGAAAGGAAATCAAAAGATATGTACAACCATAGGAAGAATGAGAACACTGATGCTTGGAAACTTATACGTAATTTCTAGATTTGTCATGTTGTAAAAGATCCTTGGATTTTCCAGCACTAAAATGCATATATTAGCTCTTAGGATTCTGGTATTTCAATTTTTGTTTAGTCACAGATATAGCATTCCCATATTTAGCTGTCACTCACATTTTAATAACTTAATGATCAACTTCAACACCATTCAAGAAGGTATATTAGGGAAATGATTTAAACTCTCACCATAAACAATAAGAAAAAACACAAGGAGCAATAGTTTTCTGGTACTGTACAACAGCAGTGCAGCATTGAATTCCCTGAGAGAAAAGAAACTACAAAAGGCTCCATCTTATTATCTGAAAACTGGGAGGGGGAGTACAAAAAGAAGCTAAGGATATCACTAAGTTGAGAAGATAATTTAACCTTCAGAGAGGTCAAAGTGGTGGGAATTTACAGAGCAGAAAACTGCCCATTCATTCTCAACACTGGAGATGATAAGGGCATAAATTTCTGGTTTCAAAATTTTTCTGTTTTGTTCTGATGGAGATGTGGATATGATTACTTTATGTAAGACTTTTTCCATGGGCCACAAATGACTGATCATATTCAAACACATGATAGACTTCCATTGGCATATCCACATATTGATCAAATAGGGAAACATTCTTTGATAAGAAAGTAATAAGAAAGCACTACCTATTTGGTCTTTAATTATAAAAGTAGATTTACCACTTAGGCAATTATATCAAAGATTTAGAGAGATCAAAAACAAATCCATGTAGTTAATCTCATTAATATACATTTTTACATGTTTTAACATTTTTAAGATTCTGCACATAACACCAATAAAGAGATGAGATATGAACAATTGAAGAATAAATATTAAAAATATATACTATTGTCCAAAATTTAATATAAGGTTAATTGATTTTTAAGCCTAAGCTTATCATTGATCTTTCATTTGTATCATATAGTTCATAATTTTAATTTAGTCAATGTAACTAACATTTATCTATTTAAGAAACTGATTTTAATATTTATTGAAATATTTATTTTATGCTAGGCACTGTTTACTAGAAAGAATACAAACAAAATTTCTTTTTCTCATACATTATATGTATGGAAAACAAATAAATAAACTATTTAGCAAGATAAGTGCCCATGGGGAAAATAATAAAGCTGATAATATGTCAATTATTGGTTTGACAGGAAGATAAAATGTAATTTTATAGAGTGGTTACTTGAAAAAAAAAATGTGACTTTTTAGACAGGAGCATGCCTGGGTGCTTTTTTAAAAAGCCAAAAGACTAGGAGAGAGACAAGTAAGGGATGAGTTCAAACAAATAAGTGAGAGGAAAGATCATGTAAGCTCTTTTAGGTCAAAGTGAAAAGCTTTAGATTTTACTCTTAAATGAATTTGAAAGACACTTGTGGATTTTGATGAATGAAGAAACATAATCAAAATTGTATTTTAAAAGGTCACTCCCGGATGCTGGATTGAGTGCAGATTCAAGGAGGACAAAGGTATAGACAAGGAGTGCCATAGGAAAGAATTACCAAAATCTCAGTGAAAGTAATGAAGGCCTCTTCAAGGAGGGTCACACAGGTGGTGAGAGGTGTTTGGCTTATGGGGTATTGTTTTAAGTTAGAGTGAATAGCATCATCTGAAATTTTAGACACAAAGTTAAAATTAAGAGAGATTTTAATTTCCTCCGGATTTGGGGCCTGCACATCTAGGAGGGTAGAGTTGCCAACAACAAAAATGAGGAAAATTGCACAAGAAGCCAGTTTGGTGAGGATTGTCAGAATCTCAGTTTTAACTTATTGACTTTGACATGGCAGTTAATATGAGTAGAGATTTAATTAAATAATGTGCTTGTAATCCATCTTTTTTTAAATAAACAGAGAAGTACCCTGAAATTATAACTTGAAAAAACAGTAATATTTAATTATTGTCTCTATGAAGCATACATGAGTATGGGCTATGGTAGTTGTAACATAAATTGCAGATTATACTGTACCTATCTGATGATTATTATTGATTTTTCCCTTCTTCCTTATTTAAGAAAGTGCATTAATATATAAAGTTGGAAGACTACAAAAATAAATGATTAATTTATGCATAAGACCTAAGTCAATTCCAAACTGCAGTACTTTACCTATTACTAGAAAAAGATTTCATGTGACACTTTTAAAAATTACCACAAAATAAGAAGTGAAATGAGGAAGTAAAATCTCATCAGTGGCACTGTAGAAATGTAAGGATTTTTAGAAATTTTAGTGCCCAAACCCCACACCCCCCCAAAAAAACCCTTAAATTCAATATCATAGACTCTTTCTTTTCTTCCCAAGACCTATTTATAAATCATGTAAGATGTGGTCAGAATTACAGCTGAATAGTTGATATCTAATTGTCCTCACAATCATTCTTTCATTAATGATTTGTGAAAAGTTATCTGCTCATCCTGTAGTTAAACTCTCTCCATGGAGACTCCTACGTCCCTTACATAAGTGAACTTCTTCACTGTGAGTTAGTGAATAATTCCAAACTATGTCTATTCTCAACACTTTGTTTAACACAGGCATAGGCTGACAGTATGAAATAATAGCAGGCACAGATACCATATGTTTGTATGTTTCTCACATGTGAATACACACACACACACACACACACATACACACACACAGAGACATGGTTTTAAAATTATGATTTCTACTTTTGTCTCTGTTTTGTGCCAAAACTCAATTGCTTAACTGAAAGGAATATGAGAAGGCATGCTAAATGATTCCAACTATCAGTACAAACTTTACAGGGGTTACTTATTGGTGTTTGAGAAGACTTTGATATTGCAAATGTAACTATTAATTATAATGTTACTAGAATATTTGTTATCACTTTAAAATTAACCTTTATATCCTCAGGAGATTTGTATTTATGAGAGTCACTTGGTGTCTCATATAGAAACTAATTAGTCAACGAATGATAAGTACAGAGAGAACACAAATTAGTTCTTTGTTTACTGCTACTACGCGGTGGTACCATATAATTTGTATTTTAATTAAATGTTTTATATTGCAAATAGAAAAATATTTGATTCCAAGATAGATAATAGCAGCAATTTCAAGTGTTCCAATAAATAGGTTGACAAGAGCCCTACAGTTATTGTTTAGGCAATAACAATGCAGGGAAAAAAAAGAGGTAGAAAAATAGCTTACAATCTACAATATTATCAAAAGAACTTCCTCTCTTCCATGGCCATTGTTTGAATTTCTAACTAAGACCCTAGTTTCACAAAAGCCAGAAGATATTTTAGAATACAGAGAACAAGAACATCTAGATGTGGTGAATAGGTTATTAGTTTTTTATTGTGTTAAAACATTTTCTTCTACAACATCTAGTAAAAAGCAGAGTTTTTCCAATATTTGGAGAACAATGTTTATGAAGACATACTAATTATCTGTCAGTTAACCATAGGGAGTGACAAGTATCACTATGCCATGCCATCAATCTTTTTCATTTAATACAGGATTAAAGAGGCAGAAATAGGGGCATTGAATTTTTAGTTTCCTTTATTCTGCTTGAACAAAGGCTATGAATGTGGTTTTTTTTTGTTTTTTTGTTTTTTTGTTTTTTTTTTTTTTTTTTTTTTTGGTTTACTGGTTTAATGCTCACCCATGAGCTATTAATGGTGCTACTGAACCACAGCATAACAAAAATGGAATCTTTTGATTTTCTCCCAACAGTGAGGATAGATGTAAACTCCATTTTCTAGACACTCAGATTTTTCCCCTTCATTTGAAGACTTTCTGTTCCCTTCCAAAAAGTTATAATGTATTCTTCTCCATATTCTGTTCTTATCCTATTTTTGACCATTTTTTTGTACAGTTTCATGATAGTATTGTTATGGGCCAGGCTATATGGACAATGACCAAACAGATTCCATATCATGTATGAATGCTTCTCCCTTGGGAAATCCTCACCTCTGTACCCATTAATAGTTACCTCGCATAGCGTACTTGGCAACACAAAATAGCAATTCTTACACAATGTAAAATTCTTCTTTTTGGTTTCCTTTCTTGGGGGGCATTGTACCTTGTCAGAGATTGATTGTGTAGACATTAGTAACCATTCTCTAACTTGTGCTGAACTAGGGTCATTTTGACACACTTCCCTTCTGCTTGCTTGCTGTTATGTCAACCTGGAAAGTCCCGTGGGAAATAACAAAGTACCCATTGCATTGTCTCGCTAACTGCCCAGGTCAGCTTCTGTACCTGCATGCTAGAAGTTTCATCAACCCAGATGTGATTTTTGCCTTTTAATATCCTAAAATGCTCAGGCTCAGGCTGTTCCTTGCAGAGAAAGTTATGGATCCTGTGGGGAGCAGTCATCGGCTGGCTAAATAAAGACTCTTCAATTTGGACAAAACCGGGACTCGGTGTGTTTTCTGAGCGACCTGCCTCACAACAGTATGTTCTTTTTGTGGATGCCATTGCTTCTTTCTCTCTTGGATCCTCCTTAGCAGATTTGTTTTCAAGTCACTTTCAAGGTGTTCAGTTTTCCATTTTGTTTATCTGGAATAAAACCTTCTTGTGACTGCTTTTGATATTGGTGATTATTCATGTTAGTGTTTTTCATAGATAATAAAATAACTTCTAGCTTGATTTAGCTGGGAGTTCACTGTTTTTATGTTTGTTTGTTTGTTGTTTGTTTGTTTCTCTCCGGAGCTTACCTTCCCTTACCTAGAAATCGTGGGCTTTCTCTAGTCTTTCTGATCTAAGCCTAAGGCCTAGTGGAAGTCTGGCCTAGAGGATGACCATTGAGCTAGGTTTGGTTCCTTTCTCCCTGGGGTGGGGCTTAAATAAGCTACATCTTCAGTGATAGTTTTTTGTTTGTTTGTTTGTTTTTTCCCCCACCATCTTTCTCAACTATTGGAAATGCAGTCCAGACCCTGGTTTCTGTCCATGAGGCTTGCTGTGTTCATCTGACCTACAGCTACCAGCTTCGCCCCACAGGAGGAAAAAACATTCCTTGTTTCAGTCCTACCTGCCACACTTTGTTTCTGTCCCATGAGTGGACTAGAGACATTTCTTTTGAATTCACTGGTTTCCTAGAAGTTATACACACTATTCTTCTAAATTAAAAAAAAAAAAATCACTCTTTGAAAGATAAAGTCACACAGTGGCTGCCAATTTGGCTTTCTATTCTTCATTCTCAATCATACTATTATGATTGGAAATTCCTTCATATCCTGGCAATAAATTGCTAAATGTGGTTTCTACTGTGATCTAGTATAGAAAATACTTCAGACACAAAATAGAGAATTGGTTTAGGGCATGGGCTTTGACATTAGAGGCCCAAGGTGAAAACTGACTATTTATCTTTAAGTAAATCATTTAACCTTCAAGAACTTGTGGTCTGTGATACACAGTGAAAGTAATAATGTTGCTACAAGGTGGTTTTGTAAATAGAGATAAATAAAAACTTCTTGAATCACAGTTAGAGCTCCCTAAATATTGTATTACATCATAATGGTCCCTTATACTCCATCCTTCCATTAGAAATTATGAACTTCAATTGGAAGTAGAGGAAAGTACATATTCAACTAAAAATTCTCCAATTTATACTCAGGACTTTGTGGGAAACATATTCATGTTGTTCTTATTTGTTTCTTATTGCTCAATAAAAATATTGAGAGTTAGGGTTGGAGGTTTTGTCTTTCTTGTAATGCATTTGGCTATGAAAGAAGACAGAAGGGTTAATGGGAAACCATTATAATAGTTGGGTAACCACAATAATACTACACCTTTAGAAATTATTCATCATTATTCTCATCCTCCATCTTCTGAGATTTTAAAAAATGGACTCTCTAACAACTAGTGAGCAGGTCCTATCTCCATTTCCAACACCTTCATTTTCATCTGACTTTTTATTAAAGGCTATAAAACCTAAAAGTTCAATATTCCAATTTCTAATGCAATTAGGAATGGCCAAAGTGATGCAGTTCTAGTGAATGTAGTAGACACAGGGGCATGACCACACCATTCCTTTTTTCACTGTCATCCTGTCCAAAATATAAATGTCATGCCTGGGATTTCAGAGCTTTCTTTTAATAGGAAACAAGTTAATATCCTGAAAAGGGTAGAAAGGAGAGAAAGAAAAATCTTGGACCTCTGATAGAACCACTGAATTTCTGTATCCTACATGCATTATTTTCCTCCATGACTCTTGTTATACAACAAAAAAAAAATGTTGCTATTTGAAGATATTTTCTGGTGTTGACTGCTGAAAGTATAACTATCTGACCCCTCCAAGCTTTGTGCCTGAGAAAATGAGAAATGTTGGGAAACAATGTGAGAATAAGAAATAATAATAATTTAAAAAAAATCCAGTTACTGAGAAAGTAGCTGCAATCTAGAATGCTTACATTTTCTTCACAGACCCCATTTTGTCCCCATTTCCTTCCTTATTTTTCCTCCTTGACTTGATTTAAATCAAGTTTTAATTAAAATATTATAAAGAGAAATGAGTCAAAGAGCACAATGGGTCATAATGCAAAGACAGCAGTTCACTTATCAGCTACTCAGAAAAAAACAAAAAACAAAAACCTTTCTACTCATTTTGATTATTTTGTAGACACTTTCCTCCATATTGCTAGAAGATATACTCATAATATTTGTATAAATTTCTAAAATGCATAAATTCTAGCCTTTATTTAGTAATTTTATATAGATTCTGACATGTAATAGATGGTTGTTTGTTGAACATTCAACTCCATATTTCTATTTTTCCAATATTATTATATCATTTATTTTAATCAAAATTATTCACCATCCTTTAAATGATCACAAAAAAGGGACTTATGCTTGTATTTACTTTTATATGTAGTTTTTCCTTCTAGAATGTCTACTTCCCGTTTTTCCATATTTTACTTTTATCATCTCAATGATTTTTATGCTTTGGGTGAGTACATCCTTTACATCTAGTTACCCATTATTTTTGTTAAAACACAAATCTCTGTAATACTCTTCCTTCAGTCATAATTTATTATTTCTATGCATAATGAAAAAAAATCCATAATCCTGAGATTTCATGTTTGTTTCATTTTTTTTTCACTGCTTCACTTAACTCTCTCAAGAAATCAACAGTAGTCATTATCACTCCCCATGTAATTAATTAGGAGCATGGACTATGGAGAAAACAGCCTCACACTCAAATGCCAGCTCTTAACACTTATCATCTGTGACATTAATTTAGCCTGTTATTCTTATTTAGTAAGTTACTCCTTACCTCAGGATTTTTCCCATTGGTAAGTGAAATTAATATTAAAATATTAATAATACACAAATTTTTAGAAGGATCAGATGGTTTAATAGATGGAAAACTTTTCAAACAACACCTGGTAAAATGGGTTACCTTTTCTTTCAGTTATTCTAGTCAATTGCTCATTCATTCATTCAACTGAAATACTTCTTCCTGTAGTTTATCAATAAACAATGGAAAGGAAGTAAATTTTACATGACCTTAATATTTCCAAATGTCTTCATCTTATTCCGTTATTTGATTTATAGTTTTGGTTACACTTGGAATTCTGGACTGCAAATAAGTTTCCCTATCCTCTAGCAGCTAATGCTACTCTTAAGAGGCTAGTTCAATGTAACTTCTCTCTTGTTTGTACCTGGGATCCCATACTGTCCCCACAAGGGTTTTGAATATCCCTATTTTTACCTGAGGATTTGAGATCTCACAGGATAAAATATATAGTGAATGTATTTCACTCATTTTACTGAGCTATCAATGAGTCTGTTCCTTTATATGATTCAAAACTTCAGTTCTGAGACATCTATTATTCTTTGCTAATTACTCTTATTAATTTCTCTGTTCTTTCTAATATTGAATCTCACAGAAGCACATTTTCTTAGTTTTTATCTTCCTTCCTCTCCTAGTTGCTGTTGCTATCATTCTGTTCTATTTTATTTTACTTTTCATCTAAACTATCGTTGAATTTTTAGTAGAATTTTAACCATCATATTTTTAAATTTCCAAGAGCTCTTTCTTGGTATTTTTAATAGGAGCATAATTTTCAAACTATCCAATGATCTTACACGACTTTCAGGTATGTAAGAATTGGATTTTCTTAATTTTGTCTGTTAGAAAGGATAGAAGTTTTGCTTTGTAAAATATTTCTTCCAGATTTACATTTTTCTGTTCATTTATTTTCCTATCCCTATTGTACATCTTCAAATGTTTATTCAAATATTTGAATCAAAGTTCATCAATTATACTAACTAATAAAACAGAAACCGAACAGAAGTTCTGGGGAGAAAAGAAGGCAGATATCCAGGAAGACTGGGTGAACATTTGCTGTTTCTCTGAGGAATTCTTCAGATGTCTCTGTTTTCAAAAAATCTGGAATAGCCCAAGGTGCCGACATTTTGCTTTAGAGTTGAACTGGTGAATTTTAGCTAAAAATTAATGACCCAAAATGAATACTTTCACTTTATTTCCTATTTTTAACTCTGTCCTCAAATTCTTCCTTCAACCTCTATTTGGCATCTCTGATTTGAGACTCTCCCCTTATTCATCAGAAATGCAGGAATCATGCTGTGAGCAGGGTGAAAGGAAAGAAAAACATTGATTTTTCTAGATATTGACGTACAATCAGTACTCATGGTAAGTCAAATAACTTGCCCCTGCCCGACACCTTTGAGATAGTAACATCTCTGGGATTTGGTAACTTTAATCAATTTTCTTCTCATCCTCATTAGTGTGAGCATACTTTATTTTACACCTTCTTCCTCCCTCTGTCTGTATTTATTTGTACAAAAGTTGATAAAGTCTCTTGTTTGCAGGTCTCTCTCTCCCACTCTTTTGTCTTTATAGGTTTTCAGTTTCTTTATATTTTGTAAATACTGGGGAAAGTGGAAGAGAGATAAGGGTGGTCAATTCACATAGCCAGTGATATCTGTTTATTAGATGAGATATAGCCTATTTATACAGTATTAAGGCTAAGATTAGATGAGAGTATACCAAAGATAGCAATTAGAGGTGGTTCTGAAAGGCTTGAGGTTCTATAAATATGGATTTTAAAGAGCTCTCTCAAAAGAGCCAATCAATTGATAAAAGAAGAACTAACTAATGAGTAAACAGTTGAAAAAATATTGCCAATCAGAAAAGCTTAAGGTAATTGGGAGCATTTAGCCTTGAGGCAGTAAGCTGGTAGTGAGACATGTTTTAGAGTTCAGATATTATGAATAGTTCTCCTTCATCTAAACAGTCAGTCAAGCAAAATGTAAAATGCTTAAAGATCTTCCCAGTACCAAGGTATTTATTTACTGAATCCTGGGATTTTTTTCACAAAACTAAGATGATTTAGACACATATTAAAAATTCATTATTAACTAAAGGAGTATATGAATATGAAGGCTTAGATGTAAAGAGTAAAAGAATATTTAATAATAATAAATACAGGTAGTTGTCACTTTGCCTAACTTGTGTGAAAAACATACATATTTATTGCACATATCAAAGAGGAAATTCTCAAATCAGAGATACCAAATAGAGGATGAAGGAGGAACTTGAGACGCACAGGTAGAAATTAGAAAGAAGGTGAAAATATTTACATGAGGTAGTTAATTGTTAGCTAAGATTCAAACCTCCTTAATTCCAAAACAAAACGCCAGTATATTGGGCTATTCTTTCCAGAGTTTGGGGATATGCATACCTCCTTGCAATAGTTTTCTGTGGATACCATAAGAAATTACCACAAACTTGGAGGTTTAAACAATAGAAATTTTTTAATCTCATAGTTCTTGAGTCCACACTTGATCTAGCAGCGGGGCCACCCTCTCTCTGGCAGCTCTGGGGACGGGTTGAGGGGGGATCTTTTCTTTGCATTTCTCCAGCTTTGGGTGTTGGCTCTACCCTCCTTAACCTACAGCCACATATGGGTAATCTCTGTCTCTGTGACCACATTGTCTCCTCCTCTTCTCTGTGGCTTCTATTTGACCTCAAATCTCCCTCTGATCTCTTTGATAAGTACATTTGTTAGATTTAAAGCCCACATAGACAACCCAAAATGGTATACTGATCTCAAAACGACTTATAGTAGCAAAAGTCCTTATTCATGGGTTCCAGGATTTAAGGCATGGCCAAATTTTTTTTTTTTAATATTTCTTTTGCCAGTGAGGGTGGGGATTACTATATGAACTGCTACACTTAGGCATATAAGAATTGTGTCCTCATATTGGTCTTAGGTACTACGAACTGTGCAAAGTGAGATTGGACTATACCTATACCTATTATCTGGGTGTTTAAGAAGAGTTAAAACTTGGAAACATTTATCAGAATATTGTGTCTAGCTTCACATGAAAAAAGATAGCATCACAGATATGAAGAACCAGAATAGAGTCAACACTATCTTCAGAAATGTGAGAATGAGTCTACAAAATATGTACAACAGGGCTTCCTATAACTATCTGAAAAGTAGAGCCAGATGCTTCAAGATGATAGCCAAATCATACAAAAAAATCAAATTATTCTAAATTAGTCATTAGTTAATCTTCATGAATTTATATCAGACTGAAAATGTGCAATGTAATATTTTTGTATTTTTAAAGAGTTATATCCATATATTTAAATAATTCATCAAAATGGAATTTATGTTTCTACTGGTTTAAAAATCAATTCTAATTGTATTATATTATTAGTTTCCAAGTGGGTCAAGGGAAAAAAAATCTCAAACTAATGTATAAGAGTAAATAAACAATAGAATGTTCTAAATACAATCGGTAAGGCTATTTAAACCAGACAATGTAAGTGTTTGTAAATCAATCTTTATGTATATAATCTAAAATATCAAAAGCAACAGTATATGTAATAATTAAGATATTGAATTCTCAATATCAAATGACCAAATACAAGAGTTCTATCTTTGTTATATAACTGGTTGATATGGTTAGATACAAGTTGTCCTCCAAAAGTCATGGGTGAAGGCTGGGGATGTGGCTCAAGGAGTAACGGGGCGCTGGGTTCAATCCTCAGCACTACATAAAAATTATATATATATATATATATATATATATATATATATATATCCTCTTCTCTCTCTCTCTCTCTCTTTAAAAAAAAAAAGGTCATGGGTGAGACAACACAAGAAAGTTCAGAGGTGATCCAATCAATAGATTAACCCCCTAATAGGAATTAACTGGGTGGTAACTGAAGGCAGGTAGAATGTGGTTAGAGGGGATGGGTCACTGGGAGTGTGTGTTTGGGGATTGTATTTTTGTCCCTGGTTTATATTTTTGGTTTCTGCTTCCTAGTTGCCATGCCCTGAACTGCCTTCCTCAGATACATCCTTCCACTTTGATGTTCTGCCTCATACTGGGCACAGAACAATGGAGCTATAGCTGTCTGTGGACCCAGACCTCGAGTCCCAAATCAACTTTTTCCGTTCTGCATGGTTCTTGAGGTCTTCTGGTTACAATGGTGAAAAGTTGACTCCATAACTGGTGCTCTTAAATGAGTGTGAGCACACATGGCATTAATTTTGTGATTTAATTGAATAAGCAAGAATACAAGAAGAGAGGTTGTTACTCCTCTGAAACTATTGACTCAAATGTTCTAGTCAAATATTTCCAGGTATTAATCAATCTACTAGCAATATTTCAATGGTAGGAAGATAATTCTGTTGATGGATCTATCTTACAAGTGAAAAATGTTATTTATGTTGGGCAAGTTAATAAGGAGAAAAGTTTTATAAACTGAAAGAAAATGTATTAATAATACAATGGGTTTGAATCCTGAACTCATTAGTTAACTGTGACAATGTATGTCTCAGTTTATATCTGTGGCTATAACAAAGTATCACAACATGAGGAACTATTGAATAATAGAAACTTGTTTTGCACAGTTCTGGAGCCAGGCAAGTCCCAGAGCTAGGTGCCAGCAGATTGTCTGCCATGAGTTGCTGTCTACTTCCAAGACGGTGCCTCATTATTGTGCCCTCATGTGGTCAAAGGGCATAGGACGTAAAAAGAATTAACTCTCTCCCTCAAGCCATTTTATAAGGGCACTAATCCTATACAATCACTTCCCCAGAGCCTCACTTCTTAATATCACCTCAGGGGTTTGGTTCAAACATATCAGTTTTGTAACTAAACATATAATCAAATCATAGTAATGAATAAGTCCCTAAATACCTTTGTATCTCAGGCTCATCATATGTCATGGGAATAATAATGCCTTTCTCATCAGATTATTGTCAGGGTTAAACAAGTTAATGTTAGAGGACTAAGAAGTATAGAAGCTCTATAAACTTTGACTATAATAATTTAAATTACTTTTTCAAAAATAATCTATTAGAAGACATATCAAATTCATTTGAAATATAAATTTCTTAGATATTTACCAGCAAAAGATATCAGTCATATTCTTAGATAATCAAATTGCAAACACAAGAGACATGACTTTAGTAAATTAAAACCCTATATACAATTCTAACTAACTAGATTCATTTTAAAATCTTTATTGTCTTCTATGTGACAACTATTGAACTGGATAGTAATTGAAATTCAAAGATGAGTAAATATTAGTTTCAGCCTTCAAAACTTTACAGTTTAGTTAGGAAATAGATAATTATACAATAACTCAATACAGTATTACAAGTACTGCTGCAAAGAAAAGGCCTAGAACAGTAAAAGGGAAGTTATTAATTTTCACCGAGCAGGTTTTAAGGTTCTGTGATAAAATGGATTTACTGACACTTCTTAAGATAGACTTTAAGTCTGAGATTGATGAGCATGGCATATGAGGCAGACTGTGTCCATGTTCCTGGGAAGAGAGTAATTGGATGCAAAGGGCATGTACAATGAAGAGGGTAAATAATAAAGGAGCATTAGCTTAGAGCTTCACCAGGCTGAAGAGTCTGTACTTTTGTCAGTAACAGGGGGAAACTATTAACGAATAATCTTTTTTTGTTGTTTTAAGCAACAGAAGTGGAATATGGAAGCTACATTTTAGAAAGATATACTCAATTTGCAACCTAGGATAAATTAAAATGATAAAAGAATAAAAGTATGGGAATCAATTATGGAGCCATTTGTACACAGATTATCAGTGCATGCTAAAGATAATGAAAGCTAAGTAATGTACATAAAAATGTGGGTAGCATATATAAGGAATACTGGGGAAGGCAAATCAGCAGGATTTACTGGTTGTCTATAAGAAGAAAGGAGCTGTCAGATATCCCCAAATATCCAAGCTTCAAAAATTAATTCTGCCTCTTCAGAAAATTAAGTGTTAAGAAATGATAGGGACTGGATGGGAAGTGTTAAGATAGTTGTTTAAGTCAAAATGTAACTTGAAGTTATAGCATTATATATATATATGATATATATATATATATATATATATATCATATGTATATATCATATGTATATATTATATATAAACCTATAAAATATATATGAAGATATTATAGTTATTCAAGAGCCTTAATAGCTCTCATGACTGAGAAGATCACAGATCTAAATGGATGAGTTAAGGATGCTAAAATGGAGAGAAAAATAAATTGAGCATAATAAATTTTTGAAAAATATTTATGGGGGGTGAAAAATAAGGGAATGAGGTAGAATAAAGAGAAATGAAATCTGGCAGAGAATAATGAAGGGTGATGCCAGGTGAGTATGGAGTCACAAAATTAAAGATATTTTCATAAAAGGGGTTGCCCAACACAGTCAAATACAAGGAATTTCAGAAGGAAGTCTGAGAAAAGGACACAGCAACTTGCAATTTACCAGAAACTTTCAACAGTAAGTAGGATTTGGAGATAGAAGTCAGATAGCATAGGCTTAGGAACTAGGTAAGAGAATGAGGTGGAAGGATAGAGGAAAGAACAAAAGGATGAGTACCATAAGTAAGTCTTCACAAAGTAGAAATTGTGGAAATTCTGACTAAAGTGACTTAAAGACGTATAGCAAATTCATCCCCAAAGTGCTTAACCATGTTAGCTATGGAAACAAAAGAATAATGATAGATTAGGAAAGAGAAATGTATAAGAACATGTATAAGAAATGTATAAGAACAACAAATTTAGGCAGAAAACTGACCCATCAGTAGTGAAGAAGTAGAAGTAAAAGGTAAGTTAGAGGAGACTGAGGAACCGAAGCTGGAGTTCTCTGTGTTGAAGGCATTTAGTAAAAGCATGCTATGATTCAGATATTAGGTGTCCCCCAAAAGCTCACATGTGAGACAATGCAAGAAAATTTAGATGTCAAAGGACTTGGTTATGAGAGCTTTAACCTAATCAGTGCATTAATCCCCTGATAGGGATTAACTGGGAGATTAGTGTATGCAGGTCGAGTGTGGCTGGAGGAAGTGGGTCATTGGAGTGGACCTTTGAGATATTTAACTTGTTCTGGGTGAGAGGAGAAGTTTTTCTGATTTCTAGTGGCCATCTCCTCTGCTCCTTTCCTTTACCACACTCTTCCACCATGATGTTCTGCCTTATCTCAGGCACACAACAGAGTCGGCCATGTATGGACTGACCCCTCTGAAACCATGAAACACCCAAATTTTCCACCTCTTAATTTGTTTTTGTCAGGTCATTTTGGTCACAGCAGTGAAAAGGCTGACTAAAACACAGGGTGTTAAAACATATTTTCCTTTTGTTCTTTAATAGAAACAACATGTCAGATCAAACTATAGGTCAGAGGCAAGCAAATAAGATGCAAGGGATGTTCAGTTCAATTTTTTTCTGCAGAATACAATGAAGATAATGATTATAGGATTTACACTTTAAAAAAATACCTAGATAATTCTGTGCACTGGTATTGTTTTGACTTTTGGTTGTATTAATGTGTATTAATTTAGATTATTCTATCATTTGTCCATTCATCTGTCCTTACATTCATCCATCCATCTAACAAATTGGATGTACCATATTCAAAGCACTAGACAATATAATCTAAAATAAGGTATACATCCAGTTTTCAGTGTTCATTATATAATCATAAACTAAATTATCATAAACAGGTAGGATATCTAAAGTTGCTGAAGAGCTTAAAATGGAAGAAACTAAACTGGTCAAGGAATTTTTTTGATGATAAGGCAATAAATGCATTTGTGCTGGTTGTTGCAGAAGTAGGGTTTATAAGAATCAGTGATATACCTAGAAAGAGAGAGGATCTAGTGCAAACACATGAGCAAGTAAGACACAAAGGCATATTTGGAGTGCTTGGTTCAGAAAACTAAAAAAGTCCAGTATGATTATAATTTAGAAATAGATATACAGGGAGATTCAGCAATTTCTGTAAGTCATATTAAAGATTTTCAGTTTTATTTTAAAAGCAATTGTATACTCCCCAAACCACTTAGGCAGACATTGTTGTAACTAGATTGCATTTTGAGATTTTTCTAGCTGCAGGGTGGAGAAGAAGTTATATGGAAGCCAGTGAAAATAAAGAAAGATCACTTATTACGGTATTGCATTAGATGAGAATAGTTGAAACAGATTTCATCAAGGGTAAGAAGGAGAGAACTTGATGAATTTATCAGATATATAAGTGGTTCAATTGACTGACAGAACTTAGTGATAAATGGCATGGGAGGGAAAGTGAAGAAGTTGTTGAAGTCCATTTATTTATCTATCTATCTATTTATTTATTTATTTAATGGTAGATCAAGATGGATAGAGAATTCAGGAAGAATATAACGTTTCAGAGCAAGCAAACTCAAATGATTTGTCTTTGAAATATTATATTTGGTATTCTTTTGAGATTCCTTAGTGGAAATGTCAAATTAGCAAATAAATATAAAAGTCTAGAGCTCAGTGTAGGGGTCTAGTTCCAAGCTGTGAGGTTTCTAGCAACTGGAAGGAAAAGAATAAAACTGCAAAGATGGGGTCAGTAAAGTAGTAGGAAACCCAGGACACGAGGTGTCATGAAAATAAAATGAAGTGAAATTCATTTTTGTTCTATTTCATTTCATCTCTTTTCGCAAGGAGTGAGGCGGTAATCAAAAATGCCTAACCCTGCTGAGGGGTTGATAACTTGAGTCATGGAAAGATGCCCAGTGACTTCAGAGACACACACGCCACTCACTAAAAACATAGTTAGACAAATCCAGTCCATAGTGTGATGAATATGGAAAACAGAATAGAGTGAGCTGAAGTGAGCAGGAGGTACAGAAATAAAGACTGAAGAATACTTTAAACTCGATGCAGAAGTTTATTTTAAGAAGAAGATGCGGGGGGAAATCTTCCAGTTGTAGCTGAAATTAGACTCAACCATCTTGACATAAACAATTAGAATTCTTGGCAAAGCATATAGGACAATAGTACAGAGGTCAGTCAGTAGGCAGGACTTCACTGTAGAGAATGAGATGTGACCTATATTTGCCCTTGTTTTCTGCATAGAGATTCCTCTAGACCATGACAAGAGACATATCAGATGACATTTATGGAATTATGGCAGAAATGAAGGTACAAGATGAGCAGTTGGCAATAGATGGTGACAACATTTCAGGACAGATAAACAGAAAAAAGGAAACTACACAAAGAAAGAGCTCAGGAAATCTCTCTAGATCCTTACGTGAATCTGATGCTGAATGTTAAATCACAAACACATAGGCAGAAACTCCACAGGTTAATGGAAAAGAGAATTTCCAGGCAACATTAAGAATAACAATTCCCTGAGCTCCTACAGGGCTGGATGACAGTAAAGTACTGGATAAAAGAGAACTATTTTAATACCCAAAGAACTCAGATTAAATACAAGAAGACTTAGTCTTTATTAGTATAAGTGATAAAAAAAAAACCACTAAAATAGTGTTTCTTAGCCAGGGATGACTTGACTTCCCCTAGAAAACATTTGGTAAGTTGGAGCCATTTTGCTTGTCACACTTAGAGGATGGCAGGAGGAGTATGACACATATCT
The DNA here is from genome assembly GCF_048772815.1 of Callospermophilus lateralis. Classification (NCBI taxonomy): domain Eukaryota; kingdom Metazoa; phylum Chordata; class Mammalia; order Rodentia; family Sciuridae; genus Callospermophilus; species Callospermophilus lateralis. Next base: position 113,881,677 of record NC_135308.1, read on the forward strand.
ACTGAGTAGAGACTGGGGATGCTCATAAATATCTTACAATACACAAGATAGTCCCCCTACAGAAAATAACTATCTCATTAAAGATATAAATAGTGAGATTAGAAATTTTGCACTACAGCAAAGACATCACTGTCCTATACGTGGTCAAAGGGACCCTGATCTTGGCCCTGTCTCAGTATTCCTCCATTATTGGCCTTTCCAAAGGAAGTTCTCATTCATTGACTGGGTGACAGTAGAGTGCCCTGGGGCCCTCATCAGAATTTGTATGGGCCCCAGGCCTGGCTTCTTCCTTTTATGCTCTCAGAACTTTCTCACATATAGGGTCAACTAGATGTTCCAAGGATTTCTGACGCACACGTTTATAGAATTGCTTAAATGCTGTGTGTTTCTAGGGAGCAAGCTTATCACTTCTGATACCAGGCACGGTATCTCCTTCACTATCTCATGTGAAATGAGATCAGGTGGCCAAAATGGTATATGCATGCTGGTTCAAAGTGACTCGTGCTGATGTTGACAAGCTCAGTATTCTCTAGGCTGATGACAGTCTACCACCCCCTGCAAATCTGGTAACTAGGAAGACTAAAAACTTAAGACAATGATTGGAAGCTAGCTGCATAGGTTACATATCAGATGCTCTGACTTCCCTCATGATTCATTTGTGATGTACTAGTTAATTTTATATTAGATAAATGCTCTGAGAACTAAAGAGGCTAGGAAACATATATAGTTTCAGTATAAATAGATTCCATTCTAACTTACATAGTCTCATAATTAGGAGGTAATATGAGATTCACAAAGCAAAACATATGAAGAAATACTGGCTAAAAACTTTCCTAGTTTGGTGAAAACTATAAATGCACAGATTCACAAAATACAACCAGCCACGCTAATAGATATAACATTCAAATAGCTAAACCCAGTGGTAGAGGGACAATGTGGAAAGCTGCCAGAGAAAAAGCCACACTGTGTACAGTGGAATGAAAATAATAATCAACAGACAACTCATGAGAAACTAGACAAGCCAAAAATATTGAAATAATATTAATGTGCTGGGGAAAAATGTCAACTTAGAATTTTTATCCAGGATAAATATTAAGTTGGGCCAAAATAGTAACTTTTTTTCTGGAAAAGCTAAAGTTTAGTAAATATGTCACCAGAAACACACAAAATAATTATTTAGTTGGTAGGAAAGTATAAACATAGATGCTAATGGTTTAATTGTACTTTCTTACCTTGTGTAGGTAGGGATGTAATGTAAAATTATTGCCTCTGAGCACAATTCACAACAACTAAATTTTGGAGCCAACCTAGATGCCCTTCAGTGGATGAATGGATAAAAAATGTGGCATATATACACAATGGAATTTTAAACAGCATTAAAAGAGAATAAAATCATGGTGTTTGCAGGTAAATGGATGGCACTGGAGAAGATAATGCTAAGTGAAGTTAGCCAATCCCCCCAAAAAACAAATGCTGAATGTTTTCTCTGATATAAGGAGGCTGACTTATAGTGGGGTAGGGAGGGGGAGCATGAGAGGAATAGATGAATTCTAGATAGAGAAGAGGGGTTGGAGGGAAAGGAAGGGTGCAGGGAATTAGCAAGGATGGTGGAATGTGATGGACATCATTATCCAAAGTACATGTATGAAGACTCTAATTGGGTGTCAACATACTTTACACACAAACAGTGATATGAAAAATAAGAATTGTAACGCAAAAAAAAGTACATGTGTAAAGGCATGAATTGGCATAAACATACTTTATATACAAAGATATGAAAAATTGTGCTGTATATGTGTAATAAGAGTTGTAATGCATTCTGCTGTCATGTATTTAAAAAAGTAAAATCAATAAAAAGAAAGAATTACTGCCTATGTGAGTATGGTGACTAGTAATTTTGTTTTTTGTTTTTTTGGAACTCACTATTTCAAAAAGCACCTCTCAGATAATGGGCAGGTATCAGCTTAGTAATCATAGCATACACCCAGTGTAGACAAGCTATCTGTGCTTAAAAATAAGTTAATATTCCTCAAACTTTGCAAATTAATTTATTTCACACTATTATCTTCAAAACTATTACTGAAGAGATAAACTTCTAAATTCAGTCCTCTTTCCATGTCCAGGCTTTATTTCATCTTTTGGAACAATAACTATATTCTGCTTGTATTTTTTCATTTAATGTTTTTTAATTTAGTTTGGTAAAACTGGAATTAACTCAGTTGTTTTATGGGGAAAAAAAATCTAATGTGTGATTTTTCCTAATTTTAATTTTACTTGAAGAATATCTTTAGAGTTGTCTACTAAACCTTACTGGACCCACTAGGGAGTTAATTAAAATTTTGCAAACTAAGTGAGCAAATTTAAAGAATTTAAAGTGTAATTTATCCTCTGGTATTTTTAACATTTTTTGTAATATGTCAATTTATTGAACTGCTAAAATATTTACCCACTTCTCTAACCATCATTTATTTAAAGTGAAAAATTTTTCATCAAATATATATATATCTAATTTTCATATATATATGTGTATATATATACACACACATAAATACATATATGTGTGTGCACATCTGTGTGTATGTATATGTGTGTGTGTATATATATATATATATATATATATATATATATATATATTATATGAATGAAAATTGCATCTAAAATACAATTGCACAGTTCATTCTAAGAAGGAGGAATATAGCTTGTTTCATTAAAATATCAGGTTGAAGTCTACTTCCTATATTTTCATTCATCAAACTCAAGAACATTTTTTACCTAAAATATGTTGTGTCATGTGCACATCACTTGGCTGTAAAGAGTAAAAAATAGCTCATTTCATCCATTCAAACAGTTCTCATAGGAAGATTTTACTGTCAGCCCAAATGGAAATAGCTTAGAATGATAAATGTTTCTTAGAATTGAGTCTGTCCAACCAAAGGTAGATTTATAAATTCATGAAATCCTTTGCATACATACTAAGATTGTGAAATGATTTTGACAATATCGACTATTGCTTTAAATAAAGCTTCTCTCCAAATGAGAAAGTGTCTTTAATGAAAAAAAATCTGACTTTAGAATGAAGAAAAACTTGAAGGAAAAATATTCTTTTGTTTCCCAGTTTCCCAGTATTCAGGCAGCACATTGTATTCCTGGTATTATATGACACATAGTTATTACAAATTGTCATTTCCACCTTGTAGCATGACTGAACTAATAATCTATTTGCTGTGACTGATGATATATTTTTGCATATATCTGACCAAAAGCTATTATTTAATCACTGAAGGGAAACAAAAAAATTACACATGACTCCAATAACAGGAAAAAGAAGACACACACGTGTCTCAGGTGCATAAATACTTGTCCTTGAACACACTCTCACACACCACCACAGCACAATAAGAAATAAGAGGACATTATAAATAAAGTGGAAAAGAACAGATAAATCACATTTAGTAACCATTTTCAAATAAAAGTCACAAAGGGAATAAGGCATAGGCCCTGTAATTGATCAAATGAGAGTAGCCTCCAAAATATTTATATCAATCTTAACAGACATCCTTTCTCACACTGATAAAAATATACCCAGCATTGCCATAGACATTTCCATTGATATATTATTAGCAGTATCCATCAATCTACAAACTGCATTGAGATATCAGTTCAATCTGACAGTCTTCTCATTGTACTTTCTAAGGCTGGAATCTTTCTGCTTTTGATCTTTCCCACTTCAATCTCCAGCCAATTGTATCTCAGCATCTCACTCTATTACATTTTGTAACTACTTGATATATTTTTATGTTTCCTGCTATTTGTAAGTAAATGCTTCCCGTTTTAAGCTTCTCAATGAAGAAAATATGAGAATATACAAAACCCAGGGATTTAAAGCTTTTACTGAAAGTTACTAGTTTTCTCTTTCATTTTACCTCAAAGTTTTGGTTACTTTAAATAATATTTTATTTAAAATAAAGAATTTAAATAAAATTTTATTTAAAATACCTTTGATATTTTCTAAACTTTATAGGTACTTTTGCCATGCATTGTCATATTAATATTCATGAATTTTGTTTAAATACGCCTTAAACAAGAAATTCCAAATTATCTTGATTGTTTTTTAATTGTAGCTCAGTGGTAGAGTGCTTGCCTAGCACATATGAGGCACTAGGTTCAGTCCTCAGCACCACATAAAAATATATAAAATAAAGGTAAAAAATAAATAAATGCTATATATAACATTATAAATACACTTCAAATTTAGCTAATACTACATCAATAAACATAATAGAATAATTTTCTAATGTAGACTAATTTTAATAAATGTCCAATAATTTTTCCTTGAAGACACCTATGCAAAACAGACTAGTAACAGCTCAAACTCAGTATATCTAAATTCAGAGATCCCTTCACAGTAGGAGTACAACATATTCATGAATATCTACCAGACTCAAGTGTGCATAGTACATTTTTATTTTGTTTCTAAAATACATTTACATACATTCCCATTTGAGCCTGTGGAGTGTGTAACAGTAATGATTATAAGGATGATAGCAGCCAATATTTAGTAAAACTTTTGTACTCTTATATGTGCTAGGACTATATACTAACTTTAATTCATTATTATTATTATTATTAACTCCTACAATTGTGCTAGGTAATTGGTTTTCACTGTGGCATGTCCATGCATGTATATATTGACCATGTACACCCTACATTCTCCTACCCTCTACTCCCACCACCACACCCAACCCCTTGCCCAATCTCTAATTATAGCTCTTTTACTCTCAAGTCTCTTTTTTCTTTTTCCTTTGTTTTGTTGTTGTTATTATTGTTGTTTTTTTTAGTTTCCATATGTGACAGAACACATGTAATGATGGTAATAATAACTTGTCTTTCTGTGTCTTCCACATCTGCCTTGTTTCACTTACCACATTGTCTTCCAATTCCATTCATTTACATGCAAATGACAAGATTTCATTCTTCTATGTGGATAATACTACATTGAGTATTTACCATATCAGGTGTGGAACACAATGCCCAGGAGCCACCCTGATATTGTGACTATGATTCTTTAGTAGGTTTTGAAGTCAAATATTGGGATGCCTCTGGCATTGCTCTTTCACTCAGGATTGCTTTGGTTATTTGGGGTATTTTTATTTTTTTTTGCTTCCATATGAATTTTAGGATTATTTTTTTTCTAGTTCTGTGAAGGGTGTCATTGATATTTTGATTGGGGATTTTAATAAATATGTAGATTTCTTTTGTAGTGTGGTCATTTTTATGCTACTAATTCTCCTAGTCCGTGAACATGGAAGGTCTATCTACCTTCTAATATCTTTTTCAATTTCTCTTTAAAGTCTTCTGTCATTTTTATTTTAGACGTCTTTCACATCCTTAGGTCTATTCCTTTTGAAATCTTGTGTGTGGGTGTGTATGGAGAGTGTATTTTGAATGGGATTCCTTTCCTAATTTCTGATTTAGCAATTCATTACTGGTGTATAGAAACGTTACTAATTTGGGTCTGTAGATTTTCTATTTTACCATTTTACTGAAATTGTTTATCAGTTTTGAAAGTATTTTGCTGGTCTAGGATGTTCTAGGTATTGAAACATTGTCTGCAAATAAGGGCACTTTGACTTCTTTTTTTTTCCTATTTGTATGCATTTTATTTCTTTCTCTTTTCTGGTTGTCTGCCTAAAATTTTTTTGTATTTTTTCAGATAATGACTGGAGTGAACACCCTTACCTTTCTCCCGGTCTCACAGGATATGCTTTCAGTATTACCCCATTCAGTAGACATCTGCCATATGCAGACTATATTGTGTTGAGGTATGATCCATGTGTACCTAGTTTCTTCAGGAATTTTATCTTGAAAAGATGCTGAGTTCTTCTGCATGTATTGAAATTTTTATCCTTGACTTTATATGCTATATTATATTTATGGACTTGCATATCTTTTTTATTGGTTGTTCAAAACACCACAAAGCTCTTGACATATCATATTCCATACATTAGATTCAAGTGGGTTATGAACTCCCATTTTTACCCCAAATACAGATTGCAGAACCACATTGGTTACACATCCACATTTTTACATGATGCCATATTAGTGACTGTTTATTCTGCTACCTTTCCTATCCTCTACTATCTCCCCTCCCCTCCCCTCCCATCTTCTCTCTCTACCCCATCTACTGTAATTCATTTCTCTCCTTGTTTTTTCCCCATTCCCCTCAAAACCTCTTATATGTAATTTTGTATAACAATGAGAGTCTCCTTCCATTTCCATGCAATTTCTCTTTTCTCTCCCTTTCCCTCCCACCTCATGTCTCTGTTTAATGTTATTCTTTTCCTCCTGCTCTTCCTCCCTGCTCTGTTCTTAGTTGCTCTCATTATATCAAAGAAGACATTTGGCATTTGTTTTTTAGGGATTGGCTAGCTTCACTTAGCATAATCTGCTCTAATGCCATCCATTTCCCTGCAAATTCCATGATTTTGTCATTTTTTAGTGCTGCGTAATACTCCATTGTGTATAAATGCCACATTTTTTTTATCCATTCATCTATTGAAGGGCATCTGGGTTGGTTCCACAGTCTAGCTATTGTGAATTGTGCTGCTATGAACATCTATGTGGCAGTATCCCTGTAGTACGCTCTTTTAAGGTCTTCAGGGAATAGACTTGCATATCTTGAAACATTCTAATATCACTGGAACAAAATCAACTTGTTCATGGTTTATAATCTTTTTAATGTACTGTTGAATTTGATCTTCAAGTATTTTTGAAGACTTTGTGTCTGTGTTTATCGGGATATTGGTTTGTAGGCTTTTTTTTTTTTTTTTTTTTTTGAGGTAGACATTGATTGCTATTTCATCTCTAATTTTATTTTGGGGGGGGATCATTTCTCTTTTTTGTTTGGTTTAGCTAAAGGTTTGTCAATTTTGTTTATGTTTTCAAAGAACCAATCTTAGTTTCATTAATCCTTTGCCTTGCTCTTTGAGTCTCTAATTCATTTATTTCTACTCTGATATTTATTATTTATTTCCTTTAATAATTTTGGCTCTAATTTGTTCTTGTTTTTCTGAGACCTTAAAAATGCATGATTAGATTATATATTTGAAGTCCCTGTCCCCTTCCCCCCCTCTTTAATTTGTACCAGGAATTGAACTCTTGGGCAATTAGCCAAAGAGCCATATCCCCAGTCCATTTTATTTTTTATTTTGAGACAGGGTCTTGCTAAGTTGCTTAGGGCTGCACTAAGTTGCTGAGGTGGCTTTGAACTTGCAATCCTCCTGCCTCAGCATCCCTAGCCATGATTTTTTAATGTAGGTACTCATTGCTATAAATTTCCCTCTTACTACTGCTTTTGCTGTCCAACACAGATTGTAATATGTTGTGTTTCCATTTTCATTTGAAAATTTTTTAAGTTTCCCCTCTGACTTGTTCAATGAACCACTGTTTCTCAATAGCATGTGGTTCAATCTCCATGTATTTGTGTAATTCCTGCTGTTTCACTTGCTACTGATTTTCAGTTTCATTCCAATGGGATCAGATAAGATGCAATAAATTACTTAAGATTTTTTTAAAAATTTTTTAAGACTTCCTTTGGCCTAATATGTGGTCTATTTTAGAAAAAAGTTCCATATTCTGATGGAAAGAATCTGTATTCTGCAGCATTTAGATGGAATATTTTGTAGAATCTTATACAAGCTTTTTCATCTGATTTCTACAAAAGCCCTATAATCTAAGTAGTATCATTATAATCACTGTTAGGATTTAAATATGAAGTGACCTCACAAAGCTCATATATGAGGGAAGGTAGGAATGTTCAGGGGTGAAATGTCTGAACTGTGAGTGAGATTATAATAATCTAATGACTGGATTAATCCACTGATCTGGATTAACTGGTTGATAGCCAGGCAGGCGCAAGTGTGGCTGGAGGAACACTGGAGGAGTGACTTTGAAGTTTGTTTGGACTCTAGTGAGCAGAGTTCCCTGTCTGCTTCCTGAGCTGCTTTCCTCACCCTTCCTCCATGACGGTCTGCCTCACCTCGGGCCCAGAGTAGGCTATGGATTAAACCTCTGAAACTGTAAGCCAAAATAAACGTTTCCTCTTTAAGTTGCTCCTGTCAGGTCTTCTCGTGAAAACAATGCAAAGCTGACTAATGTAAAATGAGTTTTCTAAAAAGCTTTACAAGTTCCCCTGCTAAATGAAGAAAATGTAAAAACACCTGGAGACAGTAAATACAGATTGATTCATTTAAAAGAAGTTTATGTATGGCAATAGCCAGTGAAAAATAGGGATGGACGAACAGTTGGAACAAAATAAAGTTTGGAGAGACAGAGTAAATTGTTTGGAGAGAATGAAAGGTGTCATATTTAACAGTCTGATTTTTGAATCAGACCAGGCTTGACTCTCATCTGTACCACTTACCAGTTACATTTGGGTATAAAATAAGAATAATGCTGCTATCTCACAATGAAGATTAAATAAGAAGAATACATAGTGGAAGCAAACTAGCATGTGCTCAATAACTTTCAGTAATTGGCCATAATTCTATAAGCAAAAGGTCATCACTAAAGGTGTTGGAGCTGCTGAGATAGCAGTCTTCAACAGATTCCTCTGGTGTAAAAATAATAAGTTAAAAAAATATAAATTGAATGATTAAACATGGATGAAGAATTAAATTACCTTTATTGATAGAATTCACATTTTTAAGGGCATGCAATGGCATGGTACGTAATGGAATGGAATGAAATGGAAAAAGAACGGAAAGGAAGTATCTGCAAGTCTTAGGCAATGTCTGAATAAATAAAATGTTCTGGGTCTCAAATGTAAATGATCACAGATTTTATAAATGAACTTTCATCTATGCTCACCAAATGTTTTGATTTCATCTGTAACATTCTTGCCAAGTAGTTATAGAACATATATTGAACAAACTCTCCTTACAGAAATAAGCTCTTAAAATAGATCTTTATAATTTGAGGCAGTTTTAACTATTTAAAAGCAAGCCAGCCCTTCATTATGATAATCTGAGAAATCTCATGTCTACCTTGCGTCCCTAATATTACTCTCTGAATCAATGTAATTTAATCCTTTTTCCTCAAAGTCCTTTTAATAACTTAGTGCCTCCCCAGTAATAAATGTTCTTAAAAGTCTCTTAGCTCATTTAATTATTTGTATAATGAGAATTTTAATATTCTCAAACTCCTTGCTATTTTTATCTTAATAATCCCGGGTCCATTATTTGCTTTTAAAGAGTGGAGCTCAGTATGTGACCTCATTGCCTGAAGAGTGTTCACAGTAGAATGTGGTATGGGGGAGCTGAACTCTCAGGCACATACAATGCTGTAACAGAGGTGTGTTCAAAGTGCTAAAAACAGAGAAGCATCACCTCTGGGGAAAGAAGAGTGACTTAGTAAAGACAGAAGTCTTCACCACAGAGTAGCATCTGCTCTTGGGCGATTAGGAACTTCGAGTTAGAAGAGCATGACATCAGACCAGTTAATTCATAGAGAGTTTAAAGAAAAACTTCAGTATGCTAGGTAAAAGCTTAATTGAAATGACATGAATAAGAGTTACAATTCTTGAAGAAAAAAGCTGTTAAACAAAGATGGAAAGGAGACAAGAGCATATTTTTGCTAGTTATACTAACACTTAGAAAAACAGCATTTCCATTACATGAAATGGTTTATTACTAATGTTCTAAAGGTCACTAAAATCACTAATTCACTTTGTTTCTTATTTGATTTTGCTGTCAAATTGTTTTACCCAGCCCAACTTTAGGCACTTAATTCATTAGATCCACACATAAATCATCAGGAAACCATAATACAATTTTTTTTCTGACATGGTTCTGTCACATACTCTTCTTAACCCTTGAATTTCCCATGTCTGCAGCTTTGTTCAGCCCATTATATTATAGGTAATTTTAGTACGATGACTAGAATACAACTTTTGATAAACTAGCTATTATTTCACAAATCACATATCAAAATGTACCATAAATTTAACATAAATTTTAAAACTATAGAAATTTTAAAGAAAAATATAGGAGAAAAATCTTTGTGACCTTAAGTTAATCAATTGTTTCTCATGTACAATACCAAAAATATAGTCCTTCAAGAAAAAAAAATGGACCTCATCAAAACTAAGAATTTTGCTTCTAAAAAAGCAAATATATAAGCCACATATTAGGAGAAAACAATTGCAAACCATATAATCTGATAAAGGATTAGTATCAATAATACACAAAGAAATTTTAAAACAAAATAATTTAAAAAGCATACAATAAAAAATGTAGATAGATTTTATGAAATACTTCAAAGGAACATATGACATATCATCACCTGAAAAGTTGATCAACATCCTTAATCCTAGGGAAATGTAAAATAAAACCACGTAAGATGCCACTGTGTATGTACAGAATAGCTAAAACTAAAGAGTGGCCATTCAGGTGTCTTTGAGGATGTAGAAAATCTAGAATATTCATGCATTATCATTGACAATAAAAAATAGAATAACCACTTTGAAAAATAGTTCGGTAATCTCTTTAAAATTTTAATTATTAGGTATCTATCCCCCCTAAAAGAAGTTCTGTATGCATACAAATATATATGTACATATATACATATGTGTGTATGTGTGTATATGTAAACATTTATACACACACACACACATATATAGCAGTGTTATTTAATAAAATTTGCTTTTTATTACCCAAAACTGGACATCCAGAATGAACAACCAAACTATTATATCCCCATGATGGAATACTACTGTTTAAAGAAATGATCTCTTCATAGACACAATACATGCATAAATATCAAAATTGTCATGCTAATTGAAAATGCCACAAGAAAAGAGTAAACATTTTTAATTTCATTTAAATAAAACTTCAGAAAAAGCAAATTAATCTATAAGCAGCAGAAAACAGATCAGTGATTTCCTTGGGATGAAAAACAACAAGAAGGGGCAGGTGGGAGGAATTGTAAAACAGTAAGAGTGATTTAAAGGCTTACGAATATGTTTATTATTGTGATTGTTATGAAGACCACATGGGTATAAACATAGTTCAGAACGATCAAGTTATAGGAAATAACTATATGGAATTGAGTGTGAATTATGTCACAGCAAAGATGCTTTTAAAAAGAATAAGTTGATCATCCCTTTATCCTCAGGAAATCAAACCTTTCCCCATTTTCTCCCCTTACTTTGCTCCAGCTTCCAAATACGAGAGAAACCATTTGACCTTTGATTTTCTGAGTCTGGTTTATTTCACTTAGCATGATATTCTCCAGTTCCATCTGTTTTTCAGGAAATGCCATAACTTCACTCTTCACTTTGTCTGATAGGGAGGAGGGAGAGGAAAGGGGAGAAAATGTAGATTGGATTTGAAAAAATGATGCTATGTACATGCCTAAATATACCACAATGAATTCCACCTTTATGTATACCTATAAAGCACCAATTTAATTAATTAATTAGTTAATTAATTAATTAAAAGAAAGACCAGTAGATTTAGAGAAGGGGTATGGGGAGAAAGAAAAGATACTGGGTATTGAAACAAAGCTAATTAAATTTCATGCATGTATGATTATATCAAATAAATCCAACTACTATATACATATATGTGTGTGTGTGTGTATATATATAAGTATATATATAATGCAAAATATACATATATATATATATATATATATATATATATATATATATATTGCATTAACAAAAGCTTTAAAAAAACAGCATACTACAAGGACACAGCCATATCAATGTTTATAGCAGCACAATTCACAATAGCTAAACAGTGGAACCAACCTAGAAGTCCTACAGTAGATGAATGGATTTAAAATGTGGCATATATACACAATAAAATACTAATCACCAATAACAGAGAATAAAATCATGGCATTTTCTGGTAAATGGATGAAGTTAGAGAAGATAATGCTAAGTGAAGTTAGCCAATCCCAAAAAACTAAATGTCAAATGTTTTCTTTCATATAAGGAGGCTGATTCACAGAGGGATAGGGAACAGGAGCATGGGAGGAATAGATGAACTCTAGATAGGGCCGAGGGGTTGGAGGGGAAGGGAGGGGGCATGAGGTAATTAATGATGGTGGAATGTGATGATCATTACTATCCAAAGTACAGGTATGAAGACACAAATTGGTATGAATATACTGTGTATACAACCAGAGATATGAAAAATTGTGCTGTATATATGTAATAAGAATTGAAATGCATTCAACTGTCATATATAAATAATAAGAAAAGAATATATTGAATGATTCTATCAGTTTGCATATAATGTTCAACAATTTCCTGGATAACTGCTGTCCTCCATCTCTAGACTTTATCTCTATGTAAGTCATGGCACTTACTGATGAAAAACAAATTTTATATTTCTCTGTCATTTCTAAAGAACCCAGAAGAAAAAGATCATAACATCTGAAAATGAAGATAGGAAGCCTGACTAATCAAAAGAAGTACAACACTGAAGTAACCCTGGAGAATCCATTATCAGAAATAACATAGTAACTCCACAGATGGAGTTTAAAGTGGTTATTATATTATCTTGTAAATGTTTATTTTATATTTCTGTGTACTCACTTAAACTTGGAAATCCTTTAAGAAAATAATTTGGGTGTCTTCCGACAATTTCTTAGCATAACTCTTGGCACAAACCTCTGTTTGGTCAAGTCTGGCTGACAAAAAAAAATTCAATGAAAAATGAATAACATCCTCTATGCTAAAAACTGATGATGGAAGGACACTAAGAATTATCTATCAAAAAATAATTGAATGATGGTTGGAAGTAATACCAATAACCTCAGAAAATCTTACCTGCTCTTATTTGAAAACCTTTTGTGTTTAGTTCACTTTATACAAATTACCTCTAACTTTCTAGATCAATAAACATGATAGGCAATATTGTCCTCCTTACAAAAATAAAGAAGTCTTATCTTAACAGAGCTCAATTAATTGGCTGCGGTAATTTTTCAGTAAATGATGGACTTGGGGTTCTTGCTGGAGTCAGGATTTAAAGCCAGCCCTGGTGAGCACAATGACCATACCTTTTTATGACATCATACCGATACCTAACAGGTACATTCAAATTCACAGAAAATTATCATGATTTGAATTTGAAATCATAATAACATATGAATAGCATTCTTCCTTTTCTATAATTAATCTTGAATGGATGGAATTAAAAATATCTGTAGAAGAATATTAAAAAGTTTCATTCCATGAGGAAGTGCTAGGTATATTTCTACTTATGATGGTGGAATGTGATGAGTAGCATATATGCTGTTCAAACAAGATGATATTACTGGCCACAAAAGCATCTTTTAAATTGGATGTATGTCCATATTACTCTTTTATATTTCACCTAGTTTCACTGTTTTTTTATGCTTCCAAGTAACTTTCTTAAAATTGAAAATAACACTAAGGGATTTCATCTTAAAATGAGCTAAAAAACATATCCTGGAGACTGTGAAGTCTGGTTCTGAGACATTTTGTAAGAGCAATGGAGAACTTAAATTCTTCAAACACTTATCAGAAGTTTTATTCATCTAAAGACAATATCTGATAAGTTGATGACCCTCCTTACTGAAAATGTCATCTTCTAGAAGGTGAAAGAAATTATGGTTGAAACCACAAATGATGTGTTGGAGCAGATAATAAGAGAGAGGAATATAAATGATGTCATTTGGGAAGTGTATTATGAACCGCCTGGTCAAAAGAAGAGAATGATGTGCTCCTGATCCAGATCAATATCCAAGTTCAACATCTTTTAGAATATCCATTGAAGGTTGCTCTCTGAATTGATTCAATTGTGTAGTTCCGATTTACCTTCCTGCACACTGTCAGCATCTTTATCCAAAGCACACCCCGATGTTATTATCAAGAATAATTAGGAAATAGAAGTGGGAGTGATTTTTTTTAAAAAACAAAATTTACTTTGTCTCTTGACATTTGAAATTGAGGTGATGTAAAGGTTTATATTAAGAAATATTTACGATTGGGTTATTTGTTATCTTATTGTCTAATTTTTTGAGTTCTTTGTATATTCTGGATATTAGGGCTCTATCTGATGTGTGAGGAGTAAATATTTGTTCCCATGATGTAGGCTCCCTATTTACTTCTCTTATTGTTTCTCTTGCTGTGAAAAAACTTTTTAGTTTAAGTAAGTCCCATTTGTTGATTCTTGCTATTAACTCTTGTGCTATGGGTGTCCTATTAAGGAATTTGGAGCCCGACCCCACTATATGTAGATCGTAGCCAACTCTTTCTTCTATCAGACGCAGAGTCTCTGATTTGATATCAAGGTCTTTGATCCATTTTGGGTTAACTTTTGTGCATGGTGAGAGGAGGGGGTTCAGTTTCATTTTGTTGCATATGGATTTCCAGTTTTCCCAACACCATTTGTTGAAGATGCTATCCTTCCTCCATTGCATGTTTTTAGCCCCTTTATCAAATATAAGATAGTTGTAACTTTGTGGATTGGTCTCTGTGTCCTCTATTCTGTACCATTGGTCCACCTGCCTGTTTTGGTACCAGTACCATGCTGTCTTTGTTACTATTGCTCTGTAATATAGTTTGAAATCTGGTAGGACCTGAACAGAAACTTCTCAGAGGAGGACATACAATCAATCAACAAGTACATGAAAAAATGCTCATCATCTCTAGCAGTCAGAGAAATGCAAATCAAAACCACCCTAAGATACCATCTCACTCCAGTAAGATTGGCAGCCATTATGAAATCAAACAACAACAAGTGCTGGCGAGGATGTGGGGAAAAGGGTTCTCTTGTACATTGCTGGTGGGGCTGCAAATTGGTGCGGCCAATATGGAAAGCAGTATGGAGATTCCTGGGAAAGCTGGGAATGGAACCACCATTTGACCCAGCTATTGCCCTTCTCGGACTATTCCCTGAAGACCTTAAAAGAGCGTATTACAGGGATACTGCCACATCGATGTTCATAGCAGCACAATTTACAATAGCTAGATTGTGAAACCAACCCAGATGCCCTTCAATGGATGAATGGATTAAAAAAATGTGGCATCTATACACCATGGAGTATTACGCAGCACTAAAAAATGACAAAATCTTGGAATTTGCAGGGAAATGGATGGCACTAGAGCAGATTATGCTTAGTGAAGCTAGCCAATCCCTAAAAAACAAATACCAAATGTCATCTTTGATATAATGAGAGCAACTAAGAATAGAGCAGGGAGGAAGAGCAGGAAGAAAAGATTAACATTAAACAGAGACATGAGGTGGGAGGGAAAGGGAGAGAAAAGGGGAATTGCATGGAAACGGAGGGAGACCCTCATTGTTATACTAAATTACATATAAGAGGTTGTAAGTGGAATGGGAAAATAAACAAGGTGAGAAATGAATTACAGTAGAAGGGGTAGAGAGAGAAGATGGGAGGGGAGGGGAGGGGGGATAGTAGAGGATAGGAAAGGTAGCAGAATACAACAGTTACTATTATGGTATTATGTAAAAATGTGGATGTGTAACCCATGTGATTCTGCAATCTGTACTTGGGGTAAAAAAGGGAGTTCATAACTCACTTGAAGCTAATGTATGCTAATGTATGAAATATGATATGTCAAGAGCTTTGTAGGGTTTTGAACAACCAATAAAAAAAAAGAAATATTTACGAGGTAAATATAGCTAAGTATATGAAACACTAAAAAAGTTAATACTGACAAAGATTTTGGAGCCATGTATATGGAAGCAATATCAACACTCTGACACTTTGATCACTAAAAGCAGCAAGACAGTGATCAAAGCTGTTACCCAAGGAGGCAAAGGAATATAAATGTGGTCAGGAGAGGTCAAGGTTTTTTCTGAAGTGGGAATTATTATATTTGTATGCTAATTGGTAAGCATTTTCTAAGAATTCAATTGTCTTGTAAGACAGTCGCTCATTTTAAAATGAAAATCCTTTATTGTTATTTTCAATTTT
Source organism: Callospermophilus lateralis (assembly GCF_048772815.1). Taxonomy (NCBI): domain Eukaryota; kingdom Metazoa; phylum Chordata; class Mammalia; order Rodentia; family Sciuridae; genus Callospermophilus; species Callospermophilus lateralis. Next base: position 113,897,652 of record NC_135308.1, read on the forward strand.
AAGAAATTTACTTGGAAGCATAAAAAAAGTGAAACTAGGTGAAATATAAAAGAATAATATGGACATACATCCAATTTAAAAGATGCTTCTGTGGCCAGTAATATCATCTTCTTTGAAGAGCAAATATACTACTCAAAGCAGCTTTGTGGTCTTCTACAGAAATTCATTTTCTGGCAGAAGTTTGAAAGCATTTCTGGTATTTAAAAAAATCAATGAGTGATAAAAAGCAAGAAGGATGAGTGGTAAACTCTCATTTAAAAACCTATACACTCAACTGAATGCTTCTTTGCAACCTTTCAATGGAACAGGACTTTTGTAATTTGAGCAGGAACAGACTGTGTTCCAAATTTCTTAGCCTCCATGACATAGAGGTCACAGATTTACTGAGAAAGAAGTTAGAGTCACTTACACATTATCCTAAGTTTAGATTTGGCCTGGATTTTTTGCTGAAATAATGAGAGACATGGCAATAAAGTGAAACTTCACTGCTTTTATCATTTTCTACTTGCAAAGGGAAAAAAATCATAAAATAAATTGTGCTTAAGGAAACCACTGAAATCATCAAACTCTGTGTCCTCAAAATGATTAAGTTATTTTATCTCCCAACCAGCCCTGTTGAATTGCTTTATAGGTGACCTTGTTGCATTTCCTGAATAACCATTCCTATCAGGCAGATATAAATATAAATATAAATAAATGTGAATATAACATAGGTGAATGGTATTCAGTTTGGATCTTGGGCATCTTTTTTGGATGCTCCCCAAGTGCTCACTCTGGTCAGTATTGTCCCAAAAGAATATTGAATCAATTTAGCATATATTTATTGATCACTACTGTGTAAGGTGCAATGTACTCTTGCTGGAGGTATATCTACCTTTAAAAATTGAAGAGATAGGATACAATTCCATAAGAGCTATAATAACAAACACTAAAACAGCTGATCTCACTCTAGTCAGAATGGCAGCTATTAAGAATGCAAACAACAATAAGTGTTGGTGCGGATGTGGGGAGAAAGGCACACTCATACATTGCTGGTGGAACTGCAAATTGGTTCAGTCAATATAAAAAGCAGTATGGAGAGTCCTTGGAAAACTTGGAATGGAATCACCATTTGACTCAGCTATTCAACTCCTCTGTTTATAACCAAAGGACGTAAAGAAAAACAGCATAACACAGCCACCTTAGTGTTTATAGCAACACAATTCCCAATAATAGACTCTTTAGGCAAAAGAAGAAAAGAGATAATTCTCAACTAGAATAGCTGATTAATTGACAATGCCCTTAAAAAACTACAAAACAATATTCTACTTTCTACTTCTATGGGTTTAACTTTTTAGATTCCACACCATTCAAAATTAAATTTTAAAATATAAAATAAAATAAATATATGGAACAAGGTAGACTGGCTCATCAAATACACCTTGAGGCTAATGAGCGGGATTAGTAGGATTGTTTTAGCAACTATTTCCCTTTATCTGTTTTCAGGAACATCTTCTGTTTCTGTCTAATTGTCAGTTCTCTCCAATTGCATCATACCGTATTCCAGTGAAGTCCCATCATCAACTGCAACTAACCTTTCTCAATCCCGCACCATGGATACACAATAAATAGGATAAAGGTGAATCTCAATAATAGAAAAGCACACATTTATTCAACAGTTATTTATTAACCCCATATTCAAGGCATTATTCTAATTTTAGAGATACAACAGTTATTTATTAACCCCATATTCAAGGCATTATTCTAATTTTAGAGATACATCAGTGGTCAAAAAAAATACAGGTTTACACCATCAGTATAAATGACAGTGTAAAAACTGAAAGAATGATCTTTTCCAGAGAGGACAGAAAGACACAAACACACACATTCATGCAGAAACCGATTTGCATGCACATATATAATATTACGAATAACATTACATATAATACATATATTAACTATTATAATATTACACATTAAATATCACATGTTATCACATATGTACATATAATGTATATTTGTACATATGCATATTATGTTGTATATATAATATTAATTAAATATTATAATATATTATGTATTATGTAATATATGTATATATGTATATGTCATAGGATGTTAAATATAATGGAACAAATCGGGACAAGGAGATTAAAAATGGTGGGGAGAAGGATGTGGTAGATGCAATATTAAATAATAGAGTGAGAAATGACTCACTAAAAGGTACAATTTTAGGAAAAAAACTAAAAGAATAAAGACAAATCACTTTCTTCCCCTTCCAGTGTCTTGAGAAGGAGGAGGAAAATATATTGCCTACTGATTATTAGCATACTTGCATTATTTCACCCAGTCTATTTGAATCTTCTTGAATTCAGGATTATATTTTATACTGAAGATCTTCATACAGAATATGGCCAGATAAACTCTGGTTTCCTCATGCTACCAAACAGTATCATGAACAATGTCAGTAACAGAGGTGATAAAAGATTATCAAAGAAGACTACTACTGTAGAATGAAAGGGATAACTCATTCATTTATTTATTCATTTCCATATTCATTAAGCACTATTATTTGCCAGAAATAAATCAATTCTGGGGTCTTATACTTAGCCTTAAAAAAATTGGATCTTGCAGTCCAGAAGGGTTTATTTATCTTCAATGAAGGAAACACATGGATGTAATCCAGGTTCTCAACAGAGGTCAATGGAGTCTTGTAATAACAAAACTTAGATTTAGAGAATAAGAGAAAGAAAGGGGGACCAGGGGCAGCTGTCTATTTCATGCTAAAGTACAATAGCCTTCACTCAGAAAAGATGTAAGGATATTTAACAAAAGATAACCAAAGAGTAGTTACATACTGAACAAGTAGAAAAGAGTGGTGGGATACAGACTTGAGAAGAAGGTGAGTAGCAGGAGCAAGATTACCAAGACCCCTATGGATCATGTAAAGAATTTGGTCTTTCTATTGGAAAAAAAAAAAAAAGGTGGTGGGCGGGTGGGGGAGGCAGAAAAAGGTTTTAAGCAGGAGAATGAAAAGTACTTTAGAAAACTCTCGTTTTTGAAGTTTCACTTGGGAAGCTAAGTGAAAAATGTACTAGAGCAAGGCAAGAATGTCTGTGAGATGTGCATTAGGGACCAGAAATATAGGCTAGAGCAGTTTTTGTTTGTTTGTTTGTTTGTTTGTTTTTTGTTTTCTTGATTTGTTTTGTTTTGTTTTGAAGGAGAAATAGAAAGAAGAAAACAGGATTTAGTACCTGATTGGAAACTGGGTAATATGAGATTGGGAAGAGCTGGGAATTAATTTTAGGTTGATGTTATAAATACCTAGAGAGTTTCAAGAGGCCATAGAATGACATAGGTGTCACCAGGAGAAAACAGATTTAGGGAACTCTAGGTGGGAGGTAGAGAGGCTTGAAGATGCCCTTATATTCTGACTGAGGTCCAAACTGATATGATCAGGGCTTAAGCAGAATCTAGTTTATAAATACAAATTCCATTATTGCCAACTCCCATTTCCACATAGCTGAAAGAATGATCTTTTAAAATATAAACAGATTATTTTGCTGGTTTGCCAAAATCCTCCCAGTCAACTCCCATCTTCCTGCGAGGCTTTGCCTGATGCTCGTCCTCTGCTCTATGTACAAACTGTCCCTCCCCACTTTGTTCACTGTCCTCAGCCAAATGCTCTCCTTATTTGTCTGTGACTATGCCAAGTAATTCTTGTCTCTCTCTTGGAAGATCTCCTCCAGGTAGCCTCATGGATTTCTTTATGACTTTTCTAACGTCTCTATTTAAACTACCCATCATCAGAGAGGCCCCTCTAACAAACTTACCTGAAATAACACTCTTTCTGTCTCTCCCTATCCTGGTTAATTTTTCTTCTCAACCTTCACCATAACTTGATTAATTATATATTTATGCATTTATTACAAATGTTTCTTTAGAGTGGGAATTCTGTTTACTTTCCTGATATAATGTTGATTTATAAAACATAGTATATACTTAATTCAAAACTGTCGGTTTGACTGTAGAGTTTGATCCCTGCTTCTCCCCAATTTCCTTTTCTCTTACCCCCTGACCTTTTAAAATACGACTAGACTTGCTTTTAGTAAATCTTTACTGGTTGCATTTTCCAGATTAACCAATAGCATTCTTTGTTTCTATGAAGACTGGCGTTCAGAAAATAATGAAATCTCACAGCTATTAGATGATTTGCTATCATGATTATTTACTTTTTCCTTTATCAGGAAATCAGTAGTAGTGTTTCCCAATCCTTCTATCAGTTGAACTTGTCAATCTCATTATGTAAAGAAATCTATTGTTATAGAAATCAATATAATAGGAATTTGAAAGGAAAATTATTGTTTCTGTGAAAACTAATTTGAATAATATGGAAATATTTGATAAATAAAATGTATATACTAAAACATTGTTACTTCTTGGCTGTCAACTATAAGACACTGAGAGAAAAAGTCTTTAGTATTCAGAGTTACTCACTCAAAAATTTTTCTATATATATTTAAGCCTTTGTTCTATCTTAAACCTGTTCAAACTGGAAATCTTAGATGTCTTACAATCAGGGCTCATATAAAAGGGATAAGGTTGAATTCCAATTGACAAAAATAAAAGTCTTTGCTCAACATCAAAAAGTTTTAAGATGTATAGATTAAAATAAGATGTTTAAGGTATTTATACATGTTTTCACTTTCTAATCAAGTGGAGTTTTCTTACCATTAATTAGCTACCAGAGTTTATCAGGTAAATTGGTTTTTCCTTACTCTAACCCTAAACAAGAACCGTATCCTCTCTCCCCTCTTCCATTTCAGCACAAGTGAAAATATACTTTCACCCTGTGTGTAATTGGTGATCTATTGGCATAGTTGACTGTATTGTGTTAAAACATAATTCTAAACTTCCAAAGGACCAAGAGGGAACATATGAATAATCACCTGCCATGCACAAGAAAGAGAAATATAATCTCATTGCTACATTCTTGCTGTTCCTGGCATGATCAGGAACACTTCAAGCTCTCCTTGAAAGCCTGGTGTCAAGTTCCTCTGTGGCATCCACACAGAGGGCTTCCCCACCCTGTTTAGCAGCTCCTTTTACTCATCCTTATCCCTCTTCAATTTCATTTCCTTCTTATTTTTCACGTATGTTCCTAAACATGGTGTTCTATTTGGGGGCGAACTTAAGGATGACTTTTAAGGGCACATAAAATCTTCAAGGTAACATGAACTTGAGTCCAATCAGAAAGAAGGGGAAAGTAGTATAGGATACAGGACAGGGACATGAACAGAGTTGGAAAATAAAGAATACACTTCAGAAGGGTCACTGAACATGCTACAGGTGGACCATAAATTTGATTTTAACAGAGTAAAATTGAAAAAAAAATCTTAAAAAAAGCAAATTAATTTCTTAAAAGGATCAAAATAGTCGCTGCCAGTATCATTTCAGCTATCCATCTTGAGTTCTCTGGAGGGAGATGAAACTAATTTCCTTGCAAGTATTCCTTCCTCCAACAACCCCTATAACTTCCTCTTTACCACTCTATCATGCTATTATCTGTGCTTTGCTTTACTTTAATTACATACATGTAGCTCCCTAAAAGAGATAAATTGTTCTTTATAATGCAACCCCCTCTGTGATAGTTCACTAGGACTGCCATAATAAAAGTACCATACTGGTGTAGAAAAATAGAAATTTATTGCCTTATAGTTCTGGAGAACAGAAGTGTAAATTCAAGTCAGGTGGACCCTGTTCCCTCTGCAGGTGATAGAGGCTGTATTCCAGGCTTCTCTCCCACCATTTGGTAGTCCCTCAATTTATGGGAGCACAACTCCAGCGGTTACATGGCATTCTTTCTAAGGGTGAGTCTGTGTCCATATTTCCATCTTTTAGAAATATACCAGGCATATTGGAGTAATGTTTGTTATTCTCATAATAAACCCACAGTGAATCCCAAACTTTATTCATCACATTGGTGTAAGTTCTCCAACCCCCACTCCAGTATTACTTAATTTCAATTTAACTAATTATATCTAGAAGCATCCTGTTTCCAAATAAGGTCAAATTTTGAAGTGCTTGGGGTTGGGACACCATTAAATTTATAAAAACACCTAACACAGAACTTTGCATATAATATAAACTTAGTAATTTCATAAGAAAAGATGAAAAACTGAATAAGACAATGGATAAATAAGTGAATGAAAATATGAGAGCTATTAATTTCCTGTTTCTCCGTATTCTGTTTCCATTGAATTTTTCCAATCCTATGGCTTATCCTCAGAAGTTTAGTTCACTTTGCCAGAATTAATAAATCTAATTCTACTAATACACAAATTGATTGCTATGAGTATTTAAGAATCTTACATTGCTAATTTGTATTCTTATATTAACTACTTTTCAGGTGAATAAATACCCACCACTTTTTGTGTCAAACACAAAATTCACTTTAAATAGAACCCTGGTTATTACCCAAATATTGACAGGACAGTGATTCTTGATGTAGATCATACTAGTGTAAACACAATATATTTGAAGAGTCCTTCTTTCCAATATTGCAAAGAGTCATATCAAAGAACTGGTGTATGTGTATGTGCTGATTCTTTTCAAAGGAAAGAACCATTATTTCCTTAATAAGAAAATAGGTATATCTGTATGAAAATGAAAATCTGAATGACATGAAGAAATACTGTAGTACCCAAAAAGGCATGACTGAATTATAGTGAAATTCTGCAAAATTATTCACAGAACACAGAGGTAATCACCTAATATATATAAATATATTAAGTAAACAAAACATTCAGTTGCATAGGTATTTACTTATGAAATTATGAAACTCTAGTCTGTAAGCAAAAATGACTAGGTCAGTTTTCTGTGGCATCAGGGGTTTTTTGTTTGTTTGTTTGCTTGCTTGTTTGGTTTGGTTTTAAAGATTTTCTCTACTTCTAAGGGCACTTTTTTATAGTGAAACAGCTCTTACATTGAAGTATGCATTAGCACTGCTTACATCTTCTCTTGGAAATAATGGGTGATACATCATAAGGACAGGTTTCTTACAAATGACTCATTTATCTCAGCATGCAGTCTTAATCATAGAAAAAATTCAATGACTTAATATCACTGATGGCTAAAACACACACACACATACACACACAACTCTTATATGCTGTCTTGCCAAATTTTAATATATTAAAGCAAGACAAGATGATTTTTCTCTTTTGTTGGCTATGAAGCAAATAATTAGTCTTAAGAAAATAAGTTGGTGCAAATAATTTTTATCCTTAATTACTTGCCTAAATTTAGGGAGTAAACAGAACAAAGAAAGTAGAGAAACAAATAACTTTTGTCACTTGGCATAGCCACTGTGTCATTCAATTTATGACATAGATTTTCAATTTATTTAAGTTTTTAAATCTTACCTTCCCTATAAACAATCTCCTCATATACATCTCAAACTTCTCAACCTGTCTCCTTTATCTGTATGTACAGTATCACTATGCTCTTAATAAACCAGTGCTGAAACATGAACTTTATTCATCCACTCAATGAATATACATAATGGTTTCCTGCTGGATCTTTGTGGGTATGTTCTAACATCTAGAGATACAATAACACATTGAGACAATATTCACACAAAAATTTTAATAAGATATAATTTCATATTCATCAAAGTGGAAAAAAATTGAAAAGTGTGAAAATACTGTTTTCGGCGGGATGTGAATCATCAGGAATTCTTATACACCAGTGGGGAGTATAAATTGATAAAACAACTTTGTAAAACAAATTGGCATTATCTAGCAAAGTTAAATGTTCCTACTGTATGCCATACAATTCCACTTTAGGTATATACCTGAAGAAACTTGTTGATGACATACAGTTACAGTTTCAGCAACCCAAAATACCCAGTACATTTCCTGGCCTTTCACAAGTAGAAGACGTGCAATGGAATGGTGGTCAGACATGAATAGCTAAATGTTATCTATTGTCATTGTTCTTTCTATGTATATCACTCTTCTTTTGTAGAAATTGAATTTTTAAAAAATCAAAAGAATAAAGGAGCCCTGACAATCATAAGAATTGATATAAATCAGAGAAAAATATATATTGATGTAAACACTAATTAGAAAAATATTTTCACTTACACATAGAGAATTTGTAAAAAGGAATATAATACTGAGGAATTAATCTAGAACATAGCTCATATAGCTACTTTTGATAAAACTCTCACCAAATCCATAATACCATGTTACACTAAGTTTTACAAATTCCTCGATAGCTTTGGAATTTGAATGTGGCATTAAGAGCTCCCTTTTCTATTTTAAAGGTAATTCTTTCCTTGTTTTGATTCTACCCACAGCAATACACAAGACTACAAATCTCTGGGACCAACTGTCTGCATTCTGACACAGGCTCAGGCACTTTGATGCTGTGTGACTTTCTATAAGGAATTAACTAATTTTTCTACATCTCAGTCCATGTATAAAATAAGGATAATAATTACACTTTATCAGAATTTGATTAAGATTAAATGAAGTAATATATGTGAATTGCTTAAAATAGTGTGTAGCAAAAACAGATTTTTCCTCTTATTTTTATCAACCTTTTCGATTTTGGAGAGTTTGTACTGCTGTATCTCCAAATGTAAAATCATTTCTTCTGCAATGTCTAAATGCTAATAATTCCTTCCAGTACATTTTTTATTTCAGACATTATAGTTTTTAACTCTAGAAGCTCAATATTATTTTACCTCTTTCATGTCTCTACATAAAATAATCAATCTTATATCATTTTAAGAATTCAAATATAGTATAAACTATAAAAATGTCTGTCGATGTTGGAAGCTGTGTTAGTTCTGAGTAGTAAGTGATAGATGAAGCAATCATTGTTGCAATACTTAGTTTTTCACAATAACGACATTATAGGTTGCATTTTTCTGCTTCTTTTCATGCATGGTGATATTCAATTGAATTTTCTTTCTTTTATGTGGAATATCTGTATTTCTATAAATAGTCTTAAGCTATTTTCTAAGACACAGTTATGTCATGTAGAAACAGTTTTGTGCTTTCTAGGCTGGTTTTAACTTTTGTTAGGTAAACAAGAGAAGCCACTGGTCTAGGGCAAATTTTGCTCTATAACTGAGGTAGTGTTCACTTATATGAGATAGTGCTTCATGTTTGACAGAGAAAACCTCAAATTCCAAAATTTTGCACTCTGGCTGGTGGTAGCACAAACTATTCCTGGCCCTATGTGAGCTATAGATTGTTCTCTCTGCCCCATCCAGGTGGTTCTTTCTCTAACCTTGGTTCATTTCCTCACACCAAGGGCTAATCTATACTTAACTGAGGAATCCAACAAGACCTTAGATCTGGGAGGTTAGATGCTTTGGCTCTTTCTATCCCACTCCCCCTGAAACGTTGTACTTTGCCTAGTGAATCCAAACTGCCTTAGTCTTCCTGGACTCACTCTCTGCCCAATTAACTCAGGAAGATTGCCAACATCAAAAAACTACTGATCCATATGTTTTTTTCCTCAAATTTTGTAGTTGTTTTAGGCGAACTATCCACCTGGTTCCAAAAATGTTCTCATTGAGTCATTCCACAATTTGGTTCTTCTTATAACTTCTCTAATTCTTCTTTTCCATCTACCTTTGTGATGGTGATTGTGACTTTGTAGATTTTTGTCTCTTAGCCTTCTTTTAGGCCCAGTGGACCTTATTTTTCTATACAAGGGCAGTTATCTACCAAAATAAAATGATCATTCCAGATATTATAATGATAAATACAGTGGTAACACCCAAGAAATGGAATTGGGTTGGAAGACATATTACACTACTTTTACCCTAAGTGACTTTAATCATGCTATGTCCTGGTGCATCAGTATTACCATCTGTGAAAATTAATTTTGTGTCAACTTGGTTACAGGTGTCAAGACATAGGGCCAAATATAAGTCTAGTTGTTCTATGAAGAGCTCTTTTTAGATGTGATTGACATTTAAATCAGTAGAATTCAGATAAAGCAGATTAATGTGGGTGGGCCTCATTGACCTTAAAGAAAACAGATTGAGGTGTTAAGGAACAAGAATTATGCCTTTAGGCTGCCATTGCACTAGACATTGCAATAGCCAACATTTCTCCGGTTTCTTAGCCTGCTAGCCTACCCTGGAGATGTCATATTTCCCAACCCTCCTAAATATCACTTGAACCCCAAACTCCATGTCAGCCAATTCCTTATAATCTCTCTCTCTCTCTCTCTCTCTCTCTCTCTCTCTCTCTCTCTCTCTCTCTCTCTCTCTCTCCGCCCCCTGCCGCCATTCCTCTACACAGACATATACACTACTAGTTTCTTTTTTCTCTATAAACCTAATATACCATCTGAAAACAAAGATAAACTAAGAAATCATATACCATACTTTGACAAATTGTCTTGGGAATAAGATTGTATTTTAAATGCTTTGCACAATGCACGACACAGAAACTATTTAATAAGTATGAACCATATATAAGTAGTCCTAACAACAAATCTTTAAGGAAGCTATTCATTACATCTATTTTACATATTAGGAAAATAAACTCAAAAAGCTTAAATGACTTGCCTAAGACTTAATATCCAGGAAGTAGTAACTTATTCCTGAATGCTCAGAAATGCTGAGACTGGTACTAATCCTCAGTATGACACCACTCTACTCTTCCAGCAATTACAATCAGAAGAAATATCAGTGTTATGCAGTTAAAAGATAATGTTATAGAGGGCACCATAACATCCATCATGCTGCCAATCTAGGTCAAAGGCCCACAGTTTTCTGGAATTCTAGAAATGGTCACAATGATACATTACTTCAGACTCACTATGATAAAAGAATTTGAAGCACTGACAATACCAATTGTTGAAAAAGATGTGGAGCAACTGGAATATTCATATACTCTTTTGGGAAATATAATTTAATACTTCTATCCTGCAAAGAAGTTTGGAAGTTATTTACCAAAGTAAATACAAATTTACATAAAAACATAGCTATTCCACTATAGGTATTTTTTCAAAATAAATAAAAACTATGTCTACAAAACAAGTTATTTAAAAATGCTCACAGTAGACTTACTTATGATGTCCAAAACATAAAAAGATAGATATGTTTAGTGAAAGAGACTAGATACACAAATTATAAATGTATATATTAAACTTCTAGGGTTACCAAAACAATATTGCAGATGGGGTGGACAAAAACTTATTTTTTCAAAATTCTGGAGGCTGGAAGTCCATGATCAAGGTGTCAGTAGGTGAGGTTTCTCCTGAGGTGTTTGTCCTTGGCTTTCAGATAGCTACCTTCTTGCTCTGTCCTCACATGGAAAGCATCCCTAGTTTCTCCATCTCTTCTTATGAGGACACCAGTTTTATTGGATAAGACCCCAACCTATGTCCTCATCTAACCTCAGTAATATCTTTTTAAGAGTCCTATGTCTTCATATAGTCTCAATTAAGGTTAGGGCTTCCACATATGAATTTGGAGGAGGATAGACAACAATTCAATTTGCAACTGTATTATTACATTTCAATGAAGCTCTAAGACAAAAATGAGTCTATAATGATAGAAATAAAATCAGTGGTACTCTGTAAGGTTGGGAGTATGGGTGTAAAGGGGCACAAAGAAACTTTCTATATCTTGATTTCAGTTATGGTTAAATAAGCATCTACAGTGGTTAAAACTTACCAAACTATGCATATGATCCATATTGTTAATGTTAATTATGTCTCCATAAAACTGATTTTAAAAAAGGAAAATATGATTTGTGAAATGTTCTACCAAAACCACCTACATTTTGATTGGACATACCATTTAAACATCTTTCACTGAGCACCACTTAAAATTAGATGTGTCCTTGGGGCCTTTAAATTTACCATTTTACTTTGCCTAAAAGTATATTTTCCAAAACCTCAACATGAATCAGTCACTTCTTCAAGGTACTGGGTGAATGTTGTCTTATGAAGGACAACTCTGGGATAGCCTATGTAATACTGTTTACCTCTCCCTGCTCCGCTCTCTACTGCCTTAGCCTGCTACACTTTTCATCACAGCATTTATTGCCACCTGACATACTAAATGTGCATTTGATTATTTGTTTATTATCTGCTTTTCCCACTGCTCAACAAGGCTGGTACTTTGCTTCATTCAATGTTTGACTCAGAACTCAAAATAGTCTCTCATAATAAATGCTCAATAAATATTAGCTGACCAATTATTACAAAACAGAGGCAAAATCAGCTAAACAAGAGTCTAGGAAGACAGTCGGGTATGGTGGCTACTGTTGTAAACCTGGCTTGGGTTAAAATTGGAGGCAAGAAAGTTAAAATTGCAGCAGTGGTCCTCAAATCTAGCTGCAATTAAAAGTGCCTAGAGAGCTTTTAAGTAAAACACTGGCAATATTCAAGCCCCACCACCAGAGAATCTAAAATAATTGGTCTGAAATTGGGTCCAGATATTAATTTTTAAAAGCTCCCCAGGTGACTTTTAATGTGCAGGCAGGGATAAGAACCACTGATATAGAACAATTTCCCTCCCTTCTTTTGCTGAGACATCTATTTAATATCCCCACAGGACCAAAACTACAGCCACTATCCTGGCTACAAAATTCAAATCTCCCAAGCAAAGAGCAGGGTAGAATCATCATTCTAGCCATTTATATCGGCAGCACATCAGTGGGTGTATCTGTGAGCATGTGTATGTGTCTGTCGGGGGTGCAAGGATGTTTGAGATAACCTCCTGGTCAAGAAGCAATCAAATAGCTGAAAACGAATATCACACTGAGGCTGGAATGATAAAGTAAAACTCAGGCTTAACATGCTCACATAAGATAGTGAAGGGATAGTCAATAATATCAAGCATGAAAGTTTGAAAAGGCAGATGAAAAATTGAAGCTAGAGAAAATATAAAGTGCTATGATGTGGACAGTGCCGTGGCTGCAGCTTTGTGTAAGGAGGTGGCCTAGTGTCATGGTAAGCACATTACATTGGGACAGTTTAGACAGTGGTAAAACTGAGAAAGGAAAAAAAAGAAAGTATGTTATTATTTTGTTACCTATGTTCATAGTATGTTTGGGACTTGTTTTTTAATTTAATTAATTAAGCAGATTATTTTAACCTTTCCCTTTGGTTTTATTATTTAGAATCAATCTAAAAATCTTTGTACATTGCAAACAAAGACTTTCAAAAATACACTAAGACTCTAGTCACTTTATTACATCAAAATAATTTTAAAAGTCAGTAATTAAAAAATAATGGACAAGTTAGGAATCATCAAAATAGTTACATAGAAAAATACTTGCATTTTAATGTGTGTGCACATATATACATATATATGTATATATAAAATGGAACAGTTTTTATAATACCAACACTCTATCCTTTGGAAATAGCAATGTGTCTCTCTAGTAAGAATAAAAAAGCATTTTCTGGAAACTATCATGTTATGTAATCAAAAACTATAAGAAATATGTACATCAATTCTAGTAGATGAAAACAGAAAGATGTAATAATAGACAATATGAAAATAAAATGTGTTGGGCGTGGTGGTGCACACCTATAATCCTAGCAGCTTGGGAAGCTGAGGTGGGAGAATATAATTCAAAGCCAGCCTCAGCAAAAGCAAGGCACTAAGCCACTCAGTGAGACCCTGTCTCTAAATAAAATACAAAATAGTGTTGGGGATGTGAATCAGTAGTTGAGTGCCCCTGAATTCAATCCCCAGTACCGGCCCCTGCCGGTAATAATATGTGAAAATAAGATTTCACCATATCAGGATAACAAAATTTGTAAGTATAAATATCTAATTTCCCCTAGTTTTCAAAAGCATTTAAAAATATAGTTTTATGTCCAAATAATGCCTTTCCACCAAGGAATTAAAGGATTCTCCTAACAAAATGATTAAATCATGTGTTTGGATTTTTTTGTTGTTGATAGTGGTGTTTTGTTCTGTTTTTTGCAATCCTAGGGGTTGAACCTAAAGCCTCATGCATGTCAGTAAGTGCTCTACCACTAAGCTTCAGCCCCAGCCCAAACCACATCCTCAGTGAAGCTCTTAGTGAACTACTATAATTATCACCATATTCTATTTAATCTCCTTATTAGTCAAGGTCCAATTAGGAGACAGACACAACATAGTCATCGGAAAAAGGAAAGGTTGATATGAAGAAATACAAACTACTTATGGGGAATTAGTTATTCCAGAGGATGACAAGAAAAGTCTTAAAAATTTCTAGAGTTGAGGGAGACTACCAGGAATTCAAAAAAATAAAAATAAATAAACAAACTTGCAAAGAAGCCTTTACCCCAAGGCTAGGGTTTTGACCTTGGATAAGGTATTGTTGAAGCACAATGGAAATTGAAGATATTTATTGCATTATTTTAAGCCAGAGCTAGTCCACAATCAATGAACTGAGGCTGGTGGGCAGAGAACAGCCCAAGATACCATCAAATTCACTGGGAAGCTGCCCATGGAAAGGAGCTGTTGAATTCACAGATAAGCTCTTTGGATTCCAAGATACCTAATGGAAGCTGAGAAAAGGAGGAGATACTACTGAATCCATCAGAAAGGTGTATGGGATTGGCTGAGATGGGGGTACAGAGGAAACGATCCCCTTGTGGGATCCTGATAAATAAACCAAAGGCAGCACTCAGAAAACCTGTGGGACAGCTGTCCCTGCAGTGTTCCTCCTGTTCCCAGTGTTGGCTCAGCTTAAAACTGGGCCAACCAGAAAAAAAAAAAAAAACAGCAGCAAACAGCACAAAGTAAACCTAGAGCTGAGGGGGAGTAGATTGATACCGGCATATCCCCAGCTTCTAATAGTGTTCATTATCAAACTACCAGTAGTTTGCAGTTCTCATTTTTAAGAATTGATTATTGTGTTACAAGGTCTTACATGAATAATTTTGACATGAGCTCATTACAAAATGAACTATATTTATCAATTTCTCTTCCCAGATCAGTTTCTAATAAATTTAAAAAAAAAAAACAGAACATCAGTAACTTTCCAAAACATCTATGTTAATGAACAGTTCAAGGTTATTTCTTAGATACTTTAAAAAAATTAGTGCATATTGAGTACTTCCGTTATTACATAAGCCTCAATGCATTATTAAATAGAAAATCTAATAAAACTAATAAATTATTTCTCATTTACCAAATCTACTTCCAGAAAACTGAGTTGTATTGAGTGGATTTGCTTTCATTTTAATAAACCCCATGTGAACTTAAAAATAAAACTCTCTTTAAAAAAAAAAATCTTTTCCTCCTACCTAAAACATTCAGATAAATGTCCTTAAAGCAAGGGTTTAATGCTCTTTCAAAAATTTAATTGAATAAAATAGCATTTTAAAATCACTTACTTTTCTAATTTTTTATATTAATTTTGGATGCAAATGATATTTATTTGGAGTGTTGAATGACTGACGATAGAAATGCTTTTTAGAAATCTCTGGCACTTCTTAAGCCTAAATAGCTAGTTATTGAGAAATATATACCTTAACCACAACTCTGACAGAACCAGATGATGGAAAGCAAACAACCTCCAGGTCACAATAAAGAGCCAACCTTCCCAGTAATTTTTCCATTGAGTTCAATTTAACATCATCTTATTACCTATCAAATGCCTCTGAACAAATGAACCTACTGACACTATTTGTTTCACAATTGGCCCATTTGATAAGAGAAAATTATTTCTTTGCTCAGTATTTGAGAGGATAATGGAATCTATAATAGCCCAAAGTACAGTACTCTATCTTATTTATAGAGAAATTCTAACATAAACATGTATATAGACGTACTTTAAAACACACAGAGTATTTATTTGTACTTAATATAACTACTCACTGTTCTTTCACCTTGTTTAGCTCTCATGCTATGTGAACAAAACAGTAGAAAAAAATCAAGTGCTTGAAAATACAGCAAAAACTTTGGATATTTATAGAATATTCCCTCACAAAATACAAAGTGCATTCAAACAGGCTATCTCGTTCATACTATAAATTGAGTAACCACAGGATCCAGGTTCCCAATAATGGTACAAACTCTAAAAAGACCTGAGGATCAGGGAAAGACAAGCCTCCTCTGCTTAGAATTTCCATGAAGTGGCCTGATTCTGTATAACTACTCTAAATATCAAAAAGATACCCAGGTCTGGTTGCCTCTGAGGTGGCTCGATATAGTGCCAAGCTATACCCATCTATGAAGGTCACCTTAGAGGTCAGCCTCTCTTTTCTTCCAACAGGTGTACTGCACTAAGGAGAACTTCTTACACATTAAGGGATTTGCATAAATATTGAATCTGTCCAGAAATCTTTGGAGCCACTGACACATATATTCTTGCCTCACAGAAACATTTGCTACCATCTTCACTGAAAACTATTTTCTATCAAAATACTATTTAAAAACCTCTAACAGTAGTTATAATAGGAAGTTGTTCAATAAAGGGACATAAATGTAGAAACAGTATATGTAAATGCAGGGTTGGAATTCTAATCCCTCTGAGATATTTCTTCTTCCTTTACAAAGCCACGGTACCCATTTGTCACTACTGATATTGTCTTCTACGTGCCAAAAAAAAAAAAAAAAATGCAAAGTTTAGTGAATGCTCAAATCCCAACCAATCACAATTAATTAAATGAATCTCTGTGAAGCAGTATAACTAAATGATATGGGAATTATGACATCCCAAGGCAAATACAATGATGGAAAGACTCTCTTCAAACCTAGTAAAAACTGTCATTTCACTTACATGATCCTATTTACAATGTGGAAACTCTAGAAGTAATTGTCAAGACCAATCACCTCAAACTTTCAGAAAACTTTGACAATATTCCAATGGTTTTATGACCATCTGAATAGCAAGCTACTCTTGCCTATTCAAGGATTATTTTATGACTTACCTAGATCTTGTCTGGAAGCCTCCCTCATCCCTATTCAATTATTACATTTTTAAAAAGTCTCCCTACATAAAATTTTAATTGCAATTAGAACTCTTCTAAAGAATTTTATATCTACTTTATCATCAAATCCCCATGTCAACCTTAGTTACCCCAAAAATATATATTGCCTCTGTAAGCATGACTATATTAAGATACAGATGAATTTGGCCAAAGATCCTAGTGTTGACAAAGGTCATTTTTTATGCAGTATTTATCCTTTTCATACATACTGCTGTTCTTCATCCTCTTCCACGTGCCTTTCCTAGATTTCATTAATAGAATTAAGCAATTATATCACAAAAAAATCATCCAGAAGAAGCTGACCTCTGAAGAACATTGCGCACAGCTGCTCAGTCCGTTCAGAGGTACATTCTGTAAGGGTGGGTTGATTTCTTTAGAATATGGAATATGCATTAAATAAAACATAAGTGTATAGTACCACTTCCCCAACAGGAAGAAACCCTTGGACCAGGAACCAAAGAATAGAAGCAGGATTGGTTATTACCCTCAATGGGCAACTAAGAGACTTCAGGTTTAGCATTTCCCACAATTCTGTGCTATGGAGAGTTCAAAAGCCTGGTTTCCAAAGTGGTCAGGGAACTCAATAAGGGTGCCCTTGAACAGTTAGTCAGAGATACTTTTTTTTTTCCTGCCTGTTTCCAGGAATTAACATGCACAAAGAGGACTTATCTTTTGGGAGACCATTTGCTCAAATTATCAAGAGGAAATAATACCACCATTATACAGTGAAGGGAGTAAGGAATATGAGAACAAAAGTGATCCACTTGAGAGCTTCTCAGTACTCTCTTATTCCACTGTAAATGTGAATGCAGCAACTCTGACCTAAAAAGAGTATGAAGCTCCTTTTAGGAAGTCCCTGAAACTTCTCTCACCCATCAAGATAGTAACTGAGAAAAATACCACATCCTGGCAGGCTTCCAGTTTTGAGTGGTGCCTAGAGGAAAAGAAAGCTCTTCAGCAGATCCAGCCTATGCTGCCTACTGACATGCTTTTTGGGTAACGCAGTCAGCATCTTGTATAGTGCTAATGGTAGCCACAGTAGATGGGGGTGCAATGGAGTTTCTGACAAGCCTGAAGAGGAAGGTGTCATTACATAAGCTGGAGGATTTGGGAGGAATTTCATCACTTCCATCCCAGGGAACTCCTCTGTTTATAAAAGTTTCCATTATGATATTAACTTCAAGAAATATAGTTTTAATTATGCATTTATTCTAATTAGTTATACATGACAGTAGAATATATTTTGACACATCATACATAAATGGAGCATAACTTCCCATTTTTCTGGTTGTACATGATGTAGAGTTACACAGGTCATGTAATCATATATGCATATAGGGTAATAATGTCCAAATCATTCTACTATTATTCCTACTCCCACACCCCCTCCTCTCCCTTCACTCCCCTCAGTCTAATCCAAAGTACCTCTATTCTTCCTTACCCTCCCTATTTGTGAATTAGCATCCTCACATCAAAGAAAACATTCAGTCTTTGGATCCTTGGGATAGGCTCATTTTGCTTATCATAATATTCTCTAGTTCATCCACTTACTGGCAAATTCCATATTTCATTCTTCTTTAAGGCTGAGTAATATTTCATTGTGTAAATATACCACATTTCTTTATCCATTTAACTGTTGAAGGGCATATAGGTCGGTTCCATAGTTTAGCTATTGTGAATTGAGCTGCTATAAATATTGATGTGGCTGTGTCACTGTAGTATGCAGATTTTAATTCCTTTGGGTTTAAACCTAGGAGTGGAATAATTGGGTCAAATGGTGGTTCTATTCTAAGTGTTCTGAGGAATCTCCATACTGCTTTCCATAGTGGCTGCACCAATTTACATTTCCACCAGCAATGTATGAGTGTACTTTTTCCCATCATCCTTACCAATATTTATTATTGCTTATATTCTTGATGGATTGAGATGGAATCTCAGTGTAGTTTTGATTTGCTGGAAATGTTAAACCTTTTTAACATATTTATTGATCAATTGCATTTCTTCCTTTGTAAAGTGTCTGTTCAGTTCCTTAGCCCATTTACTGATTGGATTATATATAATTTTGGTTGTAAGTTTTTTGAGTTCTTTGTATATCCTGGAGATTAATGCTCTATCTGAGGTACATGCAGAAAAGATTTTCTCCCACTTTGTAGGTTCTCTGTTCACGTTATTGATTGTTTCCTTTACTGAGAAGTTTTTAGTTTGATTCGCTTCAATTGCTTAGCATAATAGTCTCCAACTCCATCCATTTACCACCAAATGCCATGATTTTATTCTCTCTTAATGCTGAATAATATTCAATTTTGTATATATGCCCAGTTTTTTTTTTTATCCATCTAGGTTGGTTCCATAGTTTAGCTATTGTGAATTGAGCTGCCATTTATTGATTCTTGATTTTACTTCTTGAGCTTTAGAAGTCTTGTTAAGAAAGTCAGTTCCTAAGCCAACACAGTAAAGATTTGGTCCTCCTTTTTCTTCTATTAGGTTCAGGATCTCTGTACTAGTGCTTAAATCTTTGATTGACGTTAAGTTTTGTGCAGGGTGAGATACAGGGGTTTAATTTCATTTTGTTACATATGGATTTCCAGTTTTCCCAACACCATTTGTTGAAGAAGCTATCTATCTTTTCTGCAGTGTATGTTTTTGGAACCTTTGTCTAATCTCTAGAAATATTAAGTGCTTAGTGATGAGACGAGTGATTATGTGACCAGAAATAAACAGTGGAAGCTGGGCATTGAAATATCATGTCATACTGAAACATAAAGGTGGGTGAGCTCTGCAACAGTTCATTCCCCAGGGGCAAGTGAACCCTTAGAATCAGACCCATGGAAGCATAGAAACTACAAACAAATCACATGAACAAGCAGCCCAGATTTTTAAGTCATTCTCCCACAATGCAATGGCTCCTGTTTTTCAACTCAGACACTGGGCCTTGTGGGAGATTTCCTATATTCACCAAATAAAGGAGAAATAACTACTTGATTAACCAATTAATTAATCCTGAACCTGGTTGCAACACAATATGTGGTCATTGCTGTACACGATCTGTCGTCACACTCAAACCCCATCAGAAGTGGACCTAAAACACAGTGCTGAAGGAAATCCCCAGTGGGCAGAGCTTCAAGAAGCATACTTGATCCTTCCATTTGTTTGGAAGAAGTGGCCTACAATAGGGTACATCCTGGGTGGCAGGGATAGGACTAGCTGGTAGCTAAAAGATCTAAAAGACCAAGACAGAGGAAATCTACAATAAAAAAAAAATCTGCAGAAATTTGTAGTCAGAAATGTGAGAGAGAGCCCAAATTGTGAGGACCTTTGTGTATTATGGCAATATCCCCAGAGGCTAAGGAACACAGAGGAGGCACTGAAAAATCAGGTGATGACAGCCACCCTCTATCCTCAGTCACTCCCACACTAATGCAATGAATGAGCCCAGGAACAGCATTCCTTGCAAAGAAGGAGGCTATGAATGAGATCCTCTGCACTGGCTCCCTCCATTAAGCTGACCTAGCTAAGGTCATGATGAGAAGTCCAAACTTTCCTCAGTAACAACTGGTAACAAGCCTTCAACATGTTGTCATTCCTCAAAAGAACTATTCAACCTCTTGGGAGTGAGACTGTTATATGCATTCCTTCAACACAGAAGAAGACATCAATACTGCTTTATTAACACTAACACCTACTGTGGATATATATTTGTCTTCTAGGCCCACAGTTCTTATGGCACCAGTACCACAACTTAGAGGATGCCTGATTTATTGGCATAATAGCTTACATGACATGTCCTTGGAGTTATCCCACTAAGACAGACAATATGCCAGTCAATATTCTGGCCAATGGTGAGAGAAATCTAAAATCAGTAATGGAGAAGAAACATGAATTTTATTATTTATCGCCCACTGCATCAGTAAGGACTGTTCTTCCTGTAGACATCTCTATTCAGACCTTAAAGAGCATATGGTTGGCCACCAAATGAAAGGGATGCCATGATATTTAGAATTCAAAAAAGGACACAAGGATCACTTCAGATCCTATTAAGCCCACCTCTGTCTGAAAAGCTGTATGGCGACCAGTTTTGTGCAGGCTTCCTTCTGGTGTGTAACCTTCAGGGACTCACCTCAGTCTTGTGCTCCGTACCCATCATTCCAGGTCTTCTCTGATGACTTAGCACAGGATGCCCAGGGCGTCTCAGTCAGCACACACATATACAATCCTTAACTATGAAAGGATTAACGCCTGCAGGGTCACTCTTGGTAACTGGAACAGGTGAATTTTTTGTCTTCCTTTCATCCCCTGGCAGATATTTTGAAGACACCTTTCTATGGTTCTTCACAATGGGCTGTGGGCACCAGTCACCCATCAGGGTGGATGACTCAGTAAGGCATTCTTCTGTTTTATCTCTACTTTTTAAATTCAGGCCCTCCATCTCTTTCCCTCCATTCCCTGGGATCACTGTGCAAATAAACTAGGAGCAAATAAGTTTTTTATCTTAAGCATTGGTTTTAGGGGATCCAGTCTAAGAAGATAAATTTGTTTCCTGTATAGAGTTAAGTAAGACTTCTTTCATTTAGGCTTCCTTCTAGAAGGATTTCTTTACACTTTGCTATTGTGTAAGCAATTTTTATGTTACATTAACATTTATACATTTGTACTGATTATAAATAATACAGAATCCTCTTAGCCATATACATACAATAGAAAGATACATAGAAGAGAGAAGAGAGTATATCTATAACATTATTAAGATATCTCCAGTTACCATTTCTTTGAGGAATTTTAGTAATACAAACACATAAACACACAAACCTAAAATACATGTTTAACCAAAAAGAAAATGATCCATACCAAAGCTATCCTTTTAGAATATGAGTTTTATAAAAGTGATCAACAAAATTATGAAATTTTTACAGGAAACCTATTTCCATACCAAAAACTATATACTTGTTACTTTAATAATGTAGCACATTCAATTAGGCTATGCCAGCATTTGTTTAATCAGTTACCTAGTAATAATGAAATTGTTTCCAATTTAACTTGTAAACAAGGCCTCAAAATGTTTCCTAAATTATGCACTTGTTTGATTTGTCTGATAATTTTCTTAGACTACAGGACCAAAATGGAATTTCAGACCAAAGGAAATAAAATTTTTTAAACCTTGAATATATGTAGAAACATGCATGCCAAGAAATACTATCCCTGTTGCGTGGCTATCAACAGTGTAAAACAAGAACGAAAGAATTTCATTCATGAATATCTTCTTATGGAAATCTCTGTCTCCCTCTCTCCACACCCTCTTCTCTCTCCTAACCCTATATCTCTCTCTTTCACTGTAAAGCTGGTCCACTCATGACTACTTTAGTAATAGATGAAGGCCACTAAGCTGCTTTATGAGGTTCTTGTCTTTTAAAATATTTTTAATGACCTTGATGAATTTGGGTTCTGGCACTGTGAGTAAAGGATAAAACTGAGCTGATTGTTTCTCATGAGAAGGAATAAAAATCTATGAGACAGTGAGCAGGAGAGGAGAAGAAAAAAGTGGGTAAGGAGGAAAAGGAAAGGGGAAAGAGAATATCTACATGGGTAGAAGGGAAAGAGGGGAGGAAGAGGAGACAGTACTGACATTAAGGAAAAAATGGTAAGCTTAAGAGGAAAAAGAAGCATTTAAAAACTAAACTAGGATTGGTACAGGTGATGACATTTTGAAGAGTAAATAAATAGGAGATTTAAAATAGTGTTAAGATGTGTAGTATAAGCAGAATGCAGTGGCACATGCCTGTGGTCCCAGCAACTCCAGAGGCTGAGCAGGAGCATCACAAGTTTAAAGCCAGCCTCAGCAAGTTAGTGCAGCCCTAAGCAACTTAGAAAGACCCTGCCTCAAAATAAAAAATAAAAAGGGCTGGAGATATGGCTCAGTGGTAAGAGCCTTTGGGTTCAAACCCACCCTAACCCCCAATAGGATATGCAGTATAAATACCTGAAAAACCACTAGTTATGTCTTTTATCTTTTCAAGTTGTGAAAGAGGAAAAATAATTTTTTCTCTACCCTTTGGGTTCTTAGCTGGAATGTGGAATGGACTCTGTAGCAATATATAATATATATTAACAAGAGAAAGGTAAACAAGTTTATTAACATATTTTACATACTAGTTATATATCCCTTACCCAAATATGTGGGGCCCAAAATATTTCAGATTTTGAAATATTCGTGTAGACTTTTGTGCACTACAAAAATCCAAGTTCTGAAATGCTCAAAAATTTAAAACTTGATGACTAAAAAGTTTTGGATTTCAGATTTTCTAATTAGGTATGGTCAACCTATATGCATAAGAGATTCCTAGGGAATGAGTTATTCTCAAAGAAGCAGTTTGAGATTCAGTCTTAGGAAGAATCTTCAGAAAAAAAAAAAAAACAGTACGTTTTTACAAACTTGACAAGATAAAGGAAAAAGATTTTGAGTCTCTAGGTGTGACTAATTTGGGGAAGGCAAATAAATAGTCGATAAAGGCTATTTAGTAAAATTTTTGTAGATTTTGCTTCAGTGGTGCCCAGGCTAATGCTTACTTAGAGTTATCTCCTGTAAACAGCATTTTTTCTTGCTGGTGAGGAGGGCAAGAGGGACACCATAACTTTATACAGGTATGCCTTGCTTTTAGGCAAATAGGGACATTTGCGAAGTTTTCTGCATGCAGGCACCCCTTATCCACCGGCCCCCTCCATCCCCTGTCTCCAGCTCAGAACAATCCTTTCATCAAAATGCAAAATTTTGGTATGGCATATTTTTTTCCCTACATACTCATGCCACTATTCAAATGGAAGAGGAAGAATTTTGTGGTAGTGACAAATCTGAACTCTTTCATCAGTTTGGCAGGGACTCCAGTGTCTTATCAATGTTTCCAACATGTTGAAATGGTCAATATAGGCAGCTCCAGACCAGTGAGGAACACTCAACATGTGGTTAGAAGATTAAATCCAAATTCTGGTATAACCTTCTGAATGATGATAAGAGTTATTTCACTCTCTTCACTAGGAAATTTAGGAAGAACATTATCAAACATTCTGGGTTGCTGTGATGATTAAGTAAATAATATTTGAAGGAAAAAAAAAAGATTTACACAGTGTCTTGCCACATAACAAGCAATCCAGAAAGTGTACTTCTGAATCCAAAAATGTGTGCTGAATTTTCACAAATGTAATAAAAATTACCATCAAAAATAAAACAGGTAAACCGATGGAAACTAGATATAATGAGGCAAAGGGTTTTTATACCTGAATAAAATAGGAATTGCCCATATAATTTGTCTCTAGTTTGACTACATCTCCTATTTACAAAAATCACATATTTCTATGTAAAATAATGCATAACTTAAGGCATATTTGAAAGCCCTTACAAAAGAAATATAATTATTTCTTTTAGTGATTACCTTCTTCCCCTCAGCTATTTGAAAAAGGTCTATTTCAATAAATATTGACTGAAGATTGGTTATATTGCAAATATTCATGATTGCATAAATATATTTAAATATTAAATTATTTATAAAAGCATAGGAAGAATTTTCCACTTTTTTTCAATATCTACATATTTGTTACTTCCATCAGAGAGTGAATAATTTACTTTTAACTTTAATATTGATGTAATAATAATTTAATATTGCATTTGATTGACATAGAAATATACTGAATCACAAAACTGTTAACGTACTAAATCTATTTCTTTGGAAGATATTGACTGTGAAAGCTCTAATAATGTAATGTGAAAATATGTGCTTAGAATGTTTTTAAAATATGAATTATTGATCCAACTAACAGCTCCAAAGGAGCTATTAATGTCCATCATTAAAACTATTTAATGACTTTTTAAAGTAATAATCATTCACCTAATTGACCATAACAATTTCTTTGGTAGAGTTATAGTATGTCATCTAATATGCAGGTAAAGATATTTTTAAAACAATGACTATCACTTCATTATACTGTTACACAAAGGTGGGATGGAAGGCAAATATAACAGCTCAGTCTTGCTCTGAGGAGTTTCAACATTGTAGCCATCAAGATGTCACAACAGGAGTGAAGTACCAGCCAAGATGGATTGGAAATTTGAGTGTGAGCTGTACAGTGTCTTCAGGAACATAAAGCCATTTTCCTTACTTCCTTTCCTCTTCATTTTTTTTTTGTTGTTGTTGTTATTTTCTCTCTCTCCCTCTTTTCCTTGTCTCCTTGCTTTGTTCTTTCTTTTTAAACCTATTAACAATTATGCAATGTTCTCCAGGTAATAGACTTGACTGTGTCACAGAGTTAAAAATTCTTTCCTTCATATCCTGGTGGACTAGAGGGAAATGGTAATGGAAAGTTACCCATAATATGTTAAAGGACGTGATGATGATTTGTATGTACAGCGGGATCACAGAAAGATGTCTTCCAATTTAGATGAGTTGAGTCCAGAAGGATCTCTAGAATCAGGGATGATATGGAACCTGAGTTTTTATGGAATGTAATCTGCAGCTATCTAGGACCATAACAAGGAATCCATATTTGACTTAGCCCGACCTTTAACCATGAAATGGGTTAAAACATGATTCTTATTATCAATCTCTTCACTGACAACTCTATCACATTTAACCTGTAAAATGTTGTTTCAACAGTATACCACAAATGCAAAAAAGAAAAAAGAAAAGAAAGAAAGAAAATTGGTGCTCTGAGATGGATAACTGAGCAAACTGTTAGGCCTTGCTCTTTTGTTGACAATGCTACAAAATACCGTTCTTGTCATTGCCCTTCTGGAGTTTAGACAAGAAAGGCTAGTGAATTTGCACTGAGATGATACCTGTGTTGTCTATTGTTTCTGATCCTGGTGCTTCTACGGTTGCATCAGAGTTACTCCAGAAGTAGAAACTAGCTCAAAATGTTCTTGCTCCATCTCACAATAATTCATCTACTTGACCATAACAATTTCTTTGGTAGAGTTATAGTATGTCATCTAATGTCTAGGTGACGATATTTTTAAAAGATATTTTCCTTTTATAACTAACTAGCAAGAATAGGGTGGTGAATTCAGTTACTGAATAAATAATGGAAGAAAAACCTAAAATGGCAGTTTCTGTTTTAAAATCAATTGATAGTCTATGAGAGAGAGAGAGAAAAAAAAAAAAACACCTATAAAATTATCAGAGAGCAAAGGGATTATAGAGACAATACCACTCCATTATGGTTTGCTGAAGTGCATCCCTACATCAAGCTGGACTGAAAATCAGACTGTCATGAATAGAAATACTAAGTTTTCTAGAGCAAACAGTAGCATGGTGTAACAATCTAGAAATTTACAATATCAAATCTCTATCTTTGGTCTATGCACATTTATTTATATGTTTAGAATTTGAGACTCCCCTAATAGAAATATTGTGCTTACCAGAGTTTTCAGTACATACAGCAAGAAAACAAAACTGAGGCATGCAATCATTATATTTCATTTTACTGTGGCTAGCATATGAAATGTGTTCATGTGCACACACCTGTGCTCTTGGGAAGTGTGTACACTGTGCACCGGGTAAGAATAAAGAGATGACAAAATATGGATCTACACAGTTAAATTCTACTAAACTGCTTTCTGTTCCAATTAGGGAAGTTAGGCTCTGTCTTAGATATGGTGGAAAACAATCAAGAGTATATATAAAAGAGCAAAGGTATTTTCTGAAAAATTTCCTCTGACATCTGAATGAAGGCTAGATGCATTGAAAAGGGAACTGAATAAAACTAAGCATATCAATCAGGAAGGCTTAGATATTGCAATAATTTGGATCAAGAAATAACCTATGCTTTGGTTAAGTTTTGCCATCAGCATGAAGAGGAGGTGATGAGTTAAATCAATATTTGATAGGCAGAATCGTGTTTGGGGATTACTTACTGTGGGTGTGAATAAGAGGAAGGAATCCAGTGAATTTTTCATTTCAGAATTGTGCAAGCAAGTGAAAAAGGTAGACATTTTCAGAGACAAGGAAAACAAAGAGGAATTTTTTATTATTTATTCATTTATTTTTTAGCTTGAAGAAGGATAACAGGAGAGATCATGTGCTTGTTTTTGGACGTGTGGGTTCTTCAATGACCACTGCCATCTATTTTATGATGTCCAATAGGCAATGAGAAATATAGACATGGCCTGGGGGGAGAGGTCTGAGTGAGGGATATTGGAGACATAAATTTGAGTCATAAAACTGGAAGTCATAAATAGGCGTCATAAAATTTGAACTTAAGGCTGTGGAAGTGGCAAAGAAAATGTCAGAGAGAGTGGATAGGATGAGAGCAGGTGCAAGCTGAAGACTGAACCCTGGCTGCCCCACATGCATGGGGCAATGGAGTGAGAATAGTTCTGAAAGAGTCTGAGGAATAAACTGTCAGAAAGAGAAGAGAAAGATAAGGAGATATTGAGATCATAGAATATAAGGGAGGAGAAGGTGGCAAACAGAAGTGATGTAAGTTGATAAATCAGAAAATTATCTAAAGAACGAAATTCATTTGTAATTGAGTGTAAACAGGTTCACAGAATGTTGGGCAAAACATATGTTGGGCTACAGAAGAGTGAATTGATAAAGAAATGCCAATTACCCATGGAGATATATAATTCAGACAGTAAAAACACATGTAGTATGAATAGAATTAGAAAATAAGCTCTGTAATCACAAGGACATGCATAATGAATGGATGCAAGAGGAATAAAAGATTGTTGATTGCTTTTGCTTTAAAATGGCAGACACTTGATTCTGTATTTTGCTTAAAAAGCTGTTAGTAGGCTGCACATGGTGGTGTATACCTGTAATCCCAGTGTCTCAGAGGCTAAAGCAGGAGGATAACAGGTTCAAGGCCAGTCTGGGCAACTTATTGAGTCTTGTTTCAAAGTAAAAAAATAAATAAATAAAAAGTCTGGGGATGTAGCTCCATGCTAGAGCACCCTGGGTTGAATATCCCCAGTACAAAAAAAAAAAAAATAAAGAGTGTCCAACGTGTCCAATGATAGAATAAAGATTCAAAATGATATAAGACATAGCTAGGAGAAAGTAGGGCTTCTCCCCTCCACCCCCATGGTGTCTTGTAAGCAATCAACTGCATCAAGATAAAAAGCTGATATCTCCTTATCAGTCACTGGATGCCAGAATCTCATCAAAATGAACAATGAGCACAAACTTTGAACTTTTTACAGGAAGCACATGGCAAGGAATGACAAACAAGACTTCCCTAAGAAGCAGGTGACCTGACCCACAGAGTAAAGGGTACTATTGTGCCTTGTGACAGGGGTTTGAAAGAGTTAACAGAATATGTAACTTTTCTGTCTCTCTAAAGAAGATGATATATGCCAGTATGCTATCAGGAAGCCCTTACAGAAGGAAGGTAAGAAGCCCAGGACCAAAATACTGTATATTCAGCTTCTTGTTTGCCCTTGTGTCCTGCAATGCAAACACCACATATTGCTTTGAAATAGCTTCCTAAGAAACATAAGAAAGAAGTTGCAGAATATGCTAAACCTTTTTCCAAAGAGAAAGATGGAAGCCAAAAAAAAAAAAAATCAGGAACAATTTGTCAAGAGATGCAGCACTCTGGGCTTCTACTTGAGTCCAGCCAAAAGTAATAATTTTAAAGAGTAACAAATAAATAAGATCAGATAGGAAGAGAAGGAGGAGGAAAAGATGGAGGAAGAGGAAGAGGTGGATTTCTAATATATGGATGATACTATTATCCTGGAATAGTAAAAACAACTTTTATGTTAAGAAAGCAGGAGAGAAGCCTGGTGTAGTGGCACATGCCTGTAATCCCAGTGATTCAGGGGGCTGAGGCTGGAGGATTGTGAGCTCAAAGCCAGCCTCAGCAAATGTGAGGCAATAAGCAACTCAGTGAGACCCTGTCTCTAAATAAAATACAAAATAGGGCTGGGATGTGGCTCAGTGGTCGAGTGCCCTGAGTTCAATTCCTGGTCTTCCTCCAACCCACCCTCCAAAATAAATAAATAAATAAATAAAGCAGGAGAGAAAAACAAGGAAGACTCTAGAGATATGTTGGGAGTTTCTGCCAAAAGGCTCTCTATTAGGAGACAGAAAAATATTGTCATTAGAAGCTGAGGATCTGAGGGACAATAATGTGGATTCAAATCCCAATCACATTCTTTGGGAGAGTTTCTTAGACTCTTGCAGTCTGTTTCCTTATTGGGAAAAATGGGGTGATATGCCATTAAATTACATAACACATATCAATGATAAAAAAGTACTACACAGTAAATAGCTCAGTCCATATTAGAAGCTATTAGTTTCTCCAAAGGAAAAAAAAATGAGACATTCACACTGGCACTGAGGAAGTCGGCTGTGTGACCCAATGTTGTCTGTTGGAATAGGAATGTGGGAGAGTTGGCGAAGCACAAAATAGTGTCACATGGCATTTAGAATTTAGCTGAATGAAACTGAGAGAACAGTACTGCTCTGATCTCAATATACCAAGTTTCAATACCCAATTATTTTGTAGCTGCCATCTGATTCCTTCCCCAAAACACCCTTGATTTTGTACAGCTTAAATGGCTCCCCATTAAAATCTATTCTTTCAAATCAATACAATACAGAGTTAGATACTTAGATAGTAAAGGGAGGTCTTCCTGAGAAAGTGGCATTGCATAAAGACCTAGACAGGTAAAGGATGGAGTCATGTGGATAACTGGGGAAGGGTATTCCAGGCAGAGATTACAGCAGATACAAAAACCCTGAGATAGAAATACTCCTGCAGTGGCCTAGAAATAATAGGGTTATAGTTTAGATATATGTGTGGGGCCATGCAAGAAAGTTTTGAGGTACAATTGTTGGGTTGGGAGAATCTTAACCTAATCAGTGTGTTAATCCACTGACAGGGATTAACTGGGTGGTAACTCTAGGCAGGTAGGGTGTGGCTGGAGGAGGTCACAGGGGTGTGCCTTTGGAAAATATAATTGTCCTTGGTGAGAGGAGAATGCTCTCTCTCTTGGCCTCCTGGTGGCTGTATCCTGAGCCAATTTCCTCTAACACACTCTTCTACCATGAGGGTCCACCTCACCTCAGGCCTGAAACAATAGTTAGCCATCTATCTACCAGGACCTCTGAAACTGTGAGTCCCATGTAAAATTTTCTGTCTCTAAAATTGTTCTGATCAAGCCTTTTGGTCACAGTAGTGAAAAAGCTGACTAAAACAAGTAGTCAAGTTGGCTAGACTGGGGTAAGCAAGGAAATTGTAGAAAGGTGACCAGCCATTATAAGGATGTTGTGATTTCGCACTGAGTGAAAAAGAACGCCACTGATATTTGAAAAGCCTTACTCTTGCTCTCAGTTCAGCAAGTTGTAAAAGCTGAAACAGGGAAAACAGAAAGTATAACAAGAACACAGGCAAGACATGCTGACACTTGAACCACAGCAGTGTATTGGAAGTGGTGGGCAGTGGCTAGATTGTGCATGCAATCAGAAAGTAGTCAAGTTTGAGTAACAGTTATGAAATGGTATTGGATGCCCATCACTCTGATTACTTAACGTGGAGACAAAAGATGGGTTGGGGCTCTGTTATACCTTTCTAAGTCCCTCAAATTACCTTCTTTTTATTTCTCAGAACTCTGAATAATAATAAATTTTGGACTGAGGTTCAAGGATTGCAATATTATTTTTTAAATTCCCTGTGTCATGACTGAAAACGTATTTAAATAATGAGGTACATGTTTGGGGCTGAGTTTAAGAAATGATATTTTATACTGGCATCAAGCAACTGAGAACATCTCTTAGTCTCAGTTTTTCTAGCCATAGAATTAAGATGTTCATTTCTGTCTATATTAATCCCAGGACTATTTAGGTCAATATTGACAGCATATGCTATAGAAATATCACTTACTATTTGTATAATTTCTTATATATGAACATCTTGCTAAGAACTTTGCCTTTGACAGTTTTTTCAGCCCTCCAGAGTGATATAATCAGATTGCTTAATTTCTGTTTATCTATCTATCCGGTGCTGAAGATTGAACCCAGGGTCTCATACAAGCTAGGCTCTACCAGTGAGCTCTGAGCTACATCTCCAGCCCTAACTTTTTTTTTTTCTAAATTTTGATACAGGGTCTCACTAAGTTGCCAGACTAATGTCAAACTCATGATCCTCCTGCCTCAGCCTCTTGAGTAGCTATTTTATAGGCATATTGCCACTGTGCCCGGCCAATTTTTATTTATCTTTGATCCTCTCTATGACAGCATAAAAATTAATAGAAACTACCTAGAACTGTTTTTTCCCAAAGTACTATTATAGAGATTGACTTTAGTTATTTGTAACAAATATTATTATTTTAAAATAAAATCACCACTAAATTTCATTTTGTATGTTTTTCTTTTAAAATGCTATCTTTCTTACCTGTCTTATGTAATTTGCTGCAGAATTTTGTTAAATGTCATATGCTAAAACCCAATGGAGAATTATTATTAACAATTGAGATCATTGTTAGATTGCCCACACAGTCATCCTGAAGGGAAAGAAAACCAAGTTATTATTTAATTCAATTGCAGTGTCGTGGTTCTCTATGATATGCTTAAGCAAGCTGTTATAGATATTTCACTGTTAGTAATTAGCCTCTTTGGATTTGGGGAAAGAAATATAGCCCTTAAGGAGAAATCACATGGAGAAACTTTAATATCAAAGTTCAACCCATTTCATTTTTTTAATGTTTGACTATTTTCATAATAATGAGCAATATATACAAGTTATAAGAAGGAACTTGATTATAATGCATTATTGGTTATCCAGAATTTTAAGCTGTTTCAGGAAGATATTGCCAAGCTGTCAGTTTAAGTAAATAAGTAGTACTATTGAACACTTTGGCCTTACAATAAAATGAATGAAAATTTATCTACAAGGGCTTTTAAATAAATCTAACTACAACATGCTTTGAAGCTAAGATGAGCTTTCCTATTTGTTTTGACATTTTAGAAATAAGTCATATAAAATTTTCTTCCTGTTATATTAGTTCCCAGTGATATATAAAATTTGTATTTCCCTGAACCACATACTTGATAGAAACTATATAAATTTTATGATACTTTGAAACAATGGGAAGTAACTGAAACCGCATATGTTATCAAAAATTTACTTATACAACAATAGTCTTACTGTTTATTATTCAGCTTTTTAAAAGACATTCAGCAAATGTATTTATTTATTTAAAGGTGAAACTATATATATAAAAAGATATGTCTTATCCAAAAGCAATCTGGCCTCTATTTAAGCATTGTGCCAAGAAAATCATAGGTATTAATCCTCCCATCTGACTACAAACTGAGTGACTAGCATAAAATGCAGATAAAAACACGTATATTTGCAGGCAGCATATTTAAATGTGTCTGGGATCAGATTAGAAAGCAGATAATCACTTTCAGTCAACAAATGCTCGGAGGATCCACTATGGACTGGGCATTGCTCCAACATTGGGAGTTCCCCAGGTGCCAGGAGCCTTTCCTCTCTATTTCTCTGATGCATTTTTTTCCCTGACATTTTACCAACTCTGACATAGTGGTGCCTCTTACAAGGAATAGATGGAATCTGAGCTTCAATGAAACATGGCAATTGTCAATCTTTTTGCTAAAATAGCATTACTGGGGAGACTAGGTAGACTAAGCTGCTCAAGTTGGAGACCATGAGGGTTAAAGATATGAGATGCTGATCCCTTTGGCAAATGTTCTTATCCCACTGTGTAAAATAATAATATTTATATATTATGATTTTTAATGATATGTATGTATGCAAATACTTTAATTCCTCGAGTAGCAAGTTACTTGAAACCAAGGATGTTTACTAACTCTCTATTTCCTAAAACATGTAAAGAATAGGCACTCATGATATATTTATGAATGAATACAGATATGATCGTTGAGAAGAGTTACAAAAAAACAATCATTTGTTCCACTTTTCCCCTTTCAATTTGTGTTCTTCTTCTATTAATAACATATATTTATAAGAAGTGATTTGACTGAATTTTAAAATGTATAGTTATTTTAAAGAAATGTGTATATGTGGACACACACATTATATATTGAATTTTGTTTACTATGAAAATAGCTTCCTTAGATAATATTATGTGCATATTCACTTTCCTTTCATGATAATGAAACCCTTTGGCCTTAAGAGTCTATTTATACTTTGAAGAATACCAGATTAAAAATTATAATTAATAATTTGAGATATCTGGAATTTGATTTATTTGAAATCATAACTGAGTCTATATATAATTATAAAATCTTATTTAATGCTTTATGCTAATATTTTGTTCCAACTAAATATTTGGGATTGGCTGTTAAGTTCGTAGCTAGCTTCAGGCAGCCTCTGCTAGGGAGCTGTGTAAAAATATTGCTAAGACTCTCTTCTCCACTGTGACAGAGAGACAGAATCCCATGGACAAGGTACATATGATACCTCAAAAAGTCCCTGCTTGTCTGCTTTTAGAAACTTGACTGGGTTCAGAGGAATTATAGCTATAAAAGCAAAAAGCATCCTGCTGTTGCTGTTGTGAGCACAGGATTCTGGTTTTGAGCTCAGGTTGCCCCTGGCTTTTGGAGCCACAGTACCAGTTCTCATGGAGACCTGCAGAGAGAGGTGCTGCCCTTTCTTCTCTTCCTCTCATCAGCTTCCCTGCTCAGGCTTCCCTTGTCAGATCTTCTATCTAGTTTATATTTTGTGGGTTCAGCTGTTTTCTAGTTTTGCAAAAAATAGATTTGCTAATTGTGTGTTTGGTACATCTTGTAGCTTTTGTGTAATTCTCAGGATGGAAAAGAAGAAATGTCAACTTTACTCCATCATCTCTAAATCAGGTATTTTCTGGAAATATTTTCCCATGAAAGCAGGAAACATTGCATGTATTGCATGTATTTGTACTATAGGTAGAATGACTTTCTATGGAACTACTGGCATAATTTATTGATAAAGAGCTAATTTTTCTCTACCTGTTTACTCCCTCTTCCACCATCTTAGTGCTACTTCCTTACTTCTGGTACTAGGCAAAGTGCATTTATATACTGGAGTCTGCCCACCAGGAATAATATAAAATCTTCTTTGTTTCTCTTAGACTGAAGAAAATGGGTTGGTTACCATTAAGAAAGCCCATTTGCTATTAATATTTCTTCACTTCCTATTTCCATAATAGAATATTTATCTACTTTGGACAAAAATCATTCTAAATATTTATCTTTTATCCTGCTTGGCGACCATATTTATGATCTCTGCCATCATAAATTGTTTCCCTGGATCATAAAAATTGTTATTATTGGTTTTTTGTTTGTTTGTTTGTTTGTGTTGGACATTCTATTAATTAGTCTGGATTGCTACTCTAACTTTGGGTATTTCTGTTATCTTTCAAGCTTGCCCACCATTTAGGGTATTTATACTCTAATGCTTTAGCAAGGTTCATGTGGATGTTATAATGTCATCTGTCTGAGCCCTCTATTATAAGGAACCCACCCCCACCCCCGAAATTCAAGATCAGGAAATGCATTCACTCAGCACTGACTGTTTGGTTTTCAACTTCTGGTACTGTTCATTGCTACATCCTGAAAACCTCATTTCTGCCTCAGAAAACTAAATGTGAGCATCCTACTAATATAAACAGAACCTACTCCATGAATTCTCTGCTACATCAAATACCTTTTAGTGGGCTCTGAACATCCTCAGACACACTAATTTTTTTAACTCTGCAGAAAATAACATCCTCCACAGTCTTAAGAAGTTGAGTAGAAAATATTCATTAAGTACTTTATGCTTAGCACTAACTGTCAGTTGAAAGCAGTTTCAAGAACCAAGAGAAACACACCATGAAAAATAAAGAAAAGAATGTCAAACTGTAGCAGAGTGAACAGCTGTGGCCTAGATCGGAAGAGCTATAACAGTGAGTGGTGCTCTCAATTTTAAATGAATTCTGTAAAAGGCCTAAATAGCAGATCTTCAAAGAAACTGTATTTAAATATCTCAGTATAAAATTAAGGAATTTATTTTATATACAAAGAGATTGGTGCCAAGAATTAAATGCTTGATTGCCTAAAAAAAAATGTCCTATAATCCCTGCTATGATTTCTTTGCACCCCTATGTTTATTTTCCTATAAATTAACTATGGATGTTTATGCATTAGCATTTAAGAATTGGTCAATCTAATAATGAATTAAATGCTAGGATTTTATTGAAAACATTCCTATGAACATTTACCATTATGCTATTTTGCTTAAGTATAAAATATCATTAATAAAGGTGTTTTACTTTATACAAATATATGTAAAATAAAATTGACGAAAAAGTTAAATATTAATTAATTGTTGTGTGTGCTTATAAATTCAAGAGGCCATAAACTCAAATGTTAAGACAATCATTTGTCTGAGTGAAGCCTTCTAGATTGCAAGAAAAGTTAGGAAATTATTAGTGTAAATTTGAAATGAGGGAAATTTAAGGCAATAAACCTAAAATATATAAAGAAAAAAATATAGACATATTTCACTACATATAAAAGGATATAGTAAAATATATTATATACAAAGTCCAAAGACATGAAAGACTGAGAAAAATATTGGCAAAATATTGGACAGATAAAGGTCAGTAATAAAAATGTCTATTATGCTATGTCTATTAATGTATATATGAATATTAGACTATAATATCAATTTATAGATTATTCAACATCTATAGTTGAAGGAAAAAAAACAAGCAACTTTAAGAAAAGTTCTCAAATAATAGGAAAGAAAATTTCATAAAGTAAAACAAACTGAAATGAATACCCTACTGAAGTTTGTGCCCCCCAAAATCAGAAACCTACCAAACACACTTTAGTTGCTGGAAATGATCAGATGGATATGGATCAAAAATATATTACATGCCCTTACAATTGATAAATACATGATACTTTGTCCTCACTTCTTTGTTAGAAATCAAGTGAATCTATGATTAAATTTCTAAACTTATTTATAGCCTGGCAAACAAAAATAAAAGGAATGAGAAGATACTATCTAAAAAGCATTAAATTGGCAAAAAATTTAAAATGCAAAATCCAATACATGCACATGGATAAAAGTACATTCTAGCTAATTAACAATAGACAAAATATAAATTGCTACACCATTTTGAAAACTAGTCTAACATTTAAAATTAAACTTGCATGAACTCTTTGCACTTGCTGAATTTGGAAATCATTCTCATAGAAATAAAAGATTCGTGTGTAAGGATATACACACACATGCACAAACACAGACATGTGTTGCAGCATTATTCATAAGAGAAATTAATGATACAGGAAATAACCCACAGACAAAACAGAAAGCAAGTGATGGAATAAATGGGGGTGCTTTCATTCAATGAAATAGAAAGCAGTTATTTAAAAATATGCCTTTAATCAATAGCTATTCAGATGAAAGGATATCCTGGATAGATTGTTAAGGAAAAGGGATTCACAAAATAGTGTGTACTGAATGCTCTCACTTTAATAAAAACAGTTACAAAAATAAAAGCATCATTTACATGGATTTGTATGTTTTTGTACATTCATATGAGCATGAACAAAACAGCAGGTGGACCAGACTTTAAAGCTGGTAACTCTGCAGACAGGTGCCATTTGAATTTAAAAATTATATAGACATCTAATAAAAATAAACACAACTGTCCTGTTATTTATCTTGGTATAAGAAATAGGTTAAAATTGAATCTTAACTTATATTTCCCAAAGACTGGTTAATTGAATAACATTTATTGAATCCAATATCTTTACTAATTTGAGATATTATTTTATCTTACATGAAGTCCCCATCCCATCTTATTAGCATCTATTCTGGATTCTCTATTGTGTTATATTAATCTATTTCATTCTGAACTTCTACCTCACTAATTTGTAAAAACAATCTGTAATATAATTGAAAAACTCTGTCCTCCATTACTCTTCATTATAATTTTCTTAGATACCATCTTGTAAATTTTGCCATATAAATTTTAGTGTCATTTTATAAAATCAAAATCAGTTTAGTAACCTGATTAGTTTTTATTTAAGTATAATTTTGTTTAGACAAAATAATACTGCAGTATATTTAATAATTCTATAACCCCAAAATATATATTTTTTACTTATTGAAATATTCTTTCAAACCTTCAGAAAAAATTTTGATTTCCTTCTCATTCATTGTTTCAGTCAGTTTTTGCTTCTGTGACCAAAACACCAGACAAGAGCAACTAAGGGAGGAAAAGTTTATTTGGAGCTCCTAGTTTCAGAGGTCTCTGTCCATAGACAGTCAACTCCATTGCTATGGGCCCAAGGTGAGACAAAACATCAAGATGGAAGGGTGTGGCAGAGGAAAGCAGTTCAGGATATGAGAACAAGGAAGCAGAGAGAGAGAGAGTTCTACTCACTGGAGACACAATATGTAACATAAAGGCACAATCCCAGGACACACCTCTAACCACACCCTACCTGCCTATATTTACCACCCAGTTAATCCCTATCAGAGGCTTAATACAATGATTAGGTGAAGGTTCCCATAACCCAATCATTTACCTTTAAACTGTCAATCATTGTCTCACACAGGAGGTTTTGGGAGACATCTGATAGCTAAACCATTAACATCAGTCCTGCATTAAAAAAAAAAAAATGGTTTGTGTAGATATCAAACAAGCTATCTGATTTAGCCTCAGATGAATAAAACTCAAGTCCCAATAATTCATAAAGCTACCAAACACACTTCAGGGACTGGAAGTGGTCATTGAATGATGATTAGTGATCCAAAATGTATTCCATGTCCTTACAATCAATGAGTAATGCTTTATTCTAACTTCCTTGTACTATACTTTATTATTTAACTAAGTTGCCTCATGGTAAGAATTTTTCAATCTATGTGAGAGAAAAGACATGGAACTGAAGTCAATCACAGTCTTTCTTAACACAAGAAATTTCTAGATTGAATATACTATATTTCTTAATCTATTCTTCATTGAGTTGGAGTTTTACATAACAATCATTTAAAAATATCTATATGTGAGAACACCTCAAAAATAAATATCTATAGTATAAAGATACTTTAAAATCTTAAAAAAAAACAACAAAAATGGTATAACTGGCACAGTATTGATCATAAACTAATAACATTACTTTGAAATTTCTCTTTTGAGTATTTAACAAAATTTACTTGGCAAATACTCATTCATTCAGCAACAGTTTTGAACACTTAATACGTTCAAGGAAATGTTGTGGATCCGGAGGGTATAAAAATGAATGGTAGTGGTGTGCACCTGCAAATGAACCAGCAATTAGAACACAGGTGTGATAACTGACACTTTAGTCATAAGCTCTGTGTACACCGCAGGTTCCTAGCTGTTCACCTTCTAGTAAGGTGATGAAGGTGGTGTTTTGGAAAAGCTTCTAACTGAAATGATGTCTAAACTGAGAAGAAAGCATAGGAGTTGGCGTGTAGAAGAGGGAGGAATAAAAAATATTCTAGGGAGAGGCTCAGATAACTGTAAGGGATGGACTTAGGAAGATGTATCTTTAAAACTGCTCTGTTTTATTACTTTTACTCAGAAAATGGTAAATATAAAGAAATAAATAACCAATATCCCCACTACCAACATAATAAATAAATAAATAACCAGTGTCTCCACTGTCAACACAATAATTAAAAATGTTTAAAAAGTCAGACCTCAGTAATCACTAATGAAACACCTATTGAGAGAACAGATATAGTTGTAACTGCAGGCTACACATACCAAATCATGAATGGTTATTGTATGAAATTCGACACATCTTTAGTTTACAATTTCCTATATTTAGTCTTTTTTTGAATCCTCAAAGCATTGAAAAATGCCAAAGTGGTATTTTATTTTACTCAAATATTCAAAAAACTCCCCTAACAAAAACTAAATTGATTTGCCCAATTAAAAAACTAAGTTAGTTTTCCATGGGGGATTTTCTTCTAGATAAAACAAGCTAAGAAAAAATTGATATGATTTGAGCATATACTAAAATATTCAATATGCAGAGCTTGCATAAAAGTAAAAAGCTAAGAACTTCAAATGGGTCAGAAAGGGCAAGTAAAATAGTCTTTCTGGCAGAAGGAATATGAAGTAATTCAAAGGGTATCAATAATATTAAGTACCTTTGCTCTCTTTCTGTACCAACCCTCATGAATCCTCTATTCTCATTACACTTCTATCCTCTATGTTTTTCCTGCACATAGCCATGCCCATTCAGCCTTTTTCCCCACATTTAAAATTACTTTTTCATATTTTCATGGGTGCATTTTAGCTGTACATAATGGTGGAGTTTGTTAATACATATTCTTACATGCACACAATATAACAAATAGTTAGGCCAATATCCCCAGTATTTCCATTTCCCACCCCCTCCTCCCTTTCCTGGATACTTTCCTCTACTTTACTGACCTCCCTTTGATTTTCATGAGATTCCCCCAACCCAACTTTCTTCTTCCTTTTTCCTCTCTAGCTTCCACTATATGAGAGAAATCATATTGCCCTTGACCATCTGAGTTTGGCTTACCTACCGCACATTTATCAAGAGCCTCCCCAAGTTCTTCTTCATGAAGCTTTCTGTGAGCATTCTAACCATATCAATTGTCCCTTTCTCTGAAGCACTAATATTATTAATATCATTCCTTTTGGCATCATGCATAAAACAGTCATTCAGTAGTAGTGTATCCTGTGCCAGGCGCTGAGCTGGCTGCCAGGGCAATCAGTAATGCATGACATCTTCCCCCAAAAGCTTAGAGTCTCCTCAGGGAGACAGCAATGAACACATGACAACAGAAAGTGCGATCTTAAACATATTGTGGAATTGCCATTAGGAGAACAGAGGCTAGAGTGTAGTTCATTGAGTCCTTTTTTAAAAAAATTTGATTGTTTCATCAGACTTATAAACTTTTGAATATTTTTCTTTTTTTTTCCTACAGTCACAGAAAATAAAGCAGCAATACATAGTGGTTTACTGAGAAGAATGTTTAAATATTTTTCTCTTGAAAAAAATAACATGTTTGCAATTTTTATATAAAACTAAAATTAAGTCCTAAAATGGAGCTTAAAAAACAATAACATCAAAGACAACCGCTGTCTAAAGAGTATAATCTTTGTAAATCACCCAAATTCCTATCTATTCCACGCATTTTCCCCTTGCTAATAATTTTAAATAGTATTCTCAGAGGCTATCATCTCTTCCCAACATCAAAGCCTTTGTCTACAACTGCTCTATATTCCTCCAAATTACTTAAAACCTGTAAGACGGTGCAAATTGATTAACATGCAGTAGTTTGAACATGAGTACAAATGCCAATTTTGAAAGATAAGTGTACATTCATTTTTAACATTACAATTTGTAAATATCATTTGGCTGCCAGTTCATATGGAGTCTAAATGCTACACCTGAAAGAAAAGACAACTTTGTTGTTCTCTATGGAGGCAGATTGAAATAACAGATTCCTCCTCGCATTGTGACATTTTCTTGCACCTGCTAGAATGTACTTGAACCTGTTTCCTAGAGTTGCAACCACTTACCTCAAATTTACCAGCTTGAAACAACAAAAATTTATTATTCTTGAGGTCAGAAGCATGAAATGGGTCTTAATGAACTAAATCAAGTATACATGGACACATGTTCCTTTTGGGGGTTCTAAGGAAGAATTCCCTTCTTACAAACTTTTCCAGCTTATAGAGACCACCCACTCTGGTTCTGCATTCTATTCGTCTATCTCAAAATCACAACATGAATTGGGTTATTTAGGGGTTTTTTTGTGCTTAGCTTTTTGAGTTCTTTATATTCCCTGGATATTAGTGCTCTATCTGATGTGTGAGGGGTAAAAATTTGCTCCCAAGATTTAGGCTCTCTATTCACCTCACAGATTGTTTCTTTTGCTGAGAAGAAACTTTTTAGTTTGAGCCCATCCCATTTATTGATTCTTGGTTTTAATTCTTGTGCTATAGGAATTCTATTAAGAAAATTGGGACCTAATCCCAAGATTAGGGCCTACATTTTATTTTATTAGATGCAGAGTCACTAGTTTAATTCCTAGGTCCTTGATCCACTGAGTTGAGTTTTGTGCATGGTGAGAGATAGGGGTTTAATTTCATTTTATTGCACTTGGATTTCCAGTTTTCCCAGTACCATTTGTTGAAGAAGCTATCTTTTTTCAATGCATGTTTTTGGTATTTTTGTCTAATATAAGATAATTATAATTTTGTGGGTTAGTCTCTGTGTCCTCTATTCTGTACCAGTCTGTTTTGGTGCCAATACCATGCTGTTTTTGTTACTACTGCTCTGTATTATAGCTTAAGGTCTGGTATAGTGATGCCACCTGCTTCACCCTTCCTGCTAAGAATTGCATTAACTATTCTGGGTCTCTTATTTTTCAAGATAAATTTCATGATTGCTTTTTCTATTTCTATGAGGAATGTCATTGAGATTTTGATCAGAATTGCATTAAATCTGTATAGTTCTTTAGTCCAAAGACCTGAACAGATACTTCTCAGAAGAGGATATACAATCAATCAACAAATATATGAAAAAAAATGTTCATCATCTCTAGCAATTAGAGAAATGCAAATCAAAACTACTCTATGATATAATCTCACTCCAGTCAGAATGGCATCTATTATGAATACAAACAACAATAAGTGTTGGTGAGGATGTGGGGGAAAAGGTAGACTCATACACTGCT
The DNA here is from genome assembly GCF_048772815.1 of Callospermophilus lateralis. Taxonomy (NCBI): domain Eukaryota; kingdom Metazoa; phylum Chordata; class Mammalia; order Rodentia; family Sciuridae; genus Callospermophilus; species Callospermophilus lateralis. The sequence continues at coordinate 113,939,313 of NC_135308.1, forward strand.
GGTGGGACTACAAATTGGTGCAGGCAATATGCAAAGCATTATGGAGATTCCTTGGAAATCTGGGAATGAAACCACCATTTGACCCAGCTGTCCCTGTCCTCAGTCTATACTCAAAGGACTTAAAAACAGCATATTACAGGGACACAGCCACATCAATGCTTATAGCAGCACAATTCACAATAGCTAAACTGTGGAACCATCCTAGATGCCCTTCAGTATATGAATGGATAAAAAAATATGGAATACCACTCAGCAATAAAAGAGAATAAAATCATGACATTTACAGGTAAATGGATGGCATTGGAGAAGATAATGCTAAGTGAAGTTAGCCAATCCCAAAAAATCAAATGCCAAATGTTTTCTCTGATATAAGGAGATTGATTCATAGTAGGGTAGGGAGGGGGAGCATGGGAGGAATAAATGAACTCTAGATAGGGCAGAGGAGTGGGAGGAGAAGGGAGGGGGCATGGGGTTAGCAAGGATGGTGGAATGTGATGGACATCATTATCAAAGTAAATGTATGAAGACACAAATTGGTATGAACATACTTTATATACAGAGATATGAAAAATTGTGGTATATATGTGTAATAAGAATTGTAATGCATTCTGCTGTCAATTATGTTTTAAAAATCAATTAAATTTTTTTTTTTAAAATCACAACATTAAGCAGAGTCCTTCTCTTACTGCCATCTCTTATTATTTCTCTTCTGTCTTCCTGTTTCACTAACAAGGATTCACATGACTGCTTTCATCCTACCTGGATAATCCAAGATAATTGCCCACTTCAAAAATCCTCTGATTAGCAACCTTAATTTCATCTTCTACTTTAATTCCCTAAGCCACGTCATGTCCACAAATTCTGAGGATTAGAACATGGATATCTTTGGGGAAACTAATATTCTTTTCACCACAATGTAAATAAAATGTCTACCTTACTCTGATCAGGTAAGACAGAATCAGCTTTTCAGGGTTTCTACAGAGAATGAAAATGAGCTTTGACACTCCCTTTGATATCAGCAGATGCTGCTTCCTGAATGATATGGTGAGAACTGTAAACTTTTATTTTCAATTGGACTAGAAATTTTACCTGTCCTGGGAAGAACATCTGTTGTATCATTTTGCTGCATGTGATAATGTCCTTTGGGTTAAAATCAAAAGAAGTTGTTTCCATTACTATCTTCAGAATGGAGTTTTAGCCATTTTAATGAAGTATTGGCCAAGCTTCTACTGTTTGGTCACGAGATTAAAGTCTATCCTGAGTAGACACTGCTATGGAGAAAACTCAAATGTAATTTCTGTTCAGTGAATTAGATAGAAGCATTATTTTGCAGGTTTTCATGCTGAAAATCTAAGCCTTATAAATAATAGAGGGGTTCATCTATTCATTCATTCAACATGGAGTAGTTGAATACTGATTTCTTCAAAGCAATGAGCTAGCAAGTAAGGATTCAGTAGAAACAAAGACTGATATGGTCTTATCTAAAATAACTTAATATTTTACCAGGAGACAGAGATGTGAAACTACTAATTACACAATGAATAATTTAATCACAATTTTGGTCAGTGCTGCGAAGGAGAAGAAAAAAACTATGCATCCAGTAACTGTCTGGCTATCATCAATTAAGTTAGAAGGAGGAGAACTCACAAAAAAAAAAAAATAAGATGTGGAAATTTGGTCCATTTGGTTTACCACTGTGTATGTATCACTTTGCACAGAGCATGACATTTACTAGAAACTTATTAAATATTTACTAAATGAAATAAGATGCTAGGATGAAAAAAACAGGGTGTTTTCACTAAGAACTACATTATTAAAAATGCATATTCTCTGAACAGCAGAGCAACCTCGCATGAGCCATGTTTCCCACAGACTTATAAGGAAGGGAGATTTTTATCTTTATTGAACAACATGTCCCATCCTGTTTCATACCAAGTCTTCGATGGGATCTCTCACAATTTTCTGAGCCCATAGTGGAGTAACCGAGCAAGAAAACTTAGTCTGAGATGCCTCACACAATAAAGGGAATACAGCAGCATGCTCACATCCAAGATTTAGAATAAAATCTATGACCTGGGCTGATGCAATCTGACTTAAACACAGCAGCAAGACTGAAAGGGACCAACACAAAACACAGACAGGAGAATAGAGCTGGTAAGTTCTGGTGAGAAGGCAAGAACAAACCAGAATATTTTGGGGAACACTGGTCTAATTGCACTTACCTAGACAACACTCTGTCTCAGGGTGTCTTACAAATGTCATAGAGCCCACATCCTGAGTTGAGCTTCTAAAGGCTTCCAGAACACTAGAAATCTGATAACTGACAACATTTATCTTCAGAAAAGGAGATGGGCAATGAATAACAGGGATGCTTTTCTCCTTTAAATCAGTATGGAATAAAACTAAGAGTAAGCACATAAGAAGGGGGCAAAATAGTTGTATTTCCCTTGTTTCTAGATATGCATGATTTCCCATATAGTACAAAATTAACCCTATAGTTTTCTTACCTTGTATATCATATTTTCTCCAAAGAGCAAATCAATTGTAAATTTTCTAATTCTTCTTTTCTTAGTCTTTCTTTTTCTTTTTAAAATCTGTCCTAGAAACATTAAAAAAGGCAAAGCAGTCGCACAATTCTTTCAAAGAGAGAATAACCTTGAAGTCGAACAAAGACTGTCTATCATCGAGAGTAGAGATGAAGGAGATCTGATTAAAATCAGAATTCCCATCACTACATCTTTACTCACCACACCAAAATCAGGAGCTATTGATTCCTTTAATTAAAAAGATCTGATATGGAAATACTACATTGAGACCAATCCCATATGAACAAGTCTGTCAAGATTTCTAATTTTTGGCTCATACCTCAGAGGTAGGCATGCTTGAAATTTCAATTAAATGTTGCAAGGCCATGGTGCATACTCATCCACTGGGAGATCCCAAGGGAAGGAAAAGAGAACAAGAGGAGAGAAATGTGGGAAAGTGAGTAGACTCTCAGGTCAACAGGAAAAGATGTTAGTTAAGAGCCCCAAACACAAAATGATGAGAAAAAATGAATGAAAATAAGAATTGAAAAACCAAGTAAAAATTAATGAAAAGCAAATCACTAAAATCAAGGTGAATTGGGTAGTAATCGCTCAAATATCCCAAGGTATGTGACCAAAATAGTACTATAAGAAGTTTAAAATGGGTATAGACCTGTGCTAAATACTCTCATCTAGAGATCATTTGTGCTGCTGACATAAAAATCTTAATAGAATATATTTATTTTTATCCTAGGCTTCTCTAAAACCATCTTTCTATAAAGTTAATATTAAATATAGGAGTCAGTTAAGAAATGAGACAATATACAGTTTATGTGCTTTCTTTTTTTTTACTAATAAGTAGTAATAACTCAATTACAAAGAAAACAATCAACTTTATGGAAATATGCAAGTTGATACCAATTAACAACTTTAATTGGTTAAAATTAGATCACAATGTACATTTGTCTCCTGCTTAGTTTATGTTCTTTCTTTTTTTATTAACAAGTAGGAATACCTATAATTATGAAGGAAATATCATCTTTGTGGAAATAGGCATGCTGACAACAATTAATAACTTTTTACAGTTGTTTTCTCTTTCTGATATAATTGGTATTCATCACATACATGTGGAAACAAAGTCAGAAATGGAACAGGAATTGGAAGGGCAGGAGAAGAGAGGTGGGAGGTCAGACATAGAGAGGAAGAAAAAAATGTCATAAATGAGTCTGGTCATTAATCTCCCTTGCAAGTTATTTCAATTTTATAATCCAAATACATCAAGTATTTGGTGTTCATTAAATGGTGAACTGGTTTAAGAGTCTTAGGACTGAAGCTATGATTCTGAAATCTTCATTTACAAAACTGTCCTGGATAACTGTTTTCTCTGTGTATTATTTTGTTTGTTTGTTTTATTTCATTTTTTGGTACTAAGTATTGAGCCTAGGGGCACTTAACCACTGAGCAATATCCCCAGCCCTTTTTATTTTCTTATTTTGAGACAGGATCTACCTAAGTTACCTCACTAAGTTGCTGAGGTTGGCTTTGAACTTGCCATCCTCCTGCCTCAGCTTCCCAAGCTGCTGGGATTTCAGGTGTGTGCCACTGTGCCCATCTGTGTGGATTATTAGCAACAATATCTCTCCCTCAGAACAGAATCTTTTATTTGCACATGGGATAGTGTTTAAATGCAAAATGCATAAAAGGAATAAAATCATTATAGCAAGTTGCAAAATTCTGAATAGAAAGTAAGGAAGTCATAACAACCCTAAAAGAAATGATTGTGGGAGGTAAACAAGGAAACATGAAATAGATGCCAAAAAAATGAGGCATGGATGAATGTGGCTAAAGAGCAACTCAAAACTTCTTTCAAACATGATGCCTTTCATCCCCAGTTGTCTCCAAGGGAAAAAAGAATTTCTACTATAGACTTTTGTTAACCATTACTCTCTCTGAGGGAATCATAGCTGATTGATTAATCTGCCAGATAGGCTACAAACTTTTCAGAGACATTTCTTCTAGTATGTTTTGCAGAACCTCAAAGTTCAAAAATATTTAGAAAATTTCAATTTTCTTTGACATCTCATCAAAGTAGTAAAGGAATAAAGGGAAATTGTCTCCATGTATATCATCAAGGAAAGATAAGAAAGAAAGAGTGAAAGAGAGATTCTGCCCTCAGTATCTGTGGGGTATTGGTTTCAGGATCCACATGGATATCAAAATCCATAGATGTTCAAATCCCTTACATAAAATGCAATAATATTTGCAACATCCTAGATATTTCAAATCCTCTTAATACCCAATAGCAATGTAAATGCTATGCAAATAATTGTTTTATTGTTTATAAAGTTATAATAACAATGAAATCTGTACCTATTTAGTGCAGATGATTTTTTTTTCAAATTTTTTGATCTGAAGTTGGTTGAACCCAGTGATGTGGCACCCACAGAGTGGGAGGGCCAATTGTGTGTGTATACCTATAAACGCTTATCACAAAATCCTTTTAAATCAAGATTGTTAGGGGCATAATTTTTCTATCAAAGTAAAGTACTAATGGCATATTTCACACAATCTTCATCACAATGGGAAGGAATGTTCCTTAGCAAAGAGACAATTTGAAATCAGCGATGATCCCTGATGATCTGAGGCAGTCATTCACTACCATGTAGGGCAGTCATGTAGGAAACAAGAAATTAAGAGGCTGCAAGCAAAAGACCATGCTTCCCTTCCATCTGCCAGCAACAGAGATGGTCCCTTCAGATTTCCAAGATCTGGCACATAGAGGAGTTCATGAAAAAGCAAGAGGCTGAATTTAGAAGTAAATCTCCCAGTGATCTTGTATACAGTCTAGGAATCTATTGCAAGAGAAACGAATGAGTTTTACAGTCATTGGAAGTGATTATAAAAATTTTCCTGGCAAATGTCAACACAGTGTCAGAGTAGATTGATAAGGGAGAGAAGCACAGACTGGGGAGCAATAGAAAAATAGATTATAATTTGTCAGAAATGTACATAAAGTCTGTGAGGAAGAAAGGAAAATAATAGGACCACAGAATGATACGACTACTCTAAATTCTTAATAGAAAGCATCCCTGAGGAACTTGCCACTATTGATGATAATAATCATAACAATAACACAACTAAAAGTTTACTGTATAAATATTAGGGGGATGCACCAAGTATTTTACATGCACTTTGTCATTTAAATCTTTGAAACAGTGCTAGGAAATTGCTGTTATTTTTCCACCTACAAGTGGAGAAAGTGAGTCACAGGTTTAAATAAACTGTTAACAATATCAAGTTAATAATGTCAATATAATACGTAAATTATAGAAATAAAAATTATATTTCCATATAAGTTGACATAAATAATAATAAAATAATATGTTAGCTACACATATGACCATGCATTTCAATTTATTTCCCCTTTAAGAGAATATATGTACAATATATTCTTTTTAAAAAAATTTTTGTAGTTATGGATGGGCAGCATGCCTTTATTTTATTTGCATTTGTTTATTTTTATGTGGTGCTGAGGATCGAACCCAGTGCCTCACAGGTGCAAGGCAAGTCATCTGCCACTGAGCCCCAGCCCCAGCCCCAGCCCTGTACTATATGTTCTTACTTGTCCTTAAGCACTTTACATACCTTAACAAAGGTTTTGGAAAATAATTAATGATAAACAAAGAACCCAGGGCCCAATAAAGAGACAGAAACAGTTATTTGGTAAAGAAATTTTAGCATAAAGAATTGTTAACTAGAAACAGGATATTAACTAATAAAGAGTACAGAGAAAACACAGGGATAGAAAAATAGAAAGGAACCACTAACTCTAGATTGAGAGAAGAGAGAAGAAGTATGTAAGAACCTTGCTCCCCTGGGCTGAGATCAAAAACTTTTCAGGGAAGGTGGGGCTGTGGTCCAGCTGAGAGCTGTAGCTGGAACTGGAAGGCAGGAAATAACCCGCTAAAAGTACCACCCACACCCTGGAGTGGATGCCCTATTTCATATGCATACCATTGGGAGCTGTATATCAGAAAGTCATGCTATTTGACCAAGGAAGAAAAAAAAAAAACAGAAATATGGGCAGGAGGAAAGAAGTTTTTCCTCCACTGTTCCTCCAGTCCTGTCAACCCATAGGGAAAACATACCACCAATGGAAAACTGGAAGCATTGGCAAAACTCAGCTCTACTATCATAAAAATGTGGGTGTTGACCTGAAAGGTGACAAATTAATGACTGTTACACACTATGCCTATTGTTAGGGTTTGGACATAAGGTGTCTTACAAAAGCTCTTGTGCTAATGAAGGAGATGAAAAGAACGAATCATGAGAGCTATAACTAAATCAGTGGATTAAGTCATTTGCTGGATTGCTAATTTGAATGCACTAACTAAATGGGAATTGTAAGTGGGTTGGGAGACATGGCTGGAGGAAATAGATCTCTGGGAATGTGCCCTTGGGGAATATTGTCCCCTTGACTCTTCCCTTTCTCTCTCTGCCTCCTGAGGGCCCTGAATTAAGCAGCTTTCCTCTATCATTCTCTTCCACCTTGACTTTGTGCATCACCTTAGACCCAGAGCTATGCAGAGCTATGTAGTTGGTCAACCACAGATTAAACCTCTGAAAACTTGAGCCAAAATAAATTTGTTGTCTTCTAATTTTTTTTTTCGGGTATTTTGGTCACAGCAATGAAAAGCTGACTAATACAATTCTGAACACTATACAATGTTAAAAATGATGACTATAGTGACTTTTAGTATTTTAGAAAATGATTTGAGTTTAAACCATTTTAGATGCATTTTATATCTTGATTAGTTCTGCATTTTAATTTTTTTATTTGTTCTAATTAGTTACACATGACAGTTGAATGCATTTTGACACATCACACATAAATGGAGTACAAACTCTTATTCTTCTGGTTGTACATGATATAGAGTTACACAGGTCATGTAACCATATGTGTACATAGGGTAATAATGTCCAATTTATTCTGCTATCATTGCTAACTCCATACTTCCTCCCTTACCTTCATTCCCCTCTGTCTAGTCCAAAGTACCTCTGTTCTTCTCTAGCCCCTGCACCTTTTATTGTGAATTAGCATCCATATATCAGAGAAAATGTTTGGCCTTTGATTCCTTGGTATTGGCTTATTTCACTTAGCAGGATAGTCTAGTTCCATCCATTTACTAGCAAATGCCATAATTTCATTCTTCTTAAAGGTTGAGTAATATTCCATTTTGTATATATACCACATTTTCTTTTTTTAATATTTATTTTTAGTTGTAGTTGGACACAATACCTTTATTTCACTTATTTATTTTTATGTAGTGCTGAGGATCGAACCCAGGGTCTCACACATGCAAAGTGAGCGTTCTACCACTGAGCCATTCATCCATTGAGAGCACCGAGGTGGGTTCCACAGTTTAGCTATTGTGTATTAAGCCACTATAAACATTGATGTGGGTACATCACTGTAGTATGCTCATTCTAAGTCCTTTGGGTATAAACCTAGGAGTAGAATAACTGGGTCAAATGGTGGCTCCATCCCAAGTTTTCCAAGGAATTTCAATACTGCTTTCCATAGTGGTTGCACCAATTTGCAGTCCCATCAGCAATGGATTAGTGAATCTTTTCCCCCACATCCTTGCCAATATTTACTGCTGCTTGTATTCTTGATGAATGCCATTCTGACTGAAGTGAGATGGAATCTCTGTGTAGTTTTGATCTGCATTTACCTAATTGCTAAAGATGCTGAACATTTTTTCATGTATTTGTTGATCAGTTGTACTTCTTCTGTGAAGTGTCTGTTTGGTTCCTTAGCCCACTTATTGATTGAGTTATTTGTATTTTTGATGTTAAGTTTTTTGAGTTCTTTGAATATTCTGGAGATTAATACTGTCTCTGAGGTACATTAAAGATTTTCTCCCATCCTGTACGCTCTCTCTTCACATTATTGATTGATTCTGTTGCTGAGAAGAAGCTTCTTAGTTTGATTCCATCCCATTTATTGATTCATGATTTTTTACTTCTTGTGTTTTAGGAGTCTTCTCAAGGAAGTCAGTTTCTAAACCGACATAGTGGAGATTTGGTCCTACTTTTTCATCTATTATGTGTCTCTGTTTCAGTACATAAGTCCTTGATCCACTTTGAGTTGATTTTTGTGCAGGGTGATAGGGGATTTAATTTCATTTTGTTGCATATAGATTTCCAGTTTTCCCAACACCATTTGATGAAGAGGCTATCTTTTCTTCCATGTATGTTTTAAAGCCTTTATCTACTCTGAGATAACTGTATTTATGTTGGTTTGTTTTTGTGTTCTCTATTCTGTACCATTGGTCTGTGTATCTATTTGGTGCCAATACCATGTGGTTTTTGTTACTATGACACTGTAGTATAATTTAAAGTCTGGAATTTTGATGCCTCCTGCTTCACTTTTCTTGCTAAGGATTGCTTTGGCTATTCTGGGTCTCTTATTTTTCCAAATAAATTTCACAATTGCTTTTTTATATTTCTATGAAGATGTCACTGGGATTATATAGGAGTTGCATTAACTCTGTATAACACACTTTTGGTAGTATGGCCATTTTGACAATATTAACTCTGCATATCCAGGAGCATAGGAGGTCTTTCCATTTTCTAAGGTCTTTTTCAATTTCTTTCTTTAGTGTTCTGTATTTTATACTTTTTGAGACTACTAGGAATGGGGTAGCTTTCCTAATTTCTCTTTCAGTGGATTCATCATTGATGTAGAGGAACACATTTGATTTATGGGAATTAATTTTATAACCTGCTACTTTGCTGAATTCATGTATGAATCCTAGAAGCTTTCTGGAGGAGTTTTGGGGGGGGGGGTTTCTAAATATAAAAATATAAAATCAGCAAATAGTGACATTTTGAGTTTTTCTTTTCCTATTTGTATCCCTTTAAATTCTGTCTTTTGTCTAATTGCTCTACTGAGAGTTTCAAAGACAATAAAAGTAGTGAAAGAGGTCATCCTGTCTTGATCCATGTTTTATAGGGAATTCTTTCAATATTCTCCATTTAGAATGATGTTTGCCTTGGGTTTAGCATATATAGCTTAGTTCTGCATTTATTATAATTTGTTTATATTGAATAATTGCCCAATCACATGAAAGAACTTAATATATGATAAGGTATGTTTCTACAAGTAATGGTTTTAAAGAAAAACAAATTTTTTTGACTTTTTAAATAATTTTTTAATTTGTTTTAATTAGTTACACATGACAGTACAATGATCTTGACATATCATACATTTGAATCAGATGGGATATAATTTCTCATTTCTCTGAGTGTACAGGTTGCAGAATCACATTGGTCATGCAGTCATGTATATACACACAGCAAAAATAATGTCTATTTTATTCTGCTGTCCTTCCTTCCCCACCTTTCCCTCCCCTCCCCTCCCATCACTTCTCTCTGCCCAATCTAATGTGAAACACTTCTCTTTTTTTCTCCTCAAATCGTCATACATATGTTCTATATAACGATGAGGGTCTCTTTCCATCTTCCATGCAATTCCCCTTCTCCCTCCCTTTCCTTCCCATCTCTCTTCCCTATTTAGTGGTAATCTTCTTCTCATGCTCTTCCTCTCTACTCCATTTCGAGTCACCCCCCCTTATATCAGAGAAGACATTCAGAATTTGTTTTTTAGGTATTGGCTAATTTCACTTAGCTTAGCATAATCTGCTCTAATGTCATCCATTTCCCTGCAAATGCCATGATCTTGTAATTTTTTAGTGCTGAGTAATATTCCATTGTGTATAAATGCCACATTTTTTAATCCATTCATCCATTTGAGGGTATCTAAGTTGGTTCCACAGTCTATTGTGAATTGTGCTCTATAAACATTGATATGGCTATGTCCCTGTAGTATGCTCTTTTTAGGTCTTTTGGATATAGTCTGAGAAGAGGAATAGCTGGGTCAAATGGTGGTTCCATTCCCAGCTTTCCAAGGAATCTCCATACTGCTTTCCAAATTAGCTGCACTAATTTGCAGTCCAACCAGCAATGCATGAGTGTACCTTTTTACCCACATCTTCGCCAGCACTTGTTGTTTGATTTCATAAGGGCTGCCATTCTTACTGGAGTGAGGTGATATCTTAGAGTAGTTTTAATTTGCATTTCTCTGATTGCTAGAGATGGTGACCATTTTTTCGTGTATTTGTTGATTGATTATATATCCTCTTCTGAGAAGTGTCTGTTCAGGTCCTTGGCCCATTTGTTGATTGGGTTATTTGGTTTTTTTGTTGTTGTTGTTGTTTAAATTTTTGAGTTCTTTGTATATCCTAGAGATTAGAGCTCTATCTGATGTGTGAGGGGTAAAATTTGTTCCTAGGATGTAGGCTCCCTATTTACTTCACATATTATTTCTCTTGGTGAGAAAAAAACTTTTCAATTTGAATTCATCCATTTGTTGATTCTTGGTTTTAATTCTTGTGCTATAGGTGTCTTATTAAGGAACTTGGGGCCTAACCCCACGTGATGGAGATTAGGGCCAACTTTTTCTTCTATTAGATGCAGAGTCTCTAGTTTGATTCCTAGATCCTTGATCCATTTTGAGTTAACTTGTGTGCATGATGAGAGATAGGGATTCAATTTCATTTTGTTGCATATGGATTTCCAGTTCTCCCAGCACCATTTGTTGAAGATGCTATCATTTCTCCATTGCAGCTTTTAGCACCTTTGTCTAATATAAGGTAGTTGTAATTTTGTGTGTTGGTCTCTATTCTGTACCATTGGTCTACCACCTGTTTTGGTGCCAGTACCATGCTGTTTTTGTTACTATTGCTCTGTAGTATAGTTTAAGATCTGGTATAGTGATACCACCTGTTTCACTCTTCCTGCTTAGAATTGCTTTAGCTAGTCTGGGTCTCTTATTTTTCCAGATGAATTTCATAATGGCTTTTTCTATTTCTGCAAAGAATGCTGTTGGGATTTTGATTGGAATCACATTGAATCTGTAAAGTGCTTTTGGTAATATGGTCATTTTAATAATATTAATTCTGCCTATCCATGAGCAATGTATATCTTTCCATCTTCTAAGGTCTTCTTCTATTTCTCTCTTTATGGTTCTATAGTTTTCATTGTATAGATCTTTCACCTCTTTTGTTAAGTTGATTCCCAATTTTTTTTTTTGAGGATACTGTGAATGGGGTAGTTTTCCTCATTTCCATTTCAGAGGATTTGTCACTGATATACAGGAATGCCTTTGATTTATGGGTGTTGATTTTATATCCTGCCACTTTGCTGAATTCATTTATTAGTTCTAGTAGTTTCTTGGTAGAACCTTTTAGGTCTGCTAGGTTTAGGATCATATCATCAGCAAATAGTGCTAGTTTAAGTTCCTCTTTTCCTATAGTTATACCTTTAATTTCTTTCGTCTAATTGCTCTGGCTAGTGCTTCCAGAACTATGTTGAATAGAATTGGTGAGAGAGGGCATCCCAGTCTTGTTCCAGATTTTAGATGGAATGACTTCAATTTTTCTCCATTTAGAATGATGCTGGCTTGAGACTTAGCATAGATAGCTTTTACAATGTTGAGGTAAGTTCCTGTTATCCCTAGTTTTTCTAGTGTTTTGAACCTAAAGGGATGCTGTATTTTGTCAAATGCTTTCTCTACATCTATCGAGATGATCATATGGTTCTTATCTTTAAGTCTACTGATGTGGTAAATTACATTTATTGATTTCCATATGTTGAACCAGCCTTGCATCCCGGGGATGAATCCCACTTGATCATGGTACACAATCTTTTTGATATGTTTTTTATCCGATTTGCCAGAATTTTATTGAGGATTTTTGCATCTATATTCATTAGAGATATTGGTCTGAAGTTTTCTTTGTTTGAATTATCTTTGTCTGTTTTGGAATCAGGGTGATATTGACCATGTAGAATGAATTTTGAAGTACTCCCTCTTTTTCTATTTCCTGACATAGATTGAAGAGCATTGGTATTAGTTCTTCTTTAAAGGTCTTATAAAACTCGAATGTATATTGGGCTTTTCTTGGTAGGTAATTTTTGATGGCTTCTTCTATTTCCTCACTCGATATTGGTCTGTGTAAATTGTGTATATCTTCCTGACTCAATCTGGGCAGATCATATGACTTAAGGAATTTATGAATGCCTTCACTATTTTCTATTTTATTGGAGTAAAGGTTTCAAAATAATTTCTAATTATCTTCTGTATTTCTGTAGTGTCTGTTGTGATATTGCCTTTTTCATCCCATATGCTAGTAATTTAGGTTCTCTCTCTACTTCTCTTCGTTAGCATGGCTAAGGATCTGTCAATCTTATTTATTTTTTCAAAGAACCAACTTTTAATTTTGTCATTTTTTTTCAATTGTTTCTTTTATTTCAATTTAATTGATTTCAGCTCTGATTTTAATTATTTCTTGCCTTCTACTGCATTTGCTGCTGATTTGCTCTTCTTTTTCTAGGGCTTTGAGATGTAGTGTGAGATCATTTATTTGTTGGCTTTTTCTTTTTTTGAGGAATGAACTCTATGCAACGAATTTTCCTCTTAGTACTGCTTTCATAGTGTCACAGAGATTTCTATATGTTGTGTCTGTGTTTTCATTTATCTCTAAGAATTTTTAATTTCTCCTTGATGTCTTCTGTAACCCATTGTTCATTCAGTAGCATATTGTTCCTTCTCCAAGTAATGTAGTAATTTTTCTTCCTTATTTTATTATTGATTTCCAATTTCATTCCATTATGATCAGATAAAAAGCATGGTAATATCTCTACTCCTTTATATTTGCTAATAGTTGCCCTATGGCATTATATATGGTCTATTTTTGAGAAGGATCCATGTGCTGCTGAGAAAAAAAGTATATCTGCTTCATGTTGGTTGATATATTCTATATATGTCAATTAAGTCTAAGTTATTAATTGTGTTATTGAGTTCTATAGTTTCTTTATTCAACTTTTGTTTGGAAGAGCTGTCCAGTGGTGAGAGAGGTGTGTTAAAGTTACCCATGATTATTGTGTTGTGGTCTATTTGTCTCTTGAACTTGAGATGAATTTGTTTGATGAACATAGCTGTTCCATTGTTTGGGGCATATATATTAATGATTGTTATGTCTTGTTGGTGAATGGTTCCCTTCAGCAGTATGTAGTTTCCTTCTTTATTCCTTTTGATTAACTTTGGTTGAAGTCTATTTTATTTGATATGCATATGGACATTCCTGCTTGCTTCCAAGGTCCATGTGAGTGGTATGATTTTTCCCAACCTTTCACCTTCAGTCTGTGTATGTCTTTTCTTATCAGATGAGTCTCCTGTAGGCAGCATATTGTTGAATCTTTTTTTAATCCAGTCTACTAGCCTATGACTTTTGATTGGTGAGTTTAAGCCATTAACATTTAGGGTTACTATTGAGATATGGTTTGCACTTCCAGCCATATTTGTTTATTTTTGTTATTTAAATTGATTTGTTTTTCCTCTTTGATTTGTTTTTCCCTTTACTTTAGTACCTCCCATTGTTGATTTTCATTGTTGTTTTCCATTTCCTCTTCGTGTAATGTTTTGCCCAGGATGCCTTGCAGTGCCAGTTTTCTAGCTGCAAATTATTTTAACTTTTGTTTATCATGGAAGTTTTTTATTTCATTATCAAACCTGAAGCTTAATTTTGCTGGATACAAGATTCTTGGCTGGAACCCATTATCTTTCAATGTTTGAAATACGTTGTTCCAGGATCTTCTAGCTTTCAGCGTCTGTGTTAAAAAATCAGCCATTAACCTAATTGGATTACCCCTAAATGTAATTTGCCTCCTTTCTCTTGTGGCTTTTAAAATTCTCTCCTTGTTCTGTATGATGGATATTTTCATTATAATGTGCCTTGGTGTGGTTCTCTTGTGGTTTTGTACTTTTGGTGTCCTGTAGGCTTCTAGGATTTTTATTTCCATTTCATTCTTCATGTCTGGAAAGTTTTCTAAAATTATGTCATTGAACAGGTTGCTCATTCCTTTGGTTTGGATCTCTATACCTTCCTCTATCCCAGTAACTCTTAAATTTGGTCTTTTTATGTTATCCCAAATTTCTTGGATGTTCTGCTGGTGGTTTCTTATCAGCCTTTCTGAATTGTCTAGACTCTTTTCAAGGTGATATATTTTGTCTTCGTTGTCTGATGTTCTGATTTCTAATTGTTCTACTCTGCTGGTGAGACTCTCATTTGAGTTTTTAATTTGGTTCATAATTTCCTTCATTTCCAGGATTTCTGTTGTTTTTTGTTTTTTGTTTTTTTGTTTTTTGGGTTTTTTTTTTTTTTTTTTTTTTTTGCATAACCTCTATCTCCCTGTAGAGCTGATCTTTTGCTTCTTGTATTTGTTTATGTAATTCATTGTCAAAGTGATCTTTCATTGTCTGCATTTGCTGTATAACATCTTCCTCAAGACGCCAGATCATCTGAGCATGTATATCTTGAAATCTTTATCTGACATTTTTTCTGCTGTAGCTACCAACTCCTCTATTGTTGAGTTGTCCTGCATTGTTTGTGTTTCATTTTTTTCCTTGTTTTTTCATGATGCTCACATTTCTTTCCAGCTCTGTGTGACTGGTGTGTTATCATTTTCTCCTGTAAATTTGTGTTGCTTTTGTGTAGGTCTGAGATCTCTCCTTTGTGATGGGAGACAATGTCTAGAGATGTTGGGTTTAATTGTAATTTAAAGTAAATTCATTAGCTTCATAAAAGACATACAGATTCTGGTAGCATATGGAGAACTGAGGGTTGGACATAGGACTTTATGTTTGGGGAAAATATGTGAGGATATGGGGGTTAATATATCTTAGCTACTTTGGAGGAGAGCTCTAATGAAGGGAGTTATTAACAGGAGAATAGACAGGATTATTTTGGGGTAGCTAAGTACTTGGGAGGACTATAAGAAGCATAGAAACATTCACTTATTTGCATTTAGTAAATTATATGTAGTAGAAATAGTAACACTTGGGAGGTTGGGAAGAGAAGAGAAGGAGGAAGAAAAGTACAAAGAAAATAAGAAGAAAGAAAAAATATATTTGTGCTAGTCAGCTTTCCACTCTTAGAATTCTGTTTTCTTCTCCTCCCATAGGTGGCATTGTGTATTCCAGGTTGAGTCTCTGCCCTCAGGATGTAGGAAGCAATCCTTGTGGGGCTGGCTCTCCTTCCCCTGCCCGGTGCCTCTCCAATCCTGGTCTCTTTGGGTTGCTCCCGGTCTCTATCACCCTCACTTCTCCTGCTCACCAGGGCCCAATTACTGGGACTCTTCTCCACAGCTCTAGGTTCACTCTGGCCATGCAGCACTCTGGCCACCCCACGCTCGTGATCACCTAAGTGCTCTCTTTGTTGGGTAGTCACCCAGACATCACAACTATGGAGAGAGGGAGTTGGAAACCAGCAACTGGTTTTGGTTATCCAAGCTGAGGGGAGGGGGAGTTGGAGATCAGGCACCTTTTCAGTTTCACTCTGCTCTGACTTAAATGCCCACCGAGAGCTGGCGAGAAAGTTTTTGAATTATCACAGCTGGGTGGAGGTGGGGACTGGGGATCACACACCTGTTCTATTGCCATTCTCACTGCCTGTGAGATCTGCCCAAAGCTGATGAGGTAGATTTTCCAAGATGGTGACCTCCTGTTTCAGCACCTGGGTGTCCGGTGAGGAGGAGGGACCTGGGGTGTTTCTCCACTAAGTCCAAACTTCAGTCCTTGGTCCGGTGCCCTGTGGAGACGTGGATTGCAGTCTGGCACACTCTATCTCCACAGGATCTGAAACTCTGTGTCTCTATGCTGCCAGAATTCTGCAGCACTCAATTCCACCCGTCTGTGGCGCGCTGCTGTTCTGCTGGCCAGGTTCTGCTCAACGGAGCAACTCGGAATTTCTCACGTTCTGGACTGCATTTGTGACCAGCTGCTGTTTAAAATCCTGTCACAGGCTCCATGAAGCTTAAATTCATGGGTGGGGGCTCCTATGAGGGGGAGTGTCTGTCCACTAACTCGGGGTCACGCCAGTAGCAAGTTCTCCTCTAATCCGCCATCTTGGTGTGGGAGTGACTTTTTTAGAAAAACAAATTTTTAAATGTTGTGAAGATGGCAATTTTCACTAGTGTCTCCAAATACACTTCATTCTCTCCTTGAAATAAGGAATCTAGTTCCTTGAATCTGCCTTACTAGAGGACTTGGAATACATCTGTCTCCTCTATTCTCTCTACTCAACACTCAGTGACTCCCATAATCTCAAATTGGATCTGACTATTCCAGCACTGCTGTTCATGGGAGCCCAACTCTTGCCCTGGCCTCTCACTTGGTTCAAAGCCATACCCCTAAAGATTTGATAGGTTGGCTATATTTTACTGGGAGTAGTTTGACCAATGCTGCCACACCTGAATAAACACTTTCATCAACAGATGTATGTTATAACACTCTTCTTACTCTCAACTGAGACAAATATCATGTCCCCAAATCAACAGCTGCAGTGACACTTTTTCAGCAATGTCCTGGTGGTGTCCTCTTCCTCTCTTGCAGCCAATAGATGATCTAATTCCCATTTTCGTACTTGTATACACCAAAAGTAGCCCCTAAAATATTATAATGTTGAAATACAAATTCAAAAAAAAAATTTTAAAGGTGGTAGAAAAATAGAATCAACTATTTTTCAGATGGGGAAATTTGTGATAATTTTCTCAGTTTCAGAAATAAAAATCCTGCAAAAAGATTGGCAGTTAAACATTTTTTAAACCATCTTTATAGTTAACACCAATAAAACAGAATCTTAAAGGAAGGAAAACCTGGGAAATTTAAGTGTTCTGTATGACTAACAGTTAATAACTTATTGTATATTGAATGCATTTGGATTTATGAGCAAAATATCAAGACTTCTAAAGATGTGTAGGCAAGAATTATGAATCGATCATTAGCAAGCAAGGAAATACAAATAATGTAAGGGTGAAAATAGTTCATACTTGGGGCTGGGGATGTGGCTCAAGCGGTAGTGCGCTCGCCTGGCATGCGTGCGGCCCGGGTTCGATTCTCAGCACCACATACAAACAAAGATGTTGTGTCTGCCGATAACTAAAAAATAAATATCAAAAAATTCTCTCTCTCTCTCCCTCCCTCCCTCTCTCTTTAAAAAAAAATAGTTCATACTTACAGTTAAACTTAGAAATACATTCTAAATCAATTAAAACAACATTTTAATTCTTCTCTATTGGGTAACAGATGTATTGAGCATCAAAGATACTTATGTATTTAACAGACATGGCTAATGCGATACTTACTGAATTTTGAGTTGGCAAACTCTTTAGGCAAGGACTAACTGTCCCAGGAATATCACCTCTGTAAATTTATGGTAAAGATGATTGAATGGAAGATAAAGATCTATTTGTTGAAAGAAATTCATCAGCCTTGCCAAACAACCCCCCCCACACACACACACACCATTTTCTGTACATTTTTTGAATAATATATACCATGGAAACTGAAATATATATGATCAAAGTTATAAAATTATAACTTTGAATACTATGCAGAAGCAGACAAAGCTTACAATGGAGGTTTAATGAAAAAAAATAAAAATAAAAAATTTATACTATGCAATTATATAATACATACAATACAAAAAGACTGGCAGTTAATTTGTAAAACTAAAAATCATGTTAAGAGCCAGGAATATGAATAGTATTTTTCTAACATTTTATTATGATTATATAGCTCTTAAGATTTATAGAAAATGAAGCTGCTTTGTTCTTTGAGAGATTTGTTTCTGGAAAGGTAAGTCTTCTGTCATTCTTAGTACTGCCAGAAGAACATTTTGTGAGTTGTGTTTGCTAAGGATATAATTCAAATTCTCCTTCACACTAAACTCTATTTTCTTCTCTATTGGAAGGGCTGACATCTCAGAACTAGAAAATGTTACCTCATCTTTTTGAGATTTTTTCTTCTAACTGAGGGGAAACCCAAATTGCTGTCAGCATCCTAAAATATGACTTTTCTCTGTCCTACTTAATGACACAGAAGGCAAAATAGTCATGAAAGAAAGGAGCTAGAATGTGTGTGAAATTACTAGAGCACTCAACTGTCAGAGAAAATAGCCATACATTATTCTTTACTAGAAACACCTATAGATCTAGCTGGAAAGAATTGTACCCTGACCTAAGGCTCTAGAAACATCTTTAGACTCTGACCAGGACTTTTACAATAATTTGCAAGAAAGAACTGTGTTAATTCAAGAAAAAGAAGTAAGTAGTTGAATTGTAGTTATGCATAGGGATTTCTTATTGTGAACTGGTGATAAAAATACTCAAACTCTTCTCATATTTTAGGCACAACAACATAAGAGTAACATTTATTAATTTAATTTTTACATTTATATGTATGCATACCTGAAATTTATGAGTCAAAAAATCCTGCAAGGATGAGTTTAAAAAATAAAACTTTTCATCCTAATTTGTTTTCTTCAGAGGACTTATTTTTAGCCAAATATTCTCATATGTACTTCTTTATTTCTAAATAATTGTGTATACTGACACTTTCAAATATTATTTCCACTTTCAGGCACTATGAAGTAAATAGACAATACTCTCTTCTCCCCTGCACGCACGCACGCGCGCGCACACACACACACACACACACACACACACACACACACACTCCAAACCTTGAACATCTAAATTTGAGTATTCTATTAATTTACTTTACTGTGTTCATGATCATAATTATTTTTGATTTCCTGAAAAGCACTTTGTTTTCCTTTAATGTTCCTCATTTGCTTAAGCTTTCTATGTATTTACCATTGATTTAAACTGTATGTCTCCCCCAAATGTGTAAGCTTCTCATCAATAGACTGAAACCATTATTGCCTTGCTTTCATTTTAAAAAGAAATCTCTTCCAGCATGATTTGCCCTGCACTAGACTGGTTGTCCTATCAGCCTGATGCATTATTGTTTCCTTGGGACCTTCTCTCACTGATACCTTGGGCATTTCATTTGTTCTGTTCTGTGTTGGGGTTCATTATTTTGCATGCCTTATCTTCCCCTGGGGGAAAAACAGAAATTCTAGATAGGAAAAATTTCCCGTGGGAATTATTAAACCACTATTCCATTGCCTTCCAATCTCCAGTGTGGCTATTGAGATAGCTGATGGCATCTGACTGTTGATTTTGGATCTCCTTGTTTGTACCATTCACAAGTCTTATGGCTGTGAGCATCCCAGTGGATCTATTTTCATCTTGTATTCCCTACATTTGGTGCGGGGACTTTAAATCCTAGAGCTCATGGTCCTTTCTACATAGTTTTCTTGAGTTAATTCCTTTGATGACTTTCTATCCTTTATTTCTCTTTTTGCTATTCCATTCAGATATTAGGCATCTTGGATCACACATTCTTCAATCTTTTTATCTTTTCTTTTTTGCTTTTCATACCTTACTCTGTTTGCACTATCCTCTGATGATTTTATTATCCTCATATTTCTATCTCATTTTGAATTTTGCATTTATATAATATTTTCAATATCTAAAACTCACTTTTGCATATAAATGTTTCTTTGGTAGCATTGCTTTTTACTTTATAGCTATATTGTCTTTTCTTATCTCTGGAAATATTAATGCTATTTTAAATATTTTCTTCTCCCTCAAAAGTCTCTGTTTTCTCCAATTTTTCTGGAAATATAATATACAATAATGCACCACATAATGACATTTTGGTCAAGAAAAGACTGCATATATAATAGTGGTTCCATAAGATTATAAATGAGTGAAAACTTTGTGTCACCTGGTGACACTGCAGTGCTTATAACCTCACATGTATGACCTGTTTGTGATGTTTCTGGTGTAACCAAACCAGTACTACTAGCCATAAAAATGTGCAGCACATACAGCTATATACAAACACAACACTTGTGATAACAAAAATGTTACTACTTTATGTGTTTACTATACTACTTCTAAAACAATGATTTTGTGTAAAACAGTGTGCTGGGTTATGCAGATATCAATATCAGACAACTGAAGTTTGCCCATCTCTTAGTTGCACCAAGAGTTCACATGGCACGATTTACCCACACCATCCAGGTTTAATCAGATTACATGATGACAACACAACAACAAATCACCTAATGAGACATATCTATGATTGTGTCCCCATTGCTTAGTAATCATGATTATAGTGGCCACTGACATAGATTTTAGTTGCTGAGTACATTCAAGCTGTGAGTCTACTACCTGTTAGTTATGTGACCTTGAAAAATTAACCTTTCCATGCTTCAGTTTCCTTTTCTGTAAAAATTACAAATGGCAGTGTTCTCACTATTAAGTGACTTATGTGTGTAACATGCCTAAAACAATGCCTAGAATAAAGTAATCATTACAATACACGGTGTTCAGGGCTGGGGATGTGGCTCAAGCAGTAATGCACTTGCCTGGCATGTGCAGGGCACTGGGTTTGATCCTCAGCACCACATAAAAATAAAAATAAAGTTGTGTGTCCACCAAAAACTAAAAAATAAATATTAAAAAATGCTCGCTCGCTCTCTCTCTCTCTCTCTCTCTCTCTCTCTCTCTCTCTCTCTCTTAAAAAAAAAATACACTGTGTTAAAAAAAAAAAACCCTGGTCATTTGTTTTTCTATTTGCTGATTTTAGACCCTGCCATTGGCAAAAGGTCATTTCTATAATGAGCATGTTATCTCTGACTACATGCTCAGCTCTAATTCTAGAGTGGTTAAAAGATGACTGGAAACCCCACACAAGGCAAGAGTCTGGCAATATTTGCAAGCTTCAGTATAGGCCACTGCTTTGGAGAACCTTAGATGTCCCTACCTATGGGTGTGTCAAATTGCCTTCCTGAAGAGGTCACAACTACCTTTCAAGTAAGGAAATATGACTGCAATTTCAATGTTCAGTGTAAAATTTTCACTCTAAGCTTGCTGTATGTTATTTCCACTCACCACTCTTTCTCAGCTTTCCCTATCAGTGGCCTGAGAACCAATTCTCTGTTCTGGTTAGTTAGTAACTGCCTCTTCACAGCTTTTCAGCCTCCAGTGTTCTTAGCACATGTGCTTTTGTAACTTGCTATAAATCCCTTTGCTATATTTAATGAGATTTTTACAAGGAATAAAGGTAAATGTGGGTGTTCAATGTAGCATTTTTAACCAGAAGTTAAAATGACTGTTTAAGACAATGGAAAGCAATTATTGGTGAAAATTTTTTTTTGCCCAATTATACCAAGGCATTTATCTCTATAAATTTCCCTTTCTTAACAAGCATTGATAGTGGGGGATAGTACTTCTGAATAATTGTTCCAATTTAAATTTTTTTCTCAATAACAAAGCAGAAATAAAACCTTAGTTCTGAATCTATACCACAATATTCAGTTCTCTTTGAGCCAACAATTGGCTCTTTGCAGAGATATTCCCATTAGGGTGAGGAAGTTCCAGCATCAGCCACGTAGCATCTCCTTCTTCACTTCTGCATTAAACATATATAAGGTTGTCTAGTTTTGAGGTGCTAGCTATCACAATTATTTTTGCCATATTCAGTGTAAATAATTCAAAAAATGACTTTTTTTTAAAAAAAAGGGCTTAATGCTTCTGATAGAGCACAAATACATATCACCTTTGGAAATAATTCAGAAGATCTCAGCAAAAGACAGAGAGAAAATTGGAAAGAAGAGCAGGCAGAGCACACATTTTCCTATAGTGAGAGAAGGCTTACTTTCAGGCTTGAATCTGATACAAGCAACACTGGACTTGTGCCTTGCAATAATGGTTATTTCAGGAAGTGTCTTTGCCTTCTTTTTTGCTTTCTTTGAGGCTGGCGGGGCTTGGGAGGGACAAAATAAAGGTGTTAAATTGGGAGTAGGTATATTTCTGTTGTAAAATATGGTTTTAGCAACGTTACTTAATATTACTAAGTTTAGCTATTCATCTATTCTATTTTTAATTAAATAAAATTTAATTAAATGAAAAGACATTTTTTTTTTTCCCTGTCTCCTTGATTATCACACCAAAGAGTTTAAAGCCACCTAAAACATGACTTGCCTGGCCCTGTGGAGGCAGCCTAATCTCTACTGCAGCAAAGTGGTGGGAATTTGAAGCTACTGCACAGTGCAGTGCAAACCTACTAAACACAGGAGATGATCGCAGCTGCTGGAGCAGAACATCTCAACACACAGTAGACTGAGCTGCACTGTCTCTGCCCATGATATGGCAGAGCTGATTCCAACCTCTCAACCAGTGTTAATAATATCCTCCTGCCTTTATTCTCTGTCTTCTGTAAGGTTTGTTCCTGGGATCTTCAATAGCTGTTAGATTGTACTCTCTCTGCGTTTTCTCTGGACTAAACAGAATACTTTAAAACATGTTTATCTTCCTAAAGAAAAAAAAAACAATATACAGTCCTTAAACTTAAGAAGGCTCAGAATTTTCATTGTATATTCAAATGTGAGACCATGCTGAAAAAAGTTGGTATATGAAAAGATTTATATTTTATTCCTAAAATTCATTTTGATTGGAACACATTAAAATTAGATGGCCAACTGCTCTTTATTTGCTTTCTAAAGGTTAAACTGTATTTATAAAAGCAAATAAATGTGCTCTATTTGTATTTTATATTTGTTAAACAAGATAGATCAACTTTACAAAAAGCATGTCTATCACACAAGATAATTCATACCTTTGACTATATATTAGGCCTTGATTTACAGAAGAATGGAGAAAGCTAAGATTACATCATCATTATGGGAATGTGGGTTTAAATTATCTTAGATAGGCAACAATGTCTATTAAAAATATGAGCAAGGTATATTGTTGAGTCCCCCTTTGCCCCTTAAATCACACACAAGCTGTAAGACAGCAGCACGCTTGTGTTGTCTGGCTAAGCGAAGAAAGCATGTCATAAGCTGCCAATTCAAACAAGCACGACCTGATAAAGATTGAAATTGTAGAAAATGTTAATGGAAAACAGGCTCTAAAGTTCTTCTGTAGAGACTATTACTCGACGCAAATGAAAAATGCAGAGCACAGTGCTCTGGGCTCTTTGGCCCATTCTGCTGAATTGAAAGGGAACATTGAAAAGGCTCAATTATTCCATTTATTACTTTGATGAGCTTTTATAACATGAAATGAATTTTGTGATTAATGAGGATTTAATGTAGACTGTACATAAACTAAACCTCATCTAGAAAAAGCAAATAGCCTTATTTTCTTGCTAGAGAAGGTGAAAAGGAAATGCAAAATAAAGTTGATTGACTTAAATTTAATATATAAAGGGTAGCACTAGTTAATAGAGTATTGATTAAAGATATAAAAAAGAGATGGTGACAATTCATCAAATATCCTTGTTCTAGGTCCTCAGGGTAGCTGCTTAATAAACATCTTTTCTAACAATTGATTTATTTTTTCATATTACTCTTTTCATATCTTGTTTCATTTCTGCGGACATATCCAAATCACACAGACCATTACCAGCATCAGACACTCGTGTTAACAAAAATTATTTTAAATGAACTCTTAGTTTATTTTAACATCTTAAATGAGACTGATCTTATGAAAGGAGCACATATTTTCTAAAAGGTTGGGGATAAATATAATTAAAACACATTAGCCTGAATTAGTCAAATAACTCAGACAAAATATAATAGAAAAATAGAGAAATGTATCCATAATCTGTATGTGCTATTAACATGTATACTATAAATTATGGTAAAAATTTTAAAACATAATTCAATAATGTAGATTTGTAAAACAATTTGTTTCTATAAAACAAAGAGAGGAAAAAGTAAAGTAGAGGGGGCAATTTTGTGAAAAAGAAAGGGAGAATCAGCAAGTGGGAGAAAGGGACCAAGGGGAGGGATACAGGGTGGGAAGGGGGATGAGGGAGGGATATTGTCAAACTGTACTGTTACATCACGTGCGTATACAAATACGTAACAACAAATCCCACCATTATGTACAACTATAATGTTCTCAAAAATGTGAAAAAATTATTTGAACAGGGAATCATTTTCATAATAGATCAAATTATAAAACCATTTTTAAATCTTAAAAAAAAAATGCTTGGTTTTCTTCTTGAAATTATTTTCTCTTCACTTTTCTTAAGTGACCAACTCTTCACATACAGACAACTCTACCCATGAACTCTTAACCATCACCTTGAAAAAAAAAGTATACATAGTCTCTCCCCAGCATAATACAAAAACCACTGTGAATCCTAACATTTGCAACAACATTCTACACGACACCTCATCCCTTTGTTTTCCTTTATGATATGATATATGAAGTGATGGTAAATCATAATGATTACACTTTTGCCCTCATGAGACTAACTCACAGGTTGCTACTATTCCGCAAATCACAAATCTCAGAAATGAAAGAAATACCAAGAAAATTTTCCTACGTATGTAAAATGCTTTTAGCACTTTCTTCTTTACTCTAACCCACAAAAAACTCTGTGATATGTTTGCCAATTTGAGCTCAAGCCAAGAAATAAGCAACTCTGTGAAATAAGTCCCAATCTATCCTACTTCCTATCTACATTTGAACAAATAAACAGACTCTGAGATAGCACTGGGGGTCAATGATTGACTTAATTAATCTAGCTAGCAATCAGTTCTATATTCCAAGATACATCTAAGTGAAATCATTAGACAACACAAGAGAAAATGCCTCAAATTATTCTATTATGACCTAATTAAACTATTAAGTCCCAAGATTTTAATTCTGTGAATGTTTCAACAAAATTGACAGAGGTACATTAAAGTAGGTTGGAAAGCTTAGTCCAGAGTTTTTGTAGTATTATATTAATAGCATTCTTATATTTTTATATATAGTTATATATCATATACTATACTTAAATTTTAATAGGTGTTCCATATCAGGGATAATGGTCAAAATGGGTTACATTTCATAGATATTTTTCAAAAGATAAAAACATAAAAATACAGTATTTCATTTTATTTGTTGATGATAGCGAAAACAAAATTAAGAAATGCATTGGTCTTGCTCACAAACAGGGTCATACATACTTGACCTCTTTGAAATATACAACAGAAGAGAAAAAAAAATGCAATGCTGATATTTTAAAAGGAAGTAAGAGATTTTAGACATGACATGAACAAAATAAATAAATACTTCACATATGTTTTTATTTCAACATTCTCCTTTATGATTAAAAAAAATAAACCACATTTCTGTATACTGATTTTGTAGTTGAACATTGTCATTTTATTCTCATTCTTGCCTTTTACTCCCTGAGATAATAGAAACTAATAGCATTGCAATGAGAGAATTTTGAAGCCTCATAGGGAAGCTGCTGAATATGGTTAAGTATTCCTATTAATCACTAGCTTTGCTCAAGATCAATATAGCTACACATTAAATTTAGCTTAGCCTGAATTATTCCTGAAGATATATTTAAACAATTATGTGATGCTTCTACATAGCTATGTGGATAATTCAAGCCAAATTTTCTAGCTCAATCCCAGTGTTAAATACTATATTTCTGTGTCAGCACATGCATTCTGGTTTATAATTGAAAACATTTATTCACTGTATGTTTGTATGTGTATATGTGATATCCCTTGATTCACAATATTTTTCTGGCGCATTCTAATTAAATTTTCCTCTTGCCAATTTCCTAAATATAACTTCTCCTTTACTAATATGATGCTTTCCATATGTAAATGTCACATTCTGTCCAAAATACATAAGCATATATTTGTCCTTTCTTCTAATTAGTCTAAAAATTAATGTTAATAAGAAAAGATAATATAATATTTGCTAACCTCCCTCTCTTTATAGCTATCAAGTTACTAAATTAAAATTTGTCATGATATGTACAAAATCAATCACTGCTCAATCTAAGAAAATAAGCAGAGTATTTTTCTATAAATGATATATCTTCACTCAATAAATACCAAGAAAAAGTATGTAAAACATATAAGCAGAAGTTTGAATTTTTTTGTTCACAAAGGAATTTCACATTTATTTTTTACAATTTTCTTAAGACAAGCTGTAAGAAGTCTCCATATTAAAGAAGAAAAATTGTCAGAGCAAGACCCTAAAGATAACTTCTTGTCAATTCAACCTGGGCTGTCTGGGTCCTGAGCAGAGATATTACAATGAAATTATTTATATAGACATGCAAAAAAACATTTTCCAGGAAAATAGTTTCTCAAACTGCTAATTAATGAAGTAGTCCTCTTAATATTCAAGCAGTATAGGAGGAGTTACTGTCAAAATACTCAAAGTTGGACCAAAGAAAATCAGGTGAAAGTTCAAGGAATACTTAAAAGAAAGAAATAATTCTGAACATAATTTGGTGGAGATATTTCTCAACTTAACATTAATAGATTACCTGATTATTAGGCAGAGTTCTCCTGGTCTTAACAAAAACAAGTAAATCTTAAGAAATAAATATACCCTTTTAAAAAAATATAGTGATTTTAAAACCCAGATACAAATTCTTGTAATTGTCCCTTAAGAGAAGGAGTTCATGCCCCTTCCCTTTCAGTCTGGGTGCAGTTGTGAGTGCTTCAGTGGAGAGTAGAGTGGCTATAATACTATTTTACTCCTGAGTATAGTTCATCTAAACCATGCAGGTCTGGTTTTGTTTGCTTTGTTTTGTGGAGAACTCACCCTCTTGGAGCCCTGAGCTCCCATGTGACTGCCTTCATGCCATGAAGAAACCCAAAACAACACGAAAATCCTCTATACTTATGAGTGGAGAAGCCTCCAGATAATCCTAGCCCCTCATCATGCCAGTTACCCCCAGGCACCTGTGTCTTCCCAGCTGTGGCCCAAACATCAGAGACTATAATCACTGTGCCCCTTCTGGATTTCCAACTCACAGAGCCAAGGCACATATGAAAACAGTAGTTGTTTGACGTCTATGACTTTTCCAGTAAAAGGTTACACGGTATTAGATAGCAGATACGATGCATAATTTTGGCATTTGTCAGACCAGGGTTTTATCCTTCACTCCTTTATAGGAATGAGACTTTGGTGAGACAAATAAAAGTAAAGGAGATCAGGTTTGCTTTATAATGGATAAAGAGGTAGCTAAGACAGGAAATCAGAAGTAGCATGACAGAATATGTCTGTTTTATATTTATTTCCCTCTGGAAAAAAATTCTAAAAAATTTTAATTTTTCCATCACATTCAGAGGGGTATAAACTCCTGATCAGTGAAACAAACAGAATGATGTGTTGCCTCTTCTACAATAGTTGAGAGAAACAAAAGAAACTTGTCTATCCCCTAAAGAATGCAATCTGAACTTTGAAAGTACAATGTTAGGAAAAAATGGAAAGAAAACATAGGATAAGAAGAGAGACAGTAAAGTAACCCCAAGAAGGGCCTCTGAGCATATGAATGTCACATGCACCAGTAGTGAGTCCAGGTAACTTTTGCACCAGGCTCTGAACTCATATACTTATAATCCTTCTGGTAAAGGTCATAGAACATTTGTGTATGCTATTTTGGAAAGTTAATTAAGCCCACTGCAGAATATCAGAATTCTTTTGTAAATAATTCCATTAAAACAGGGTATTAAAGACTGTTAGCAAAGTTGTTAAATGTAACAGAAGAATAATGTGAGCGAATTAACCTGGGGAATGGGTCTCACAAAGATTCTATCAGATTCACGACTAGCAGTAGGGTGCAGCATCTGTGCATTAGCAGGAGTGACAAGGGAAAGCTAGGCTCAAAGAGAAGGTGCACCCCTCAATTTCAGTGTTCTAACACACAGTTCAGTCCTTCAAACCAACCATATGGAAACAAGAATGAAACACCTACAACAAATGAGCTAAGCCATCTAGATGCAAACAATATTTTGGTGTTAAAAAATTATGTAGGAAATTATATATAGTTATTTATATTTCTCCTATGAAACAGTCAGTAAAAAAGGGTTTCGCTTCTCCACTTAATTTTAGGGAGTTTAAATATAGTAAAGTATAGGAAAGAATCACCTAAAATTCTAATTCAGCAGACTGAGTGCTATCTGGTCTCAGACAAAGATACTCTTTCTAGATTCTAGAAGCTCCACCTTTTTTCACATTCACTAGTTTATATTTCTTCTAGCAATTTCCTCTACTTATTTTTAATTTTTAAAAATCAACCTTTAAATTTTATGGGACCAGTTTCCTGCTTCAAATAACAAAAGGAAAAAGATATTTTTATTATTTGTTAATAAATTTCAGTACAAAAAATTCATGTCTCAACAATGACAAGAACTAATGTATTTTAAGATTTCTTTTATAACTATGCTGGTATGTCTAGGGAGAGGCAGGAAAAAAATAGACGTTGTTTATTTGCATTTTAATAGAGTAAGGATCCCATTTTGAAAACCACTGCAGTTTCATTTTAAACCAAGCCATGTTTGAATACACCCATTTCAGAATTTTTAAACACCTCTGTTTCCCATTAAACCACAACATACATTTAATTTCCTCAATTGAAACTCTATTGAACAACACTATACAGAAAAAAGCATGAGCACTTTAGGCAATCTAGAGACAAATGTAATAGTGTTCACATAGTGTGTTCCATTTCAGTGACCAGAAAAGCACCAAGTCTGGCAAAATAGATTCTCACTTTCCTAAATGGACAGATTCCACAACACCAGATCAAGAGGACTACTAATTTTCAAAAGGAAAATTTTTATTGACACATACTTCCTTTTCCCTTAGGTTCTAAACCAAATTAAAATATTTATTTTAAATATTATTTGTATCCAGTGACCTTGCAAGTCATATTGGATAGTAAAAAGAATCAAGTAGTTTATTAGTAAATATTTACAACAGGTAATGTGAGGAAATTGTAGTATTCATTTACGTAGGAAAGAAACTATAAAACTGGAACTGTTGAACTACTGTGTATGTAATGAGGTTTATATCTTCTAATTTTAAGTTAGTGCCACTTATTCTCTGTTGGGAAAACTAACTTTCACTAAAGTTAATTAGAAATAAATGCATCACATGGAGAGATTATTCTACCCGTCAATAAAACTGATCCTAAGATGTTTTGATGCCTGCCACTCTAAAACTCATAAATCTTGAAAATAACATTGTCAATTCTTAATTATCTAAAAATTAATCTCTCTTCTCCTCCTTCCCTTCTGTTTCATGGAATAAATCATCACTAGTCTTTTTCATGGCTAACGTCTCTATCTCTGTTCTACTTTCATCCACTGCTGCCGCATTAGAGAAGTACTTCCTATTAGAAGACACTAGAAGAATGAAAAGAGATGCACTTTCAAGATGACACATTTCTGGATTCAGGTCTTCATCACTCACAGATTTCTAATTTCCAGAGTTGTGATCTTGCACAAATTTCCCAATCACCTTACACCAGTAGGTAAAGAGTTTATGAAATCATTTTTCTCACAACATGAAAATTTAGCCACTCTCAATGTCTAGACAAATGACTCTTGCATAGTAAATTGCATCTGGATGGAAGGAACTATAAATACCAGATGCAGGAGCAATAGATCTGGACTTCCCAAAAGGCAGAGACTCTTGTAACTTGCATTTTCCATGAAAGGCCCCTGAAAACCATGATTGTGCTGCTGTTCAAGAGCTACTGACTTCCATGGAGCATGAGACTTCTAAGTCAGGACTATTTTGCATGTTCCAAATATGAATCTCACCCCGTATTCCCTGAGCTATCTGATGGACTGTAGTATGGACTCCCACAGAAAAAAAAATGTATGATGTTTCCCTGATGGCATTTGGTGTCCTGGTCCTACATATCCTTTTAAAATTCCAGTATTCAATATATTCAATATAGTCTATGGTACTCTTGTATATCTGAATGCTTCGTTGGGCTTGGGGAACAGTTTAGATGTATAATAATGTCTAATATTTATATCCTAATGACTCAGTGAAAATTAAATCAGACTGTACATAAATGCATACATAAAGTGATTCACATGCATCATTATGTGTTTCCACACACATATAGTAACAGACAGCTCATTACATTGGAATTTTAGTATAGTCATAAGTTAAATTGGATGTTTTGTGATTTATGATGCTGCTCTTCTTCTGGTGATTTATAAATCTGAAGAAGGCAGGGGTCAATACTTTCATTTTTGGTCCTCCTGCTCCTATGAGAGTACTGCCACCCACCACATAGGTGTCTAATTTATGTTTATTTTTTTCTATCATTGCTTCCTGCTGGAAAGATTCCATATTGAGATCTGCAGAAAGCAATTCCTTAAATTTTTGACAATTGGTTATCAAAATAAAAAGGAAAAAGACTCATTAGTCAAATAAATTTGAGAAACACCAAGTCAGTTGACACTAAGCATATTTTTCTTTTTACCACAATACTTCTTACAGTGCTTTGACATGAAGCAAAATGGAAGGAGACAAATAATTCTTGTGCAGTTTCACCTAACCTTTTTAATGGACCATCTTTGAAATGGGCTTTTGTATAGATGACCTTGCAGGAAATACTTCCAAAACCTAAAGGTAGATCTTCTTGATAACCAAAAGTACCCCTAGGTATTAACAGATGCATCTAATTGTGTCTTGCTATATGCATCTCACATTGTAAGTGAGGTAAGTGAAAACAGGAAGATTTAGAAAATTTTCTAAGAGTAATATATCACCCTAGGTCTCATCCTATTATTGATTAAAAACTGGTCATACAGTTTGCCACAGCTTGTTTGCATTACAGCCTTTCACACTGATCACTCCAGCTGATAACAAAATAAAATGAAGTCAAGAGCTAAGTATAGATCCAGAGAGTCAGAAGAAGCCTAGCATGCTAGATTTAGGGAAGTGATCCTGCCTTGTTCTCACACATGTAGTTATTGGAATGTTGCCTCTCTACAACAGCAAGATGAAAACTGGTATTATGACTGCTGCTCAAGATCTCTCTTGGATCCCTGCCTTTCAGTTCAGTGGCCACCAACCTGGGATTTCCTTGCATTTCTGAAATTCTCTAATGTTTTCTTATCTTGGATAGGACCTTTACCTAATTCTTTATGGCCTTATTGTCTGCCCAACTCAACCGCAGTTTCCACAAAAGAAACCAGAAATCATTCATAACCACACCCCAGAATTTAGCCCATATTATGACCTTACCAACAGTTTTGAAATGAATAATCTTGTTAACATGATAATGAAAGTTAAAAAAAAAAAAAAAAGGCACAGAGCTTATCTCAGCCAGAAGCTCTAGAAAGTTTGGAATTTGGGCTGGGATTGTGGCTCAGTGGTAGAGCGCTCCCCTAGCACGGGCGGGACCTGGGTTCGAGCCTCAGCACCACATAAAAACAAAGGCATTGTGTTGTGTCCATCTACACCTAAAAAATAAATATTTTTTAAAAAAGAAATTTCTGAATAGCAGGACTATTAGAAGTAGTAGAGACAGCAATATCTAACCAGATACTGACTGAGATTTCTCATTCTGCAAATAAGGTAGTGCAACAAAAATTTAATACAATTTTATCATTAATTAGTACATTGTTATAAGTGTTTAATAATTCCCAACAATCCACTGGACTCAATTAAAGGTTAGGGGATCCTGGGCATCTCAGTTATCATTAGTTTAATGTAAATAATTAAATATATAACTTTTTGGAGAATTATTGAAGAATTTAATCTCTTTTCACTCAAGATAGAGAAATCCTGTTCTTATTCTAAAAGAAGCTATAAAATATCTAAGCCTCAGAAATCTTGTAGAAGAAATAATTGGAAAAGGGAGCCTATAATAAAGACGTTCTGAGGGGAAAAGGGACAAGGTAAATTCCTAATTAGATCCTAAGAGAATGAAACTTATTGATGTGACATATTATGCCATCAAATTTTACTCACAAAAAGAAAAAAAATGACCTTCTATGAAGTATTTAAGGGGACTTAACCTGGAGTTGTACCAAGAAAGACAGAAGGAAAGGTCTTAGACACATAAGGATGAGATTCAGGCAAATTCTCTTACTTTTACCGTTAGGAAAAGGAAATAAGGACTGTATTTGAGACAATCAACACAGACTTTTTATCTCTATGATAAAAAAACCCCATTCTTTCCACCCAGAGCCCTTCTTTTTTATCCCCCCAGAGCCATTCCTAATCCCCTTCTTAAAAACATTGTAAAGAGCCTTACTTATTGCAGTTCTTGCATGAAGATTAGGTCGGTTACAAAGAAGCCCACCTCAAAACAGGTTTTTAAAAAAAAAAGATTTGAGGGGCTGGGGTTATGGCTCAGCGGTAGAGTGCTCACCTTGCACGTGCAAGGCCCTGGGTTCGATCCTCAGAACCACATAAAAATAAATGAATAAATAAAATTATTATGTACAACTACAAAAAAATTTTTTTAAATATTTAATTGAATAGAAATACCAGAACCTCATGAAAGAGTTGACCAACTGAACCATAAAGGCAAGAATGCAAGCTGGGCCCCAGATACCAGAAGAGCAAGAACAGAAGCATCCATGAGACTCTCTCCATGTCTCACTCTGCTTCTTTCTGCACATTGGTCTCATTCTTATCTCTCATGACAAACTTTCAAAGTGCACCTGGAAAAACCTGTAGCTTCAAACACCACTCAAGCTTTATATTTGTTGTTTTCTACAAAAAGAGATTCAGTGAATCTTCTTTCTAGGTTCCAAGGGATGGATGGCCTGGATTGTGTGCCCAAAATGCATCAATGAATTGTAATCAGGAAAGTGAGCTCCTGTAAGAACCCAACTTATCCCTTAGTGCTCAAATAAATGGAATGAAGAGAAGAGCTATTTCCAGAAGAAGGAAAGTTACTCCCTAAAGAGTCATTACCAGCAAACAAATCAGATGTGCTTGGTAAAATAATAACCCCCAGAGATATTCACATCCTGGAATGTGTGAATAAATTACCTTATATAATAGTAAAAAAAAAAAGGACTTTATAGCTGTGGTTACATTACAGCTCTTGAAACGGGTAGATTATACTGGATTATGCTAGATTAATATGGGCATCTTCAATATAATCACATGGTCCTTATTAAAGAAGAAAGGAGACAGGAGGGTGAGAGTTAAAGAGAGATTTGAAGAGACTATATTGCTGACTTTGAAGATGGCAGAAGAAATAGGAATGTATTTGAGACAATGAGCTCAGGAATACAGGCTGTCTTCAGAAACTGAAATAAAAGCAAGAAAATAAATTCTCCCTGGATGTCTAGAAGGAGCACAGCCATGTGAATACCTTAATTTTGACCCCCCAAAAACTATTTTAGACTCCTAAGCTCCAAAACTACAATATTACAGTGACTTTCAAAAACGAAAAGCAAAGTTTATAATATTTTGTTATAGAAGCAATAGAAACCTAATACCTACACTGTCCATTGTAGCTCTGCTTCTTCTTGAAGGGCAGACTTGTGCTGCCCAACACACCTGACAGAGTAATTTAAACTTAAAGCTTCACCTCCCCCCACCACACACAGGCACCTGTATTTCCATGCACAACTTTTTGTAATAGGACTTTTAACATCAGCTTCCAAAACTGACCTCTAAAAAGCTATCAAATAAATTTCTTGGTGGAGAAATTGTGACTACCTCTCATTCCTTGTACATGTAAATACAAACTATGAGTAGATTCCTCTGACCAACATTTCTTCCTTGAAAAGTTTCTCCTCTATATCTTTGAAGTGGTGTTCTCTTAATTCTCCTGATGTCTTCCTTCTGCTGATCTCTTAGATATAAGCACTCCCTTTCCTGCAGCATGGATCTGTTCCTTCCTGATACTCATAAGGTACTCTAGTTTCAATTCTGTCTCAATTCAATCTCACGGTCAATTATTGCATGATACTGGTCAGATTATTTAGCATGATCATGTTCCCCAAATGACCATCACACCTTCTTTTCGTGGTTGTTGGAAGATGAGAGAGAAGGCACAGAAAATAGCTGCATGGAGTATAAATTCAACAAATGCCCATTCTATTATCTTACCTCATGTGTTATATTTCCTTTCATGTTTTAATATTTATCTCTCTCTAGCTGCACTCTTAACTATCTAATTCTAAAACTGCCTCCTAGACATCTCCATATATTTTCCCTCATGGCCCTGTCTAAAATCAGTCTCCCTTCACTTAACCAAAAAACTGCTCCTCTTTTGAACACCCTAATAAAATCACAGTCATTCACCCCAACTGGAAAGTTAATAATTGCCTTTTAGCTAGCTGTTTCTCAAAACCAATTCATCATAAAATATCTCAACTGATTTTTCAACATAGTATCCACACTGTAATCTCCAAACATATTCTTTTTCTCTTCAGCTCTGACATCCCACCCTATTACCTTCACTTTCCATACTAATACCACTTTATAATTTGATTAAAAAAGAGTTCTGAGTCTGAGCTTCCTCTTGTTGCTGCCTTTCACCTCAAATTTTCTGGACATTTTTATTCCTGTATCTTTCTCCTTCCACCAGAGAAGAAAGATTCCCATTTTAGAAGGAGAAAAAAAAATCTCATGGCAATAAAAAAGAAAAATACCACAAATACTGTAGGTTGAAGTCAAAGGGACTTGGACTCAATTTCAAATATTTTTTTTTCATTTATTAGCTGAGTGATCTTTGACAATTTATCATTTGTCTTGTTTTCTTCAACTGTAAAAACAATGATTCTACATTTTTCTTGATCTCATTGAC
Organism: Callospermophilus lateralis; assembly: GCF_048772815.1. Classification (NCBI taxonomy): domain Eukaryota; kingdom Metazoa; phylum Chordata; class Mammalia; order Rodentia; family Sciuridae; genus Callospermophilus; species Callospermophilus lateralis. The sequence continues at coordinate 113,974,440 of NC_135308.1, forward strand.
TCCAACCAATGTCCCTCTACTCTCATCAACTCCTCTCTGTCTCTTACAACCTCTTTCCACCTCTCCCTCATATAGCCTAGACACAGCCATAAAACTTCTAACTTCAATCTCATCTTATTAAACTGAAATTGGTGTTTGACACTGAAAGCCCTTCACTAAGATTGCCTATGAAATATTTAGCCACCATACATGGAGTTGGTAGATTCAGAAAATAAAAGTTGAGAACATTTATTTGTTTGAATTTGAATTTGAGATTAAACCATGAGTATATTTCAGGATGATTTTTTTAGTACGTCACATGCCATATTTGAGACACATCCATGCTAGAAATCATTGATACAAGGAGGAAGATGACAGCTGAGTAAGATCCTTCAGCAATCATTTCCCCATAGACACACCAATTTGAACAGCTGTTTGAACACTGAATTACCTTCGAAATGACTAAGAAAGCCAAGTGAGAGACCATAGTGTGCTGTTTTAGTATGACAGAAGATGCATTCAAGGAGGCAGGAAAGTGTCACCTTTTCCCTGGTTCCAAACAGGGTGGAGAAGGATGTCTCCTCCCTGGAGAAAGAACCAAGTCCAGGCCTTAGACCAGAAACCCAGTACCAGGCCCACCATAGTGAAACCCAGGTCAGGGTAGAAGCCTGCAGCCTTTGCCCTTAGACCAGTATTCAAAAACTGAACCTCTGAAACTCCATTAGGTGCCTAAGGTACTGTTTCCACCATCCCCAGGCAGTAAAGAAGAGAGAAAGACTACACTCAGTGAGAAGCAGAGCACGAAAGCTGGCCTAGGTTTTTCCCTTGTTATTAAGAGTCAGGTCCATCATGAAGAGACCCAGCACCAAGTGGAAAGCAAAGCCCCCTATATTCAAGCTGGAGTTCACATACAGGGCCTCTGCACCTGCCCTGGCACCAGGCCATGACCAGCTTACAGCTTGGAGAGATCTGAATTGGGGCCTACATCATTTTTAGCCTTGGAGTAAGCCTAGAGCTCAACCCACACCCCATACTGTATTAGTGGCTGCAGCTGTATGATTCACCTATGACTCAACATAGAAACTACCTTGGTAGTCAAGAGACTGTCTCCACCAACCCTCCTTCAACTTTGGGTAGCACAGCTATTCTTAATCCAGTGCTAGCGGACAGAGCCTCTAGACTAGCTCCAGGACCAGGTGGAAATCTACACTCCAGTAAAATGGACACATGTTTTAGGCTGCATCACTGCCAGCTGCACTGTGAGCCAGGGTACAACACTGTGATTGTGCAAGTTCTTGCAGGTCTGAGACTCAGGTGCTACCCAGTTTAACATTATGCTTGGTGGCCAAAGGACTTCTCTTATCAACACTACACCAACTTTAGCCAGAATATCTTGGAGGAAGAGTCTATTCTTCAGGGGATAGGAGAGTAGTTAGCAAAGAATATTTTCCTTGGAACTCAATGCCAACCTGGTGAAACCTAAAACTAAACAGATTATAATGACCCCACCACCAAGCAATTAGCAGCAGGTGGAGTCTATGGAACAGCTTCAATGCCAGACAGAGACAAGTGGCACCAATCAAACTTTTATTATGGTCAGCATCATCTGTGTTTTCTTGCAGCTATCTTAGGCCTCAACAATAGTCAACACATAGCAGCTGGGCCTTGATCCTAGCCAGTGCTACGCTGGGCACTGTGGACTTTGGACTCAGGTTGTGATACAATATTGTAGCAATGATGGCCACAGGTATGGCATATGAACCTGGGGCTAGTCACATCATGGTGATTCTGCCTAGATCTGAGAATTCTGTAGTACACGACCGTAAGCATACATCTAGACCAGTCCTGACCAGGGTGAAGCTTGAGAAGACAGACAATTTTTGGTATTCCACCAGTTCATGTTGAACAATATACCAATTGCAAACTAGGGGAAACATGGAATTGGATTGCCCTCTAGAACTGAAACAGTGACAATGCACCAAGTGCAGACTTGTGGTAAATATGGACTTATGGTGCCATCTAGTGATGAAACTGTGGAAATGAATACAGGTTTATAGAATATAAGCAGCCTACTTAAAATTTCTGGGCACAAACAAAGCCAGATTATGAAGACTGGAATGAACACCTAGTCTCTCAATGACCAGAAAATGTTGCACACCAACAAATACAAAGAATATTCAGAAAACCATGATCTCACCTCATGTGCAAAATAAGGCTCCAGAAAATGACCCCATAGTAATCAGTACAGGCAAATTCTTGGGTAAGAAATTTGAAATGTCTTTTAAAGGAATGCAATAAGCTTCATGGAAACACAGAGAAATGATTTCATACTCTAACAGAGAAATTTAAAAGAGAAATGGAAGCAACTAAAGAGAATCCGGAAATTCTTGAGTGGAAAACTATACTGGGGAAATTAAAAACACAATAAAAATCATCAATGTCAGAATAGGTCAAACAGAAGAAAGAATCAGTGAGACTGAAGATAGGCCAGAGGAGAAAAAAAGAATGAATAGGAATGAAGAAGGTTTACAGGAACTTTGGGTCAGTATCAAAAGAGCAAATATACAGGTTACTGGGATTCAATAAGAACTTGTGAGTACCAATGCATGTGAATAGAAAGCTTATTCAAAGATGTAATACAGAAAACTTCCCAAACCAAGGGAAGATACAAATATCCAGGAACAGGAAAGTCAAAGGTTACCAATCAGGGTTAAGTTAATCAAGTCTGCATCAGCTCATCTTTTAATTAAATTCTCAAGGTAAAAGATAAAGAGAAAATTTTCAAGGCTTCGAGGAAAAGGAAACAATGAACACATAGGTGTACCTCAGTTCACCCAGAAGCAGATCTCTCAGCAAAAACTTTAAAGGCCAGGAGAGCATGGCATATGATTGTCACCGTGATGAAAGTTAAAAAAAGAAGTTCAACCGAGAATACAATAGTGTACCACCAAAGGTATCTTTTAGAAATGAAGAACAGATAAAGATATTGCCAGACAAACAAAAACTGGGAGAATATATCGCCACCAGACCTGTGCTACAAGGAATGCCAAAGAGAGTTTTTCAAATGGAAAGAAATAAAAGTTAATGAGTAAGAAGAAATGTGGAAAGCTATAAAATTCACTGGTAAGAGTAATTCTACAAACATGTTAATAATGTTCTAATATTGCAAGCATGGCATATAAAGCATACATTTCTGTGCAATAAAGATTAATTAAACATTAAAATTAATAATAATAACTATTAAATTATTAAGAGATAAATAATATAGAAGAATATAAAATTGAATATCAAAAATTCAAAATGTAGGGAATAATGCAGCACAAATATAGTTTTCTTATTAGTACATTTGCTCTCATTTTTTTTGTTTTTAATCTTATCTTTATGATCATGTTAATTTGCTGCTTTTTCAAAATAGCTTGTTATAGTCAAAAGGTTTTTATTAGCTTAATGGTAACCACAAACCAAAAATCAATAAATAGAAAAATCTCTATTATCCAAAATAATAGTCAAGAAATCAAAACACAATACTAGAGTAAATCATTTGTCCACAAAAGAAAATTTTAAGAGAAAGAGAAGGAAAGAGACCCAACAAAATTACACAAGTTACAAAATCACTGAAGATCTTATCTATCAGTAATTATTTTGAAATGTAAATGAATTAAATTTTCCAACTAAAAGACATAATGTCATTGAATGAATTTTAAAACAAGACCCAACTACATCTTGCTTACAAGAAACTAATTTCACCTCTAAGGACTTAAATAAACTGAAGGTGAAGGAGTGGAATGAGGTGCTCCATGGAATTTGAATTTAAAACCAAGCAGAACCAGCCATACTTGTATCAGATAAAGTAGAATTTAAATCCAATATATTAAAAAGAGACAAGGAAGATCGTTATATAATGATAAAGGTTTTAATTCAGCAAGAGGAAATAAGAACTCTAAATATACATGGACCCAATATCAGAGCACCCAAATATGTAAGAAGAATATTAACAGACCTAACCTGAGAAATATGCTACAATACAATAATTGTTGGGGACTTTAATATCTCAGTTTTAGCAATAGTCCCATCATCCAGACAGAAAATCAACAAAGAAACAGCAGGGTTTAATTGCATTCTATACTGAACAGACCTAATGAACATCTACAGAATGTTTCATCTGACATCTACAGAATATATTTTTTTCTCATCAGCACAGAGAATATTCTTCAGGATGGGCCAAATAAACGCCCCATAACAAGCCTCAACAAATTTTAAAATGATGAGATCATAAGGTGTATCTTTTCTAACCACAATATAATAACACTAGAAACCAACAAAAAAATTGGAAACTATACAAATACATGGAAATTAAGCAAACTGTTTTTGAACAATCAATGGGTCAAGAAAGTAATCAAGAAAAAAAACATCAAAACTTCTTGAAATACATGAAAATGGAGTTCTAACATACCAAAACTTTAATGGGGGGGCTGGGGATGTGGCTCAGTGATTAAGTGCCCCTGGGTCCAATCCCTGGTACCACCACCACCAACAACAACAAAAAAGTGGAAAGATTTTATACAACTTATCATTACATCTCAAGGAACAAGAAAAAAAGACTCAAAATTAGTGGAATAAAATAGATTTTTAAAATCAGAGAAGAAATAAATGAAAAGGAAACAAAAAAAAAACCATACAAAAGATCAATGAAACAGCTGGTTCTTTTACAATATAAAGAAAATAGACAAACCATTAGCTAACCTTAAGGGAAAAAAGAGAGAGGACACACACAAAATTTTTATAAGTGCTTTTATTACCACGGACAAATATTACTGTTTTGCAGATAAAATTCAGAGTCGGGAAGAGTAAAGCAGTGGCACTATCAAGGTCTTGCTGGTATCAGGTGGCAGAGGTACCTGTCTTCTAACTCTCAAACCCACTTTTTATACTACTGCAATTTGCTGTCTGAGGTTGCCTGCTATGAACTGTTGTAGGTCCCAATTCATACAATACATGGTAGTACTGAAGGATGCTGCTTCCCCTGCCAAGGCAACAATACGGTTTTTAAAAGACAAATCTCTTCTAATGAAAAGAAAAAGCAGAGAAGAAAGAAAGGAGAGGGGAAAGAGAAAGGGAAAGAAGGGATGCATTAAATCACAGAGAGATTTTCATTATTGCTCTGTGTTTTGCAGTTCAATGAAGGCAAATTCATAGTAGGTAATAAAGCATTAATTTAATTTTTCTTCTGCTGTGTGATTCATGCAACTGAAAATCTTCTTGTTTTCTTTACCATTTTCTTTGAAACACATAACAAACTCAACATTATTATCAATAGTCATGTTCATTAGAGTTGGTGAAATCAGATGTTGAAAATAAACTATTTGTACTCAGCCCATAGGGAGGAGAATTTGGCTCTAAGGAAAACAAACAGCTGTTTTTCTGTTCCATGATGCAGCAGTACATACCTGATGCTGTTTTCTAGGTTTTCACCTATATTATCAATTAACATGACTAAACCACTAAGATATACAAGGACAGAATACTCTTAAGACTCCTTATGTTTTGAAAGCACACTGACATATTTTTATCTTTGATGTTTGACCTTCAGCACAATATTAAAAGCACACACTGCCAAAGAAACAAAGTATAGAGGGCTAGTTAAATATGGCTGAAAAAAATAACTAGAGAGAAATGTACACTTGACTGACAATATTCATATATAATAAGAAGCTAAACCTGTTTTATTATGAATTGGCAATGCTAAACTTATGGTCTCTTAAATAGATTCATGAGAAATCTGGTTTTATAATTCAGTCCTTGAAAAGTAGAGGGTCAATATTTATTTTCTTTCCAATCAAAATGGCTATAGCCATTGACTCACACCATACACATTAAACTCTTCCAAAATACAGGCTGGCTTGAACCCAGACAAAATGGGTGATTATTTTAATGAATAATAGAATACATATGAATAGTTATACTATCTATTAACTTATATGAGAGCATTTAATGTTGCCATCTATACAATCTTGATTGAAAATCAGTGGCAGATAAACATCAGGGCTTACATTCTGTTACTACATCTTGGAGTAATTCCAGGACTTCAGGGGTTACTCAATGTCATCAGTAAAAATAAAGCCATTAAAGAAAAGTGCAACATTTTCACTAACCTATCCAAAAAAAAAAGCTTCTAAATAACTGTTTCAATCACTTCTTCTGATTGGCTAGCAGCAGGGTTTTTCCAAAAGTTTTTCAAGCTCACAGTGGCCCATGCATTTGGACAAGTTTACCTTCGGAGACTTTGTGGTCAGGTTGCAAGAGTGAAAAGAAGGAGGAGAGCAAACATACTTTACCTCAATCAGAATTCCAGGTGCAACCTGCAGGGGACTTTTGTAACAACCAATTTGCTGTAGCCAAATCAGTCACAAGCACTATGTGGGTGACATTATGCAAGATGGATTCACAATAGGTGGGACAGCTCCTGATGAAGAACCATTAGGGTAACTAGTGCCTGGTCAGTATCAATGGGGACCCGGCTGATTTGGTGAAGGGTATACCTATTCAGGCAAACAGATTATAATCAGAGGACCATTGTATCCAAAATACCAAGCATTTCAACTAAACCCCTGAACATAATTCTCTGACAAAGGACATAATTAAATGGCCCAAAAGAGCATAATTGATGAACTATTCACAAATTAAAACAGTAAGTAGTTAACAAAGATACATATATAATCAAGTATTATACATAGTAGTAATAAAATAATGATTCTAGTTTACCCCAAGCTAGTCTCCAATCTTAATTTTTCTACAAATGCTGTTACAATTTTTTCACTTGAAATATCATATTAATATGAAACCAAAATTATAAACTTTATGTCTGAATACCTCTTCTAGATGTATAAACTCTGAACACACATATAAATTAAATATTAGCCAAACTATAAAATCAATAACAAATTTTACATCATCCATTTGGCTGGCAGAGTTATTTTCCTAAGCAATTATTTTTGATATCTGATACATAGGACTATGATGAAGGTTCTGAGTTTAGAATATTTATAATCTCTTTCTTTATGGTGAGAAAATAAGCATCATATGAAACTTACTATTCAGCTCTGTAAGGTTTGGATAGTTCTGTGGCAAATAAGGACATTCACCTTGTGCCACAACCTTCACCACCGTCCTTGTCCAGCACCCTTTCCCCTTTCCAAACTGAAACGCTGTGTCCACTTAAGCATGAACTCCCACCTCCTACTCTTCACAGACTCCTACAGCCACCATTCTGCTTTGTAACTCCTTGATTGTGACTCTTCTAGGTACTTTCACAAGTAGACTCATACAATTTTTGTCCTTTTATGAATCCACGAAGAACTCAATGTTCATCCATGTTGTATCATGTGTCCGAATGCCCTTTATTTTTTAAGACTGAGTAATATTCCATTGAATGAATGTTCACATTTTGCTTATTAATTCATCCATTGATGGACACTAGCTGCTTCCAGGTTTTGGCCATTAGGAATAAGGCTTCTATGGATATTGAGGTTCATATATCTAGTCAAGTCCCTTCTTTCTCTTCTTTTTCTATATACCAACAAGGGGAATTGCTGAATTATATGGGAATTGTGTTTAAATTTTTGAGGAATCGCCAAACAATGGTTTTCCACAGTGATCATACCATTTTACATTCTTACAGCAACCAAATTGCATTTTTGATCCAAGTCCTTTGTAGCAGCACCATGATCTTGAAACTAAACTGTCTAATTTTAACTGATTATGTATGTTGCTGATAAAAATAATCTCAAAAATTGTGCTGACAATGATGGTCTACCTAAATCCTTTGATTTTAATTGATAAAGACTTCTGCTTAAAGCCCTATTAACATTCTTCTGTGGTTAGTCCTAATTTCTGCCTATTCTGGCCTTTTTGCAATAGCACATATGCATATTAATGCAGCAAAGGAGGAAAGGCACTTCGTTGCATCTAATCAAGAAAAATAAGTCAACTTTTTTATTTTGTCATCCTACAATGATTTGCAAGAGGTTCGTTTTCTACTTCTGCATTAACTAATCCTGTGTGCTTCTTGTGCCACATCCCAGATCACTGTTTCCTGTAATTACAATCTCAGATTTACCAGTCATCTATCCTAGGGTGATCAAAGATGTCCCAGGTCCCCTTCCTGAGGGTGAGGTATCCTACCCTGGGTCTGGGACTAATGGGCTCACAGGCTCTGCCTTCCTGTAGGCTATTCAGGTAGCCACAGACTTTTCCACTGTCAAAATCTCATCATCATCATCATCTTGGAGATCATTCCTAGCACTTGGATTTATGCCAGGTACTAAATTTTGGACTCTCATGTACCCCATTGTTTGAGGCAGAAAGAAATAATTTCTTGAGTCTCATTCTGTTAAGAAAAACATCCTCCATCCAACTGCCTTGATCTTTTCTAATTACTCTCTTTGGGAAAAAAAAAAGTAATTCAGAATATATCTAGAGGAAAATTTAGCATACAGTAGGTATACCTTTTCTCATTGTAAGAGAGGATTTCTGGCCATAACCATAAGAGGAAGAGTCAAGGAAAAAAATCTTTAAAGCATATATACCTAAAGAATTGCATATACATGTAACATATATTTAAAAACTATTATTAAGACTCTGGATAAAATAGAATGTAATAGAATATAACATAAACTGAAATAGCTAATTAACATTTCAAATTATGTTTAAAATCAATAAGAAAAAATATTAAAATGAGTTACTACTTTTATCATAAATACATAATTTACAATGATTACCTCTAAAAGGATTCTAATGAGCACTTTTATACATTGTTTATGGGAATAAGTTGACACAACTTTTTGGAGTATAACCTAGTAATATGTATCAATAGTCTTAAATGAAAATCCATGCCCTATAGCTCTATTTTATAAACTTATCTTAGAATCAATCCAAAATAACAAAAAACAATACAAAAATGAATAACTTTATGGTAATAATTCCTGCCATTTATTAACTGCCATTCCTTTAACTGGCAGTTCTGTTTAAGGCCAGGCACCCTATTTGTTACTTACTAATTCTTAAATGGTCATTATCACATTTTTTGCAGACATTTGTGCCTGTCTTAAATATTTTTTCTTGCTTTACACATTAGATGTATGTGCAATTCTTTAGGTATGTATGCTTTGAAGACTTTTTTCCTTGACTCTGCCTTTTTTAATTCTAATTTGTTATATATGACAGCAGAATGCATTACAATTCATATTACACAAATAGAGCACAATTTTTCATATCTCTTGTTGTATACAAAGTAGAGTCACACCATTTGTGTCTTCATACATGTACTTAGGGCAATGATGTCCACCTCATTCTGCCATCTTTCTTATCCCCATGCCCCCTCTCTTTCTCTCCCTTCCCTTTGCTCTATCTAAAGTTCATCTAATCCACCCATGCTCCCCTCCCCACCAACAAACTCAGTATGAATCAGCATCCTCATATCAGAGAAAACTTTCAGCATTTGGTTTTTTGGGATTGGCTAGCTTTAGCATTGTCTTTTCCACCTCCATCCATTCACCTTCAAATGCCATGATTTTATTCTCTTTTAATGCGAATAGTATTCCATTGTATGTATTCACTACATTTTTGTTATCCATTCATTAACTGAAAGGCATCTAGGTTGGTTACACAGTTTAGCTATTGTGAATTGTGCTGCTATAAACATTGATGTGGCTGTGTCCCTGTAGTATGCTGTTTTTAAGTCCTTTGGGTATAGACCAAGGAATAGGATAGCTGGGTCAAATGGTGGTTCCATTCCCAGTTTTCCAAGGAATCTCCATACTGCTTTCCATATTTGCTGCACCAATTTGCAGTTCCACCAGCAATGTATGAGTGTGTCTTTTTCCCCACATCCTCACCCACACTTACTGTTGCTTGTATTCGTAATAGCTCCCATTCTGACTCGAGTGAGATGAAATCTTAGCATAGTTTTGATTTGCATTTCTCTAATTGCTAGAGATGTTGAACATTTTTTCATATATTTGTTGATTGATTGTATATCCTCTTCTGAGAAGTGTCTGCTCAGTTCCTTGGACCATTTATTGATTGGGTTATTTGATTTTTTGGGTGTTAAAATTTTTGAGTTCTTTATATATACTTAAGGCCCCCTATTTATCACATCTTCACAACATACATATAAAAGGCAAAATAATGAATATCGCAATTCTAATTTTGGAAATGAGAATTTTGTAGAAAGAAATTAAGGAGGTGTGCTATGGTTTGGATAAATGTCCCCAAAAGACCATTATTAAAGGCTTAGTCCCAAGCCTGTGGCACAATTGGAGATGGTAGAACCTTTAAGAATTGGGACCTCATGGGAAGTCATTCAGTCACTGTTGGTATATCCTTGAAGGAAATATTGGTATCCAATTTCTTCTTCTTCCTTTCTTTTTCAAATTCCTTCTATCACTTTTTTGTTCTGTAACATACTGCCATGATATGCTGCTTTTCCATGAGCCCAAAATAAACGAGGACTAAAATATCTGAAACTGTGATCTAAAATAAACCTTCCCTGTGTATAAATTGATTATCTCAGATATTTTGTTACAGTAATAGAAAGCTGTCCAACACACAGGATACCCCTGCTAGTGAGTGGTAGAGCTGAGATTCAATGTCAGATTTACTTATCTAGTCAACCACCATACCAATGGCAATTTTTAATATATAAAAACATTCAGTCACACATGGTGGTGCACTCCTATAACCCAGTAACTCCAGAGGCCGAGGTAGGAGGCAAATTCAAGGTCAGCCTGGACAACTCAGCAAGATCCTTTCTCAGAATAAAAAATAAAAACGGCTGGGGATGTCTGTAGTTCAGTGGTAGAGTCACTGTGTTCAACTCTCAATACAACAATATATATGTAATATTTTTGAATTATTATTTTTAATGGGAAAAACTGAAGACAATCTAAAGATGTAGCAGCAGAAACATTGTTTATACATATAACTATTTTATTTTTCTAAATATTGGTTCCAAGATTTTTTGTTACAGTTCTACACAAACTATTATGCACCCATTAAAAATAAGGTTCATAAAAAGTTTATGTGAACATAAGAGATGATGTTATGTTATGAAGAGCAAATCTGTAAATATGATATTACAACTGTATAAAAAAATTAGGTAAAAAGTCTACCCTTATGAGAGGTCACAGCTCACTTCCAGCTGAGTTGCTCTAATTCTCCCCCCGGGAATTCATTACCATCACCCCCTAATCTGTCTATTCATTTCCTTCTGACTCTTCCATCTACACAAGAACTGCAACCCAATTCCAAATCTCAACATCTACAATCTTCTTTTTTTCCCTCAATAGATTAATTGCTTCAATGTGTATGTACTGAGAACCCTCTGAATTAGCCTGTGCATTTTGATCATTGTGATTAGAAAGCAGTAAGTAAATCACTTTGCATTTATATTTATTTCTTATGCCAGTCTCACCTCATTGCTAATTTTCTCCCCTATAGATAATCCTCTTTAAAAAATAAAAAATGTTAGAAGTATAAGCTAGAAGAAGAGAATGTGACCTAGAAAGAAATACCTCAAAAAATTATTAGTAGCTAAAGCAAACTTTTGGAATGACTGGCGATAGGTTTTCAAAAATATTTTCGTGTCTTTTCTCTCCAATAATCATGATTTATTTTCATTATCAGTAAAATTAAGCAGTTAATTAAGATAATTGGTTATTAAACAAAGTACACAGTAGTGGAATAACATGCACTGAAGGTAGAGCGTCCTGATTATGAAGCTGGGGTTCCAGAATAATCTATATGTGGGTTTGGTAAATTACATAAACTCTCAGAACCTTGGTTTGCTCATCTGAAAATTAATGTGATACTTTCAACTTGCAACATTGACATAAGGCCTATAAATAAAAAATATTAATCATGGAAATATGGCCCTGAGTGGGTGCTCAACAAAGGAGAGCTAATAGTGCATTCTTGCAAATGGTTTCCATTTTAGCTGTCCTTTTCTCAATGTCTAGAGAGCAAGCAGCTGTGGCTGGCATTGCTCAACTCAGTGGGAAATCCATTTAAAGATCTTTAACTCTTAAAATTTCCCTACTTGTCTGCCTGTAGTAATGATCCTGAGCAGTAGGAGAACTGCCTTTGATTCCTCCTGTGAGACTCTGGAACCAACTCGGTAACTGATTATGTTTCTCACATTTTCTCCTCTTGCACTGCTTTGTTTAAAGTACCTTTATAGCACTGCAGAAAGTAAACTTACCTTAGCCCAGGTAAACTTTGTTATCCTCCTGGCACCTTCTTGCTAAGTCATTAAATGCCCTGGAGTAAATCCTCCTGCTCTGCAGTTTAATAGGGAGTCACTCAGAGTTGTGGAATCAATTACGTTCCTGCTCCCTGGTTCCCACTACAGAAAAGGATTGACAAACGACACACAGAGGCCTGGTTAGTGAAAGGAGTCACTTTTAACTGCAACTTAATCAGCATGGTAGTCCCAGTGCTAATGAATATTAGTCCAACCAAATTCAGCTGGAAGTAACCCAGAGAACTTCTCTAAGGCAATCATTTTGCAGACAAGAAAACTAAAGCTCAAGGAGTGAATGGACCCCCTGGGACATCACAGGCCATGAATACAAACTTCGTTAATGAATAAATCTCATAAGAGAACTCGATTTTTGTACAAATAGGGATAGCTAATATATGTGAAGGATTCATTATGTTGAAATGTTATTTCTAAGTGTTTCATAAGTATCAGCTGGCAACTTAACACAAAGCATTTTCAGATGATAAAATGGCTACCTGTGTCAATTTAGTGACTCTACTAAGGTCACTTGGATGAAAATGGTGGAGTAGACTTCAAGGGCAAAGACTCTATCCTTGAATAACATACACTTACCAACTAGACTTCACTGTCCCTCGGATTAGGCTTCTAGTCCTGAATTTCCCCTTAAAAATCATTTAGGTATCTTCTTATCTCTCCACCATTACCATTAATCAAAATCAGCCACTATCCTCTCTGACCTTGACCTCTGGAACAGCCACCTGATTGGTCTTCTCTCATGCAGTCTTTTCCCTCAACCATTCTCTTCTATATCATTCCTCTGACTGATCCTCCAATAAGACATTTAATTATGGCTTGATTAAGTTATTCTTCATAAATAATACAGCTTATCAATCACTCAGAGAACTCTTCATAATCATGTCCTCCATGAAGCACACGCCAGCTATATTCAACTTTTTTCACTTCCTAAAGCAATACTCTCTTGGATCTCCACTCTGCACTACTCTTTGTCATTTCTAGTTAAATCCTTCTGATCTCAAGTTCCAGCTTAGACATTACTTGCTTGGGAAAGCATCCCCCCATGTTCTTTCCCTATATGTGCTTCTCCAGCCAAGAACTGACCATGTCAGACTGAAAATTCTTACTGTTTCTCTCATTATGTTAGGCTGGATCAAATTTAATTTGTCTTTACATCATTGGATCCCATTTATCTAAAGTTTGTCAACCCATCTGTGCTTCAGATTCCTCTATTAAAATGGGGATGATAAAACTTCATTGAGTTGAATGAGGAAAAGTATGTAAAGTACCTAGTTTCTTGTACATAATAATGACTTAAAATTGTAATAAAATATTTTATGAAAAAGGCAGAATAATTATATTACATTAAAATTAGCTAAAATGATGACTGGTATGCTTCAAATAAAATATAAATCTGATTTTGAATGGTGGCAAACAAAAAAATGCTAAGGGAAAAGGTGAAGAGGAGAAAAAGCAAAGCAAAGAGATGAGGAGGGAAAAATTCAGGGAGGAGAATCAGCTGGCCTTCCTGTGCATCTTCAGGGCATGGTACCATCCTGTGCAGAGTGCCCAAGGCCAGGGGACTCCAGGGAAGCTTCTTGAAGACAAAGATTTACATCGGGGGGAATAAGAATTTCACAGGGTATAGTATTCTTATCTATATTACTTGGGAAGCCTCTATATAAATTCTGAAAATAACTAATTCATATCTGCTTGCTAGATGTTGCTATTTCTTTTAATAACACATTTCATTCCATAAATAAAGGCAAAATATTTAAACTTTATAAAAGTTATCTAAGCTAAGATCATTAAACTACTTCATTGATGTATTTAACCAGTTTAGCAGCAATGGGTTTGGCAGTTCTTAGATTCTTCTGAGTTTCATTCAAGAGCTCAGGACAAACTGGGTGTGGTAGCACATGCCTATAATCCCAGTGGCTCAGGAGGAGATTGTGAGTTCAAAGCCAGCCTCAGAAACTTAGGCCCTCAGCAACTCAGTGAGCCCTGTTAAGCATCCCTAGTACCAAAAAATAAATAAACAATAAAGAAAAGGAAAAGAAAGAAGAAAAGAAAAAAAAGAGTATAGGACAACTCTAGTGATATCACAAGTGGAAATGTGTGGATCAGTCTTGGTGTCTGGGTGGGGACAGACAGCACTGGGAATGATGGGCACTAGAATCAACACAGGACACACTTCAAAATCTATACCAATTTAGCTATTTTGTTATATGGCATTGAAGGGAAAGGGATAGTGGGCATGGATAGAAATTTTATATAAACGTGTTTTTGCATTATTATATTTGATTCTTGAAGTTCTGCCTCATTTATTTTAGGAGTGTATAGTTGATCAGTGTAGAATCTCTGTTCCCAGAACAGAGCTCAATCCTGTTACTGCGTGTGAGGGATACTATCCTCCAAGTACCTGGCAACTCTCATATAATAGTCTGTATAAGCTCATGGTTCAACTAAGACTGGGTCCGTATTCACTTCGACCGCCTTTTCTAGAAATTACTTTCTTGGCTTCTCTTTCTTCTTTTCTTGATCTGATTTTCTTATACTGATTCAAGGAGAAGTGAATTTTGAAATGTTTTTAATTCAGCCTTTCATGCCACCTTGCAACATTTTCAAAAAAGGATTCTATCTTCCTGGTCGTATAGTGAAAGAGTCAACACTTTCTGCTGCTTGCCCAGGATTACAGTCATAACTAAATCTGGATCCAGAGGAAAAGAGCTGCTTCATCCTCTTGAAAACCCATGCTTCTGTGCAGACCCATAGTGTTTTCCCTTCAGAGCAGTGTACCCAGAACACATCCGGTTACAAAGAGCTGCACCACTGTGTGAAGAGCCACGCCCTTCATAGGCTTCCAGTATATGCACAAATACTGTGTGTGTGTGTGTGTGTGTGTGAGAGAGAGAAAGAGAGAGAGAGAGAGAGAGAGAATAAATTATATTTCTTCAGTCATGACCAGTAAATAGGACGAAAAGAAAGTCATAGCAATTTAACTTTTCAGTACTAGCTACAGGGCAGACACCGCGAGAAGCACTTCAAGTGTGCCTTCGATTAATCCTCACAACAACCTTGTGACAGTCATTGTCATTTTACTTTCCAATTTGTAAAAGGAGGTTCAGAAATGTATATTAATAACCCAGGGTGACCCACCAGGACATGGCCAAATTCAAGCTTTGCTTAACCATCCCATCCCTTTAAGGTTAGGATATGGTCCCAAACCATTATCAGATTCTCATTTTGGCTTTAAGTTAATTAGCTCCAAGACAGAGGCACCTGCTTTAGGACATGAGCAAACACAAGGCAGGCTTCAACTCTAAAGGGATAAAGAACATCCAGGTTGGACTGTCCAGAAAGCAACTCAACCCATGAAGGATGCTTTTTCCTTTTACAGATCTTCATGGTGCCAGGCTGCCCAGCTCTTCCTTGCTGGAAGGTATCACAATTTCCTGAAGGACCAGCCCTTCCATCCCTCCTACTCAACAACCCCATACCTTCAGCTTCCAATTTATTCTGTTTGTGATAATGCTTTCCAGACCCAAACATAATACCAAACTAAAATAAATTTTTATTCTAGCTGAAAAGGTCACTGCAGGCCAGAATAAGGATTTTTTACATCTGAATCTTGTTTTTATATCAAACATTTTAGTCAAAATCCAGTTAAGTTGTTGATTTCCCTAAATTTTCACTTTCAAGATATATTCCAAATATATTATCTTTTAGAAAGTCCTGCAATAGCACATTCAGTGTTATTTAAGTTATATTGAATCATGAGCTATCAATTACTTAAATTGATGCAAGCAATAACTAAAAATATGAATTTAAAATTGCCCAAAGAAAACATACTGGGCCTATTTTCCCCTCCACATTATAATTATGAATGAGAAGAAATAAATAAGATATATCAGAGAAGAAAGTGAAAATAGAAATCTTATAAAGTTAGAAAGTTACACAGCATATGGCAGAACTTCTCAGAACTTAAAGTGCACAGGGATCACCTCAGCATCTTGCTCCTTTGGAGATTCTATTTCAGTCATTCTGGGGCAGTGCTGAGATTCTACTACTCTAACAGACTCCTAGTTGATGCTGCTGCTGCTGATGATGGTGACATTTATGGTCCAGATACTGTGCTTGGAAGAGGAAGAGACTGCAGGCTAAAGGAGTGGTTCCTGAGTTAAATAACTCAAATTTGTATCTGGGCTTGCAGATTAAGAGTTGTGTGTCCTTGGATGAGTTATTTAGCCCCTCTCTGCTCACGTTTATCTGTATAGCAGGGCTTATGAGAGTGTGCTTATATAAAACAACATATGTCAATCTTTTCACATAGTGCTTGGCATACAAGTGGTAATTAGAAAAAGGAGAAGGAGGAATTAATGAAGATTAATGTTTTTTGTTTTGTGGTTGTTGTTGTTGTTTTATGTAATGGGGATCAAACCCAGTGATCTTCAACTATTTATAATAGTCTCTCAACTGGTCAGTATTAACTGTGTCTCATTCCAGACTTTTTGTCATACCAAAGCTAGAGCAAGATTCTAAAATTTAGTCATGTCATTGCCTGCTTTACCCATACACATGCCCTTAAGATCATCACAAACCTCCTTAGCATGGCCTCCACGTCCTGCATGGTCCTGGAGGTTAGGTATTTTGTTTTCATGAATTTGTTTGGCACAGTATGAAGGCCTCCCAATCTCACTGAAATAGTGAAGTGATGTGTATATGTATGAATGTTTGTGTGCATGTGTGCATGTGTGCATATTCACTCTCTCATAACTACTTCAATATCTATATGTAAATACCTATTCAGTATTTCACCATTATATAATTCCATAGCTATAATATCAACTTACATCTTTACATATTTCATTTATACTTATTCTTTATCTAAAAAAGAATGAGAATAAATGAGATAAAGTGAGCACTCTCGGGGTCTAAGGAGGCAACTGTAAGTGGAAACCTCAATGCAAGTTTCTTGGCCAAGTCCAAAATCTTAGGGCTGAAAACTCAGAAGTTTCAGGGAAGTCTTGAGGTCATGAGAATGCTGACACAGAACGATGATCTGGCTACGGCTGCTGCCAAGATTCAACAGAGCTGAGGCTAATCTCCTAGCCAGTGGAGATAACAGGAGTAAGTGTTGACTTGACTAGTGGGAAGAGAAAGTCTTTTCAGACAAAAGCAATAGCTTGGGTGAAGGTCATGCAATGAGACAAAGCAAAGTGAGGAAGAGATTTTGAAAAAAGTGTTGTTGGGGAGCAAAAATACAAAGGCTGGCTAGCAAGAGAGAGGTAGATGCCGGGGCAGGAGTGAGACCTTGCTGGACACGGAGGCCATATTAGGAAGTTTGTGGCGATCTTAAGGGCATGTGTATGGGTTAAGCAGGCATTGACATGACCAGATTTAAAAACTTATAGTTGCTTTGGTTTGACAAAAGGTCTGACATGAGGTACACTTGATACTGACCCATTGTGAGATAATTATAATGCAGCTAAAGACAGTAATGGTAGAGTAAAGGGGGGAAGGACATTATATAAACAAGGGATACTTTAAAGGATTTTAAGCAAGGAATCAGGAAGGAGCATTTGTCATTTTAGAAACATATACAAAAAACTGAAGATGTTGTGCTCAAAATAAAACCAGCTAAAAACTTGAGTATGTGAAGAAAATGAGAAAGGTCTACACTAAGACTGAGGGCTGGAAACGAAAAGGATGGTTAAAGCCACACTTTAGATAAGAGATAAGAACCCTTTTTTAACCAAGTTTTTGGTAGGCACTGGGATTTGGTGACATTAATAAGAAAAGGACACAGAAAAGGAAAAAGGTACTCAAAGAAGAGGTAAGATGTTCATGACTTCCAACATGACTCAGTCCATATACTCAATGCATTTTACATTCAGCACTATTTAGCACCATTTTGCTAATAAAATTTTAGAGAGACTGTAGTTCTCAATACGACACTGTTTAAGTCAAAATAATACCATTCAAGTCTAATTTCCCAAATGTTTTCATAAAAGATGACTATGTTCTGATCAAAAGGTTAATACTCAATGTTTAAAAGCCAGAACTCAAATGTCACATTTAGTCAACTCTAACTGATGTGTGAATGTGCTATATGAATGAAATCTTGTCATAAGACAGTGCCTGAGTCTATAAACCAGATTGAACCAAGAGAGTAACACTGGTCATCACAAAGTTTAGCCATCTGAGACCTGATGCTGGAGAATCAAATCTTATGAACTGAAACACATTGGGAGTCAATAGGTCAATGTAGTGTTGCGCTACTTGCTGTAATGGCACTAAGCAATCATACGGATGGTTTGGCAGAGTAATGGACGTGTGAATCACTCTTGTAGAATCATCCTGAGTTTGTTTTTAGTTTGAACTATCTATGAAAGAGCTAGAAGAGACACTGGGCAATTCCTATAAAGGAGATGCGGAGACTTCAGAGTGGACAATATCAAGATGTCTATTTATCTTCTTCACAGAGAGCTAGATGGCAGTGCTCCACAGACACAGCTCACGCCTACGGGTGATGAGATCTGTGTGCCATGAGGGAAAGAGCACAGACTTCAAAGTGAGACTAGATGAACATAATTTTTCACCTAATATATTTCCTGGTTCCGTGATCATGGGAGAGGGAGCTGAAACATGTTTTTCACTTTGGAAATAATAATAATAATGATTGATTTATAATATAATATAAAGATCAAATAAGCTAATACATAAGAAGCACATGGAAAAGTGATGTGAATATAGATAATTGTTAAGTATGTGCTCTTTCCCTTGTGTTTTAAGGGTGGTTTGAGACTCCAGTATACATAAAAATCCCCCAGAGTGCTTGCAATAATGTTCCTGGAATCCCTTTTCCCAGCCATTCTAACATACAGGTCCAGAACATTACTTAGAAATATACATCCAGAGCACTCCCAGTGACTGATGTAGTTGATACATATACTCAACTGCATCTTGAGAGAGTCATACAAGAAAGCTGAGACAATTATTCTAGAATGCAACCAAGCACTCCTGAAACAACTACAAAGATAAATTAAAAAAAAAAAAAAAAAACAAGTACTGATTCAAAACACACCACCAGAAAGGACTCAAGTTCCTCAGAGTAGACCAAAAACTCAACAGGAAAAGGAAGTGTTCATTGTCAAGGGCCAAATGTAGGATGTTCCTCAGAAAGCCAAATGTCACAGCATTGGAGACCATGTGCTTCAGAGTAACCTCTTATAAACAAAGAAAACCATGAGTGACTTTCCTATGAGCAAGAATGTTTGACTTAGAAAAGACAAATTCTCCATTCAAGCTCAGTGGGTGTGTATTCAGGAAGTAATAAATCAAGAGTTTGAGAACCTCCGCTTTTCTATCAAAATTCACCATTTCTTGCGTTATACCCTCATGATTCCTAAAGGGTGAAGTCAGTTTCTTCTCATCACTTCCTCATTTAATATTTCTTTTGCTCAATTGTACACATGGAGCTCCTATTAAGAGTGATGGATCTTGTGCAGGAAATGGAATCTAATACAGTGTTCCAACTCAGCAGTAGGTACAGTGACATCCTATCTGAATTCCAGGACTACTCATCTCAGCAAGCAGCTCTGTCCATCTGACCTGGGCAGCCGACTTCCCACTCCAACCATGGTTGGTGAGTGAACTGATCGCTCTCATTCCCCAGCATTTTTCCATCCATCTTACTCTTCAAGATTTGTGAATACATTAAATCACTCAGTGCCAATCACAGCTCTGCATGCTGGACTTCCAGCAAAGCTGCTGACAAGAAAGTCTAATAAAAGGAGATTGTGTGATATAATAATAATCCTGTTCCAGATATGATTTGGGGGGAGCCAGAGGCCGTCAAGGAGTGAAGAGGAGGAAAGGAAGAAGATTGGACCATGTGGCATGAGAAAAAGAAGGAGGAGGAGGTGAAGAGGAGGAGGAGAAAGAAGAAAAGGAATGAACATTTCAGGCTCCTTCTTTTAAAATAGCTTTGGTGTGGGAAAGAATGAGAGAAGATTTCCACCAAGTCACAATCCTTTGGGGACAAAACTAAACTGGGCTTTGTAAATAAGAATGGAGGACTTAGAAAAGAAATAGTTTAAAAATCACTAATCATCACTTTCAATTTCGAGTGCACTTTCAAAAGCTCCAAAAAATAAAAAATAATTCCAAACATCTCTCTCTATTTAGGACTTTTTTAGAACCCCAGAGAGAAATCAAGGAACTGGTAATCAGCACTTTTTAAGTTCTAAGTGCCCTAGGACAATCAGAAAATGGAACTTTCTTCTTCCTTAAAGGTTTATGTAGTATGTGACCTAGCTGAGTGCAATCAGGTAAAGAACATAAAAGAAAAGACCTGATTCTGAGTCAAGACCAAATTTCAGAGTACAGAGGGATTGGAAAAAGACAGAAAAGGGAAGAGAGAAAATCACCTGTCTGCAATTCCCAACCCTTTTAAGACACAACATCATTTACCATATCTACAGTCTTCATGGCCGTAAGATTTCTCCTCAAGCTAGGAAAATGAATGAAGGGATAGTTAGTTTCTTTCTCAGCTTTTTAAAATTTTATTTTTAAAATGACAAGTAATAATTGCATGTATTTATGAGGTACAAATCAGACATATCTCACAATCTCACATGTGAAATGGTTTGTTTCAAGAAAAGTATTAGTGAAGGGATTCACTGAGTTTTCCTGTAAATAATTAGTTCTTACATAGTACACTTTGGAAAAATTCCATTTTATGAATCTTTCCCCAATCACATTTCTATTTATTTATTTATTGCTTAAAATAAGAAGCGCTGTGTTCGGGCTTCCGTAATGAAGTCTTTCTCTGCTTCTTCTCAGTGTTTTATCCCCCACCATTACGAGGATAATTGATCCATTCTGTGGGTATATTTCATGCTCAGCTCCAAGAAAATGAATGTCTCATGTCTAAAAGGCTTATGCTCTCACAAGCCCAACTTTCCAGGTTTAGCCGCAGGAACATTGCTGTCTAATTCACCCAAGTCTTATGTGTCAGGGTAAGAAACCTAAGTTGCTTCATGACCACTTTCCCTAGGTCCACCTCATCCTGTCCAATCCATGCCTGATAATATGACTACTGTTTCCCTATGCCAAAGGCCCTCACGTCATCCAAAATTTTCATAATGGTTTTGAATACCAGTTTAAGCCACAGGGAGACCCACAGTCTGTAACACCTAGCCTCCTCTCCCACCTCTTCACCAAAAACAAACATGCCTATCTGTGGCTCAGTCATGTCCACCACTCAGAGCTCAGTGAGTGAGGTGTGTAATTCCAAATCTCCACATCTGTGACAGTGCTTCCTCTCTGTCTCATGAGGCTAGCTTCAGCACATTCTTCAAAATTCAAAATCAGACATAGCACCCGCTGGAAACTTTCCCAGGCTCCTTTGTCCCAAGTCACTCTCACCTCTGTGCCCCCAAGATCTGCTGTGAACCTACCTAAACATTTCACTGTCCTTTACTGGCCAGTCGCCCTGGAGCAATTTGACTCATTGACTTATTAGCATGTTGCTTTAGACATTCTTTCTGCATCTGTATCAAGACTTTTATCGCATTGGATTCTTCAACATCAGAAGTAGAATTTGTTTTCCTTATTTTTTAAAATGCAAGTTCCTACTTCAGATATTGAAGAAGTAGGAAGAGTAGGGGGATAATTTACTGAAGGCCACAAAGCTAGGAAATATGGAGCAGAAATTGCTGGTTTCACCAGTTTGTGATAGCTGTCTTCTATTCCCAATGCTCGTCACAATACTTTTCTTTTGTTATGCGTTGAGTAAGTATTTGACATGAAATATAAGTGAATGAGTGACTAAATAGGTTCATATTATACTAACCTCCATAATAGGTGGACAGGGCCACCCACTCAATGACACATTAGGCACCTTGCTCACAGTCTCGCTCTCCTTCAAATCTGCCCCCATCTTTGGTTAAACTGAATATTCCATCTAACATCCTGGCATGTCAGGTTCCAGAAGGATGCTAATAGACGCTTCTACAGACAATTCCTACTTCCATTTTGATCCCCTTCCTCTGAGAATAGAACCTTTGTGCAGGGATATGAACCCTGGAAGTCCTATCAACAGTATGTATCACATACCTTATCCACAATTGAATAGATTAGGAAAGACACTTGATCCAAGTCACAGCAATCACATTCTCACTCTTGAGATTTAGAGTTGAGCTGGTCAATTGAACAGAAAAATGTTTAAATTCTGGAGCTATGAAGTGGCCTCTTGTTTATTTGCATGCCTAGCACTGAAATCTAGTGTGCAGAGAAAGAATACTGAAGCATGGACATGGTAACATAAGCAAGAACAATACCAAATATCACTTTGATTATTAATGTTCTATACTAGAGTTTATGGCATGGCTTAGTGCCAGGCTGTCCTTGGGTCAGTTCCATAAACTACCCTTATATGTGTACCAATGCATTTTCTTTGTTGTTTTACTTAAGTTACTTGAAGAGTTTTCACTAAGAGAATCCTTCATCTCCAGATTCCCTCTCTAACACATTTTTTTCAGTCACATGGACCTTGGCAGCGCTCCAAGTGGCTCTACCTCAAATATTACTAAAGCCAACATTGCTCTTCTGAACAAAAACTTATTTTTCCTACTTGATTTCTCAACTACCTACCTATTCTTTAGCCCTAACTAATCCTCCAGTCTATTGGCACCTCAAACTTTTTTACCTATCTAAAAGCACCCCTGGTGTATTCATTTACCTCCACATTCATTTTGAACACCATATCTTCATTCCCACCCTTTTTAGGTAATAAACATAATATTCTCATTAAGTTGACCTTTTCTAAGACCATCTGAAAACCAAACATCTTCAGCAATAACAGCAATACATGCCACAAATCCACTTGTCCTGCCTATTCTATACCCACACTTGGACAGTTAGACACTGGTGGAGAAATCCATTCTAGAAACCCACAGTTACTGACTTTCAATGCAACTATAATTCTCCTGTCAGTTTAAGCTCTCACATCACATTATCTTTCTCAAAATTTTTTCTCTTCCCAAACATTGTATTATATTCCATGAACCCTCTCAGTCTTGCATTTATTTCTATGTAATAATAATCATGGTTAAAATTTTTTAGAGCTTCCATGCCAGGTAGTATTCCAAATGTTTTGCTTATAATAATTCATTTAATATATAAGGTAAATGCTATTATTAATTATATTTTACAGATAAATAAACTGAGGCCCAAAAGAAGAAGCAACTCTCAATATCACACAGCTTGTAAAAGGCAGTTCCAAGGTTCAAATTCAGGCTGTCTGGCTCTAATGATTCTGCTCTTGTTTTAACTTTTGTCTTGTTTCAGACAAAAACATATAAACAGCATTATACAGTAATTCTTTCAAGGTCCCATCAACAAATCTATGAGCATGTGTGGGCCCTATCCTTTCCTCCTCTCCTCTGTCCCTTCAGTCAGAACAATCCTTCCAAATAGCTCAATATTCTCATTCCCTGTTCCTTCCCTTCTCAGAAATCTGACCTTAGTTATTATACATTTTTTCTTCTCCATTTAAGCCCTTACATTGTAATTTCTGGAGAAGTTTCTGTATTTTAAATCGGGACAAATTTTATTTATTTTTGCTACTGTATTCTAAAAAATCACTAATTATAATATTTTGAGGAACTTTGTGTTCTTCATTGTGTCTTTGATAATGATCCTTTCATCTCTGTTGATTTTGATCTATCTTTCATGATTGAGGTTTCTAAACTACCATGTTTTCTCTTTAGCTATAGATTCATTCTTAAAGCTCTAAAGAACCAGTGAGAGTCACTGTGTTTGAGGAAGACAATTTCCAGTCTAGGATGCAGAATGATTTGATCTTTCTGCTTAGGAACTCCAAAATATATCTGTATAGCTTCAAGTTTGACACCTGATATGGGTTAAGTTGAATTCCCACACAACACATATCCAAATTCTTATTTTGAATCTCTTATTCTTAGTATCTCAGAATGTGCACTTATTTGGAAATAGGGTTATTATAGAAGTTATTAGTTAAGATAAATTCATAGGGCTGGGGATGTGGCTCAAGCGGTAGCGCGCTCGCCTGGCATGCATGCGGCCCGGGTTCGATCCTCAGCACCACATACGCCGAACTAAAAAATAAATATTAAAATTCTCTCTCTCTCTCTCTCTCTCTCTCTCTCTCTCTCTCTCTCTCTCTCTCTCTCTCTAAAAAAAAGATAAATTCATAGTAGAGTTGAGTAGTTCCTTAATCCAATATGACTGGTATCCTTATATAAAGGAGAAATTTGAATACAGGGAGAATACTATGTAAAAATAAATGCACTGATCAAGCTAATGCTTCCATGAGCCAAAGAACATCAAACATTTCAGGCAAAGCACCAGGAGATAGGGAAAAGGTATGGATTTGCCCTCAAAGTATTCCAAAGGAAGCAAACTTACTGACACCTTGATTTCAGATTTCCATCCTTCAGAACTGTGAGACAATAAAGTTCTATTTTTTTGGCAATTCAGTATGTGTTGCTTAGTTATGGCCCTGACAAATTGACATACTACCTCTAAAAGCCCTCCAGGAGAGTTGGTTCCTGTTCTCTGTCAGGTACAAAATACCTGCTGGGATGACCTCTCTTCAGTAGGTAAATTTTACTCAATTCCTTTTTAATCCTATGCCTACACACACACACACATACACACACGCACACACACACACCTCCTGTTCTAGGGGTGTACTATGTGGGAGGGTGGCTCACCTGGCTATTCTGACTTGGAGGAGTTAGGTCAGCAATTCCATATTCTCCACAAACAAAGTTTCAAAATCTCTCTCCTTTCCTTTCTCAATGGTACATGGTATCTCTAAGACCTGAAGCTCTACTGAGGATCTTGAGTCATCTGTGAGTATGGAAAATCCAACAAGGTTGATTTGTCTCTCTGCAATAACCTAGTTTCTAAATTTAGGAGTTCCATAAATCACTTAACATTTTTCCATCTGATTTCTGCCTTCCAAAAGTGTGTATTCAGTATATTCAGAATACAATGGTGTTATTATCACTGTTGTGGAGGCATATCTTTCTTAATGCCTTTGTTCTCATTTTAGTTGATTTTCCTCTGCAAGGAGTGGAGATAAGCATGTGTGAATAATTTATCTTCCCCCAGCAAAACTCTACGAGCATTTAAATATGCTCTGAAATTTGTACTTCTTTTATTTTAACATTTTCTCCTGGTTATAGTTCTGTCTCCTCTTCCTCACAAATTGTGAAAACTGTCTTTACTATGTGTCTCTATTGCATTACCTCCTCCTCAAGCTTCACACCTCTCATCCATCTTCCACCCCTACACCAGCTCTATGAGGATGTCCAGATAATGCTCCATAAGGTTTCAATGTCATTTAGTCCCATAAACACTCTTCAGTTGACCTTTTATCTGCACTGGTTGAATGACCAGCCCCTACTTCTTGTTATTTTCTCTGTCATTGATTCCAGAGACACTCATTCTTTTTTCTTGTCTTCTACCACCAAAGTGATGCCTTTTCAGTCTCCCTTGATGGCTGAGTCTCTTCTATCTGATCTTTAGATACCTAGCTTCCTCAAGGACCTGAGGCACATCTCTCCTTGAAGGCTACTCTTAGTGTGATTCCTGACTCTATTTATCATCCATTCTTTTCTGACTCAGATGCACTTCTCTAACTTAAACAGAGTCTATAAATTTGTCCATATATTCAGCTACCTTTTTAATATATCCTTATAGATTTCTTACAGTTATTTCAAACTAAGTATACAAGTAATAAAAGAAAATATAGCATACAAGGACCATAATATGAGGAACAGAAAAGCAAGATGGGCAAATGATATTAAATGAGAAGTAGTCAGAGAAAATTTTGAGTACTTGTTGTTGAGAAAAGCCAAGGAATAGGCTACCAGAAGGTGAATTCATAAAAACAATAAGGAGAAATACTAAAAAGCAATACTTGAAGAGGAGAGGTGCTAGACAAGGTAATTTTTGAAAGGAGAATGAGAGTTGAAGAATTGAAGAATGAGAGTGGCAAAGCCATGGTTATGCTAATATGGAGGCATTAAGGGAAGGTCAGGTAGCAGTGAGATTAAATGGTGGATGAAGGAGTGGAACATTTTTCTGTATTCACAATTTTTCCTGATCTTTTTACTTATTATGGATATAATAATTCTTATTCAGTTTGTATAAAAATGTTTATATTTTCATGCTGGGTATGTTGATTCACACCTGCAATCCCATCAGCTCCGAAGGCTAAGGTAGGAATAATTCAAAGCCAACCTCAACAATTGAGCTAGGCTCTAGGCAACTTAGTGAAACCCTCTCTCAAAATAAAATAAAAAAGCCTGGTGATATAGCTCAGTGGTTAAACTCTCCTGGGGTCAATCCCTGGTACACACACACACACACACACACACACACGTGTATATTTTCAAATTACTTTATCCAATATTATCAATAATCTTTCAAGCTATAGACATCTAGAAGTACACATAGGATTTGACTATTTTCCCTTTATTCCAGATTTAGCCTCACCAACTTGATCCTTGAAACTCATGAATGAGAGCCCACATCTTGTGTGAAGGATGAAGATGGAGGGGAAGGTTGTTGGAGGATGTGAACTCTGTGCTATATGTTTCTGCTCCCTTTAAGGATTCTCATGTTTCCTCACCAATGAGGTTATACAAATTATCCAGAAAAATATGGGTAACTGGTGCCAACATCACTTTCCCTCCAACACCATGGCATAAGCTATGCTGATTTGCTCTAACCACCAGCTTGCCTTATCTTCTGCAAGAAGTCTCATTCCAGGAATATCTATTGAGTCCTTTGTTTTCTATTCCCACAGCTCTGATCCCAAAGGGGAAAAAACTCCTTAGGACCATGGATTAGATTACATTCTTCTTTAGTTCTATTCTGGTGGTGGTTAAGCCATTTTTGAAACTTGAATTTATTTTATATATACAAAAAACATAAAAATTGTACACAGTTATGGTGTAACATAATGTTTCTATTCATATATGCATTATGTAATCAGGTTAAACATATCTATCTCCTCAAACATCATTTCTTTATGGTGAAACAGTCAAAATCCTTTATTCTAGATTTCTGAAATACACAGTATATTGTTATCTGTAGTCACCTACTACACATTACTCCAAAACCTCTTGTTCTATATAACTGTAATTCAATACCCGTCCATCAACATTTCCCCATTCCCCCATTCCTCCATTCCCCTAAATATCCAGCCTGTGGAATAGAACTTGAGAGTAGCCTATTGAGATTGACCATTTTCAGTTCCACATATGACCTTGATCATGCAGTAGTTATTTTTCATTTCCTGGCTTACTTCACTTAATATAGCAATTTGATCTCCAGTTACATCCATCTTGTCACAAATGGCAGGGCTGTATTGCTTTTTATGGCCAAATAATATTCCATTGTGTTATTACCACATGATCTTTATCCATTCATGGATTGATGGACATTAGATTTTTTCTGTCTCTTGGCTATTGTGCATAGTGCTTCAATGAACCTGGGAGTACAGATGTCTCTTTCACATACTGATATCATTCACTTTGAATATATACCTAACAGTGGGATTGCTGGGTCATATGAAAGTTCTATTTTTAATTTTTTAAGGAATGTCCATACTGTTTTCTGTAATGGTATTACTAACTTACACCCCCACCAACAGTGTGGAAGTTTCCCTTTTCTCCACATTCTCACCAGCAATTTTTATCTTTGTCTCTCGATCCTCACCATCCTTACTGGAGTGAGATGGAATCTCATTGCCATTTTTCTTTGCATTCCCTGATGATTACTGATGTTGATTATTTTTTCATGTACCTTTTGTCTATTTGTATGTTTTTAAAGTGTCTGTTTAGTTCTATTATCCTTGCTCACTTTTAAAAAAGAAATTTGTAACTCTGTTTTTTGCTATTGAGTTTTCTTACATATTCTGATTCTTAAATCCTTGTTCAAAGTATAGTTTGTAAATGTTTTCTTGTATTCTCTAAGTGGTTTTTTTACTTTATTAGTTGTTTTCTTTGCTGTGCAGAAACTTTGTACTTTGGTATAATTGAATTTGTCAATTTGGGGGTTTTCCTTCCTTTGCTTTTGAAATCTTGTTCAAAAAATTCATGCAATATTATGAAACGTTTGCCCTATGTTTTCTTTGAACTAATTTTTCAAACTGTTCATCCTCATTTATCATGGACATTCAGTTTCAAGAGATCACAGGCTCCCATGGAACTCTGTCAGTCCTGCTTTTTTCAGGAATTGGTCTTTTTCCTAAGCTTTCTGTCCTGCCACAACCCTAACAGTGTAGTCACCAGATTCAACTTGATTATCGTGTTTTTCATTGGGATTGTAATTGTTTATATTTCAGCTAATATTGAGAAGTGGAACCTCTCTGTGGTTCCATCTTAAAGATGAGAAAACTGTCATTCAGACTAATGAAATTATTTCAACAAATTCACCAAGTTGAAATATGAAATATGACACCATTTATAAAATACTCAGCAGAAAATTATGCATCTTATTACCTCCACACCATCACCCATCCAAGCCATGATTATCTCCCTGGATGATTCCAGTAGGTTCCTAATTGGCCCTGCCCATAGTTATGAATCCTCATACAACAGTTCAAGTGTTACTTTGAAAACACATTTAATTGTATTTCTCTGCAGCTCAAATCCCCTGTGGTTTTTCATTTTAGTTGGAGTGAAAACCAGAGCCCTCACAGTTCCTTAGAAAGCTCTATCTAACCTGGCCTCTGTTACTCTATTCAGTCTCTTACTCTCTCTGGAACTAATTCCACCTCGCAATCTGCTCCTGCCCCAGTGACCTGCTTGCTCTTCTTAGAGTGCCCAGTGTGTGCACTGTCCTCAAGTCCTCTTCACTGCTCTTCTCTAGCCCTGGACTTCCTTTCCCACAAGAATTTGTCTGGCTAATGTCATTACGTCCTTCAGGACTCCTCTTAACTACCATCTCTGCAGCTTGCTTAGCCACCTAGTTTTAAATTATAAACATCCTCTGAGCCGTGAACTCCCCAACTCCTACCTATTTGATTTTCCTCCATAATACTCTTTTCTACCTAATAAATTCCAGTTTGGGCCTATATTTTTGTCTGTCCCTGTACCCTTCCCCAACACACATGTATGCCATTGTAAGTCACAGTGGCAGTTGTTTGTATTGGTTCTGTCTCTTACTATATTCCCAGGATTTGCTTGAATACCGATTATATATTGAGTGTTCTATTTGCTTATTAACATGGAACATTTTTCACACATAAAAGAACTTAATGAATATTTAGCATTTTATTATTTGTTTTGTCTCTTTTACTGTTAAGACTGTTTCTGTTTACATGAGACAGGGAGAGAACCCTGTACTGCTCATCACTCCTCTCAGTGATCTTCTTGCTTATCCCGAAATACTACGCACATGAAGATAAAGAGGGAATAAATTCTAACAGCAAAAAATGGTTAAGTCAATAATCCAAAAGGCACTCTGGTGTAAGAGCTAATAACTTTTCAACAAATGTATGCTGAAAATATGAAAGATACAGTACAACTGCTAAGATATGATCCAATCTTCCCATGCTCTCTTCCAAAGTATGAGGGGGGCCAGTGATAATGGCCTCCAGTGATATTATCAGAGAGTAAGCATCACATGCTTCAAGGTGCATATGTGCTGAGAGCGTTTGGGGAAGGCACTTCATTTTCAGAGGCTGGTAGGAAAAGTTTATAACATTTTAAAAAAAAAAAAAACACTATTGGATTTTCCCTGATGTGGGACTGAAGGGTACTAACTACATTCTCCGAAGAGTCCAAAAGGAAATACTTAGATGTTGCTTTTCCTTAATTTTGAAGGTTTACAATCATTCCCATAAACATGGAAATGTTACAATTTCCCCTAAACACAAATTCTTCCTGCTAAAATCCATATCATCAGCCATGTGCCTACTATCATTATAGGATATGTCAGATGCGTGCTAACCAACTCTCTATGTCATAGGACCAGCATATGGAACCCACAGCATTAGAAAAAGACTCAAGTTCCGCCTTGCACTAGTTGAAAGAGCTTTGCAAAGTTACTCAGCCCCCCAGGAACCATCTCCTGCAATGGTTATCATTGCTTCCCTTCAGAAACGGTTTATGTGAGGATTAAAAAGATGATTTATGTAGAATTTCTGGCACATAGCCTAGAAAATAGCAGGTGCTTGATAAATGTTAATTTTTGTTCAACTCCCCCAGATATTCCAATTCAGGGGACCATTGCTCTGACTAGTTCATCTAATTACCTAATCCATGTTAAGTATGTTACCCTTCACAAATAATAAAACACATTTCTACTGGAAAAAAAATGGTTGATGCCAAAATAAATTATATAATTGGTGGTAATATGTAATTTTAAATGTATGATGGAAGGGAAATTTTTAAGCAGATAAGACATAAGTAGCTATTTACCAGAGTAGACTTTCCTTATTTACCAGGGCAAATAGACTATGCATGTTGTTAAGAGATTACTAAATAAGATACAGTAAACAGTTATGTTTGCTACCTGGTTCTAATCCTCTTCTCTGTGGAAACTTTGCTTGGTGAGAAGCAACCCTATCCCATTCATGCTGGGCATTTAGAGTGAAGAGGATGTTTTCTCTGGGTTGCAGATAGGAAGCACATCCCTAGACTAAAAATCTATTGCCAGCACCTGCAACTCTCTACTTGATGTCTCCTCTGGCTGCAAGTGTGCTTGACTTGCAGACAGAGGAGATCAAAAAATGCCTGGAAAGTAGGATTAGACACTAATGAATGATAGGAATTGGGGGATAAATACCTCAGCCTTCTTGCTCCTCTGTGGAGACAATTCTGCAACAGTCTTACACCTTCCCCAGGAGGACTGAACTTTACTAGTAGACTCTTTGCTAACATACCTTTACTTGACTTTCTTCCTTTTCTCTCTTACTTTCTCATCTCCCTACCACTGCTTTCTAGGATCCCTTCCAAAATAAAGTATGTAAAATTCTGTCCTGGAGTCCGCTAGGGAGGCTTCAACCTGAGACACTCGGTAACTGAGCTGCTTTAGGATTTTAGCCACTCACGGTGGAATCCTGGAATCAGATCACTTACTGATCAGCTGACAGCTAGATCTCCACTGCTGATATATGGAGTGGAATGGAATGGGACCTAGGTTATTAAAAAATCTTACCTGTGGCACTTTGGTATAAAGTACAAATGGAATGCAATGCATAGGCTTTACAAAACATTCCAGCCTTCTAAAAACATAAGAATATTGGTAATTACAATCATTATGGAGTTGGCAGGCAAGTGTTGCTAGCTAAAATGTCCCTAAAGGAACAAAATAAACTGAAATCAAAAGAGATCCCCATTGCCTTCGAGAAAAGGAAAGCATGCAGAAAATGGGGCTCTAGATTTGATTACCAGAGTTACGTTACAAAATAAGCCGGATTCATAGCCCTGGCAAATTTGATTTATTCTAAAGTCATAAATTTGACAAAGGAGGAAAGAGCAGTCAGGTTTCACTTGAAGAATGCTAAGATTTCATTGTAAGTATATATAATATTAATTTGTCTAATTCTCTCCCAAAGTGACCTAACAATATTTATCAGAGCAACTACCACAGAGGACCTATGAATACCTAGTTTTTTGAAGGCATTTATATAAGGGGTAAGAGCTAGTATTCATATAAAATACACATATGAACCCCATTTAAAAGGGGGCCTATAGAGTCCAAGTAATTAAAGGAGTCTTGGCCCAATTCTGTATCACGAGAGAATGAGTCCACTATGTCTACACACCCACCCTATGATCCTGAGATAAGATAGATATGCTTAACACCTGAAAGAAACCTCCCAGGTTCTAGACCTAGGAAGTCATAATTCAGAAACAACACCACATCCCAGGATGATTTCAAAGACTTCAGTGATGAAGGCATGGTGGTCCCAATCATGCCCCATAATTCACTACTGTGGCCCTTAGGAAAACTACATCTGGCAATGAAAAACTTTTCAAATTCAAAAGGAACTCATTCACTTGAAACCCTTAAATTCACAATTTCACTCCAGGGCTAAGTTAACTCTTTTGCTCTGTCACAATATAGTCTAAAGGACCTTGACTATCTGGAACATCAATCATCTTGATATTCCAAAGGCCAACACACTGGTGGTGTGTGGCTCAGTAATCACATCAAGTCGAACAGACTCTTAGAGGAAACAGTAAATACTTTGGATGCCCTTGTAGTACACATGTAAACAGAGGCAATAAAATCTCAGCAGTTAAGGGGTTTTCTACATCAGTAAAATGTTTAGTATATGGACTTCCATGGTATTCTAGGACCTTCCCTGCCCCAAATAATCAAGTTATTGCACCCCACTTCTTAAATATCTTTGCATTTGGAGGGCCTTTTCAATTTGGAGATAGGTTATAGATAGAATAAGTTGTTAATGTGGAGGCACAATAGGTCTAACTAGTGCAAGAGTGGACTGTTTGTGAGGTTATCAGGGCTCCCCCATTCCCAATACGTGCTTTGCAATCAACATATCAATGGATGCTTAGAGCTTCCAACTGCAAGCATCTGTGACTCTGTCCATGGGTTCTTTCTGGGCACAAAAACACAATCAGTCTCTATTTGTGGAAGGTTATAAATGCTAGAAAATCCATGTGGCCTGGGAGCACTCCGTTAACCAAAGATAGAATAGATTAGGCACAGATATCCTAACTACTTCACCTCTTATGTAGAACCACTCTCAATCATAGTCTACACCGTGTCCCAAAGGTCTCCAGTTCGTTCATAATGATAATGTGCTCATTTGTGTATCTTATATTGAATTCTTCCTTTTTCTCCTCTGATAAAGGCACTTGTACTGGCCTTAGGCCCTTGTACTGCCTGGATTACTACAATTTGAATACTCCAATCTCTAGATCCTAGCCTCTACTCTGTTGCTGGAATGTTCTTTGTAAAAATTCAACTTGGATTCTATTTCTTCCCTATTTTAATTCTTCTAGATTATGGTTGTCTTAAATATAAAATTCAATCTCTTAACCATATAAGGCCACTCAAACATCACCTCCACTTGTAAGTCCTCACCGATTCCCCAAGGCCAGCTCAGGTAAGTGCCCCCACTCCTATTCCCATAAACATTTCGTGTAGCTCTAGACTACTTACTTTTCACCATTTGACATGAAGGAACTGAGGGAAGGCATCGTGGATTATTCAACTGATTGTCTAACACTGAACAACTTGCCTGGCACAGTGTATTTTTAATGAAACAAGTGAATCAGTAAGTCAGCATCAGGCGTGGCATGGCTTTGAGCTTCTACATTATGTTGAGCTTTTACAGTAGAAACTTTGCATATCTATTTGCTTTCCCAAAAGTCCCATAAAGGTGCTCTGTATATTCTAAGAACTACTTTCTCTCTGGGTAGTGGGGAAGAAGAGGGCAGCTCATGTCTTCTAATGGAGTCTGAGCAATGAAAGGTCATCCGCAGAGCAATGTAATATACTTCTTTGGAGCAGAGCCTTGTGGCATATTTTCAATGACTTAGCAATGCATTATGTACTGTCAATAATATCCAGACTGCAGCCAAGTAGGTTTGCATGAGACTAGAGCACAAGGTCACAGGAGAGTTTATGGTGCTTGTAACTGAACAGCATAAAGTCAATCTTAAGTTCAATGAAGGAAATAACACCACTGACAGTATCACTTTTCAATATAAGACAAATAAATTGCTTTTATGATTAGAGACATGTAACAGAAGTGTCCAATCTCTGATTCACTTCCAACAATGAGCTCAGCTTTCATCCAACCCTAGCCTCAGGGCCAGGCATATTGTAAGACAGTACAACACCATCACATGCCTGCCTGACTACAGTTAGTCCAAAAAAAATGCACATGTGCACACAAAAACACAAGAGTTGTGTATTATTTTGTGTCTCTAACTGACACAGCTCAGTACTATGCTCCTAATGAGCATGCCTTTGCACTCAATCTTTCCCATTGTCTTCTCTCTCTGTCTCTCTGAGCAACATTCTCTGTGGAGCTCATATATCAACTCTTTTTGAAGATCTTCCAAACCATCCTGTTCAAAATAAGCCACTCCCCCATCCATAACCTGTGATCATTTGTACAAGACAATAGAACACAATGTCAAATGTATTCCAATGATTTCCCCCATCTCTCTCTCTTTTTTTTTTTTTTTAATTGAAGTTGAACTCCCCTAGTACAGGGAACATGGTTTGCTCTCTTTTGTGTCTTAGTATATAAAAGGATGAATGGCACAGGTAAGATGTTGTTGAATGAGTCAATCTTAAGTTGAAGCTGTGTTTTTTATCATTATTCCTTTAAGACTACAACTTTAAGGACAGATAAACAATCCTGCTCAGTCTAAGTGATTTTAATTCTGGCATCTCATCACTTCTATCTGGGAAAAGAAACTTGGCTTGCATAATCTACGCAAGTAGCAGAGACTTGCATTTCCCTGCCTCCAGTATAGTTCTTTCTTTCCTTACATATAGCTTACCACTAAATGCCACTTCCTACCATGGTGCCCTAGTTCATTGCAATCTAGAGGGCTCTCCTCTTTTCTTCTTAATGCCTACCATCTACTCACCTTGAGATCCACTTGAAATCTCATTTCATCCATAAAGTGTTGTCCAGAAGTCTGGTTCTAACCTACTTTTGCATTCAAGAACTGGATCCATGGAAATGTCTGGCACCCAACCTAAACCCTCTTATCTCAGAAACTCCCTGATGTATACTCAACAACATCCAGGATGTTAAAACCTTTCCCTATATTGTTCTTCAATTATTTATTTATTTATTTATTTATTTTTTAAAGAGAGAGTGAGGGGGGAGAGAGAGAGAGAGAGAGAGAGAGAATTTTAATATTTTATTTCTTAGTTTTCGGCAGACACAACATCTTTGCTTGTATGTGGTGCTGAGGATCGAACCCGGGCCGCGTGCATGCCAGACGGGCACGCTACCGCTTGAGCCACATCACCAGCCCTCTTCAATTATTTAACCAATGTTACTTCCCAAGCCCCCTGAAAGCTATGGGTATTCTCATGTTTCCCTTCACAGTATTTAGTAGATATTCATATTTATATTGTATCTATTCTATCTCATGAAGAAACTGATAAATTTCTAAAAAATGGGTACATCTGGGGCTCTTGATTACAAAGAGACTATTAAAATAAAATTCTTAATATCTTATTATGGGCTAAAATATGGTTTTTAAATTAAATATTTGTCTACTTGATTAATTAGGGAACTAAATTAATTTTGTGTTCAAAATTAATATAACACTAAATTTACAGCAAATTTTAGTATGGCAAGTATAAAAGTACTTTTCATATAAGGTTATGGAAACATTAAAAACCTGTCTATAGCAATATGACAGAAAAGCTTATGAGTAAATATTTACAAGATACATGCACAAGCAAATGAAAATATACCTGTATAAATGCATATAACAATTGAATGTATTCTAATCTCAATCTCAATATAATTGCCTTTGTAAGAACACAGAAATGTATTAGGGCTTATAATACCTGATACCATATGGCCCACTATACTAATTCATTGTTTACTTTCAGGAGCACAATAGCATGTTTTGAAGAGAAAGTAGAGAGTTCAGGAAAAATAGCTTTAAGGGTACAGAATTAAGTATTTCAAATCAAATCATTTATAGGAAAATATTTTATTGAATAAAAGAACTAAACTCAATTCCCCAAATGTTTCCCAATACCTAAATGTTTGCTATTATATAAATTTGGATAATTTGCTTCTTTTTGTTTCTTATTAAGATATATCAAATTGGTGTAGGTGTAACTTGAAAATTTTGTTCAAGCAACAATTCCATGTAATGTCTTTCACCTTCAGGAGAGAGAAGAAATTGCATTTATTTATCACCCATTGTCATCCTGAGACAGTGTTATGCTTGTTACTTAACCCTAATTATTTCTTCTACTATCTTGTTGATAAGCCAGTGTACAGGCTGATCCCATAAAAATCGTCACTTCCAGGCCATTAATACATCTTTTAGCCACATAGTACACAAATTAGCAGCCTCTAGGCTCAGAGTACTTGATTCAAATCCAAACTCTACCATTCACTGTTTGGAAGACCTTCCCTATACTTCAATTTCCTCACAAATAAAATGATGATGACATTAAAACATCTTCCTCATCATTTTGTTGTGAAGATTACATTGAATTTGATATTTGTAAATCACTTAGAATAATGCCTTGGCAAGGTGAAGTGCTCTCTAAGTGTTAGCTGATGTTATTTAAAACCCATTACACAGTGAATTATTCCCTAATCCGGATTCAGTGTTTGTTATAATTGCTTCTACAACTTCAGTTGTGAAATCATTTTTGCAGCCTCACCAACATGAAAATGAAACAATACCTAAACAAAAATTACTGAATATTTATTAAGTTGGTACTTCAGAGATGTATATTATTAGGGGTTAATCAAATGATGCTGTAAATCAACTTTAAATGATTTTCTTTAGTAAGCAATCAAATATTTTTGCAAGTTACAGGCAGTAATATGCTGGCAAACCAAATTCCAAAAAAAGAAATCTGATTTTTAGTATTTGCATAATGTTGTGGTATGAATTTTTCCAGAATGGCTACTTTCAAGCTGCCAATGGTTTAACACTGACTGACAAGATTCCGGAATATTTTTAAGATTTGGCTGGGGAGAGTGGGTATTAGCCATTCCTACAGATCACTAACAAAGTGGTCCCTCTTACCCATGGAAGATACATTCCAAGACCCCTAACAGGTGCCTGAAAAGTGCAGATGGCATCAAATCCTGTATACATTATCTTTCCCTATACATACATACATATCTATGATTATGCTAATTTGGAAATTAGAATAAAACATTAATAACAACAATAATAAAACAGCACCATTGTAATAATTTGCAGTAATAAAATTTTGTGAATGAGTCATTGAATATTTCTGGCCATGGTTGACCATGGGTAACTGAAACCACATAAAACAAAACCACTGATCAAGTATGGACCACCACGGATGTGTACTAATCACCTTCATTTTGGCTCTAACCTGAATCTCTTGAGTGACAGGGAAAATTGCTGTCTTTGTTGTGTTCTCTCTTTCCCATTTATTACCTGTTTCGATGTGACTAGAGCCTTTTGACTACTGATGTATTTACACAATCTCCAGCCACGAGGCCACAAGGGTTTTCATGTGCTAACTGCCAAGTGAGTCCCCAGCAGCAGGTGCAACACAGAGATCACCATCCTGCAGTCACCAGCTGCATTCAGCCTTCTGAGGAGTTTAGTTTGATCAGTCAAAAGCTTTCTGAAATACTGAATTAATTAGCAGCATGTACAAATTAAGAGATTTCACATAAAAACACAAATTCTCAGTTTGTCTTATGAAGTCTGAAGATCTAACAACACTGAACCCACATCCCCCACGCAGCCCAGCCGTATCTTCCTAGAGTTAAGTAGTGGCTACCTCCCTTTAAATGAAGCACAGGCTCCTGGGTTTCCAAAGTGCCCTCCACACCTAATGCCTTACACCCCTATCATATTTGCTCATTTATATTTACTACCTGGCCTGAAAAGGATTTTGAGTTAGTAACTTTGGCATAATGTTAAAAAAAAAAAAAAAAAAAAAAAAAAACCTCTTTGAAATTAGACAAACCTGGGAACTAGTCCAGCCTCTGCCACTGAGTAATGTGTGAACACAAGAAAGTGATGAAAGTAGCCTGAGTCTGTTTCTTTGAGAAATGGAAACAGAAATGAAACCTAGCTCAGGGGTTATAATAAGCACCTAAACATGAGAGCAAATGCAAATACCTAGCCCACCCCCTGCACAGACATCAGACCCTCTCCCATCTCCCCCCACACTGAACTCAATTTGCATTGTTATTACATTTCTTAAAATTTTTACACCTTTTTCCTTGAACTCAGTTGCCCACTGAACTGGGCTTACTCACCCATTAGACATTTTTATTTCTTTTTTCTTTCCTCTGTCCTTTGTTCCCAGCCTGTATTTTCTTCCTACAAGTGTTGCCTGTCTCCAGAATGTCAGTGACCTCACTGGTCTCATATTTTCTCACTCTGGGCCTGCCAATCATCCCAACTGTCCAAGTCACAGGTGCATCTCCTGATCTGACCCAGTCTCATCTTCCCAGGCAAAATGAAGGAAACAGAAAGCCCAGTGATTTAGATTGAAACTACTTACTGAACAATTGCACGACGCCTTTCTGTTCCACAGAAATAAAATAACTTTGCTCTTAATTGTATGCTCTGTCCTTTTGCTTTGAAGCTTTCCTCTACTCACTGGTGTCAAAAGAGAGAAAAATGGCCTCAAATGTAGATAATAGATTGGTGGTTGGTAGCCAGAAATAGAGAGTTCAATGGATGTAGCATTTCAGTTATTTAAGAGATGGGTTTCCAACATAGTAACCATAATTAATGTTATTGTGTTCTTTAATATTCAAGAGGTAGATCTTGTGTTACGTGTTCTTACAAAAAAAAAAAAAAAACAGAACCACAGAAAAGATAAAAGGAAACTTTTGAAGATGATAGATTGATGGATACATTTATTATCTAATTGTGGTGGTATCATGAGCATGAACATATGCCCAAACTTATCAAATTGTATACTTAAAATATAGCTGGATTTTTTTTCCGGCATATCAGTTATACTTCAGCAAGTTGTTTTAAAAAATACAAAAATCTAATTTAAAAACTAACTGCTGATTCTATTCACATTTCTGGTGCCTCTACAGAGAAGTGTCTTATCACTTGTGCCTTGATAACTCCTTTCTTCCCAGCATTTTATGCCACTAGTAACCTTACAAAATGCAGATGTCTAAAATTTTTGTTCTTAACAATGGTAGTAAAAATATACTAATTTTCCTCTTACCCATCATTCCCTAACTGGTCACCAACCTCTGTTGATTCTACCTCCCTAATATACCTTATACACATCGATGTATTTGGATCTCCACTTCCATCCACTCTGATCTGAAACATTCCAATTTCTGCATGGAAACCTGCAATGACCTCACAACTGCTCTGGCCACATACATTTTGGGCTCACATTAGCCTCTATACAGCAGCTGGAGTGATCCTCTCAGCCACCAGTTATCAAGTCTAATAGTGTCACTCCTCTCCCTTGCTTGAAATACTTTGTGGACTTCATTGCCCTTAGCATAAACTGCAAATTCCATGATATGGCACTGTAATGTAAATACAGGACAACAGGAACAATAAGACATAGCTCATGTCCTCAAAAGAGTTTACAGTCTGTGGCAAGAGAGGCAGTAAAATAATTAAAAACATAAGTAAACCTATAATGTTGGTAGGCCCTATAAAATGTTTTTTTGTATGTGTATATATATGTGTGTGTGTGTGTGTGTGCACGCGCGCGTGTGTGTGTATATATACATATATATATATATATGTTGAGATGAATTTCTACTTGTTACCATTTATATTTTGAAAGTCTCTATGATAAGATCTGGTAAGCAGAGAAAAGGCGAAAAGTTTTATTGATAATAGTTTCTTATAAGAATCAAACTTTTTTAAGTATTTGAAGTACATAACCTCAATGAATTTTCATTGAGTCCCCTATTAATTTTGCAAATGTTTTCTGACCATGATATGCCAGGCATGGTAGGAGGAATGATGTTATAGAAAAGATTAAGACCGATAAGAGAAAAAGATTATAATTGTATCAACATTTGAAAAAGCAGTAAAGTTACAATTAAAATAATTATTGCATGAGAACAGATGAGGGTGGTATGATTGCAGGGACCCAGATGTATTATTAGGGATCAGCAAATATTTAGGCGAAGCCCTAAAATATGAGAGGGACTTAAAGTGGGACGACAGATAAGAGAGAGGACAGTGAAACTAAGATATCTAAAGTGTTCACACAAGTTGATATTAAAAATCAGAGTATATATGGGGCTGGGGATGTGGCTCAAACGGTAGCGCGCTCGCCTGGCATGCGTGTGGCCCGGGTTCGATCCTCAGCACCATACAAACAAAGATGTTGTGTCCCCCGAAAGCTAAAATATATATGTGTATACACACACACACACACACACACACACACACACACACACACACATATATATATATATATATAAATTTTCTCTCTCTCTTAAAAAAATCAGAGTATAGATAGATTTAGTGAGCATTTTATCGCCATTTTACAGATGAAGAAACTGAAGTTGAAATAAATCAATAATCTGCCCAAGGTTACTTATCTAAAGTGGTTCTTCTAAATTGGAACCAAGGTGGCCTCACTCCAGTCTGTTCCCTGAATTACTTGTCTTTCTCTCCACAAAAAAGCATATTTTTAAGTCACAAATCCCACATTTATTGTATTATACACTTCAAAAAGCATGTTCTCATTACATTTAATAACTAAATATAGAATTTTAATTATTCAATAGTTTCACACATTAAAAGCTAAAGCTACACAGCAATTGGAAAACAATGATCCACATGAAGAAGTATGAGAATTTGTTAATTGCATAATTAATTTTATTGATTTAAATATCCAAAGCACTTAATTACTTAGATCTTATAGTTTGGCAGTTTTTATTGACTAACATGGTTGGGAGATTGCCAAATCCTCACTACCTTTTGAACTATAATTAAAGATTTTTAAGGACTTTTGTTTGGTTTTTTTTGTTTGTTTGTTTGTTTACATTTTAATAGAAAGAATTGTACTATGACACTATTTCTTGGAGGATCATGTCTCTATATATTAGCATATTTCAATAAAGTTAGGGATGCAAATTATAGTTAAAGGAATCTCTCTGTCCTAAAAGAATGGAGAGATTCAAAGATCCAGGTAGAATAACTGCAGATGTAGCTGGATTACCATTTGCACTGAATCTTCACATTTCAGGATTAGACAGGATAGGAAAGAGATTCATGTTCAACCCAGCATTATATGCTTAAGTCTCAAGTCAACATTCTTACCTGATGCATGAAAATAAAGATTTCTAGCCACTTCTTCATATAAATGAAGAGTGATACCCACTTGTCCAAAAAGTCCATTTAAGATTCAGAAAACCTGTTTTAAAAAAAAAAAATGTTCTTCATTTGTAACTGAAGTCTCTTTCCTGTGCCTTTTTACTCATGGGTCCCAACTGCCCCATTTGAGGCATGGAGCAAGTCTGGTTCCTCTTGAATATAACTAGCCCATTGGACGTTATTATGCATCTGTTAAAATGTCTCTTTATTAACAATTAAAAGTGAAGTAACTGTTATGTTACATTTGAGTTTTGCCTCTTAATGGTGAATGTGAGGCCCTTGCAAAAGCAAGGACCTGCCACTGTAATGTTCTCCAGGTCTTTCAAGGTTGCAGGGGAAGCTCTTCTCCAAATTGAGTTCCTACAAGCAACCAAAATAGGAAAGAGTGGTCACAGTTCTGAGCATTTCCCAATTTGTTTGCATTCCTCTAGAGATATTGTCCCAATATGAATTCAACAGTTACTATATATATTTTCTGAGAGGTTTTCCTCATAATTTTTAATTGAATTAAACTAAAAGAGAATCCAGTGGTTCAAATAAGTTAAATGCCAAAGGGGAAAAAAATCTTCCTTCAGACCTAATTTGGTATAAGGCCACTAGCAATAAAGTCAAAGAACTGTAAGTTGTACTTACTTCCACATTGTCTTCATTTTTGGCAGCAGTTCACAATTATATTCTCCCAGTGTGCTAAAGCTATAGAAAGAGAGTGCCGATTCTCCAGTTCTTCTAGCAAACTTTACACATGACTTCCTGGTTTTCTCACATGTCCACTTTTAATCCAGAACCTGGGCCTTCTCAATATTCAATCCCATGTGGCCAAGTCTGAGCCATGTCTATCCTAGGGGGCAGCATAAGTTCCATACAAACCACAGGGACTAAAATCAATAATGACTTCATTTATTCCTCAAAAAGAAAGTCTGAGATTGTGGAAATATGGTGTCCATGACATAAGATCCATAGTGACAGCTCTAGTGTCTCTCAATAGATCCTGTGTTTGGGTATAGGTGGAAAACAAATTCTCTTCTGCAGAAAGATTCTATATAATTCATACATGGCCTTTAAGTGATGGTTTGTGGATTTAAATTAAAAAATACTAGTACAAATTTGCCCAGCATTTGAATCTTTGCAATCCATCAACATACACCCTACATTTAGCAAGACACCTTGGTTATAACAGATGCTCGGAAAACCATTTGTAAAATTGTTACTGAATTTTTAAGTAAATATAACTATATGACACCAAAGAATGGAGGAATTGCTTTTAAATATAAACATTCTAATCAGGGCTTAATATAGACTGTAATTTAGTACAAATACACATTGATGAAATATAAGAATTCAAAGAGGAAAGTGTCATTCAATATACAAAGGAGTTTTTTTGTATTCATTTATTTTTTTAAAAGGTGAGGGAAACACCGGGAAGTTTTGAAAAAGAAAAGGAAAAGAATATGTTGGATCATGGGAAGACAAGGCAGGGTGGCGTGCATCAGTAAAACTCCTTAACTGTGAATAATACATCTAATTATTAAAGCTGA
Organism: Callospermophilus lateralis; assembly: GCF_048772815.1. Taxonomy (NCBI): domain Eukaryota; kingdom Metazoa; phylum Chordata; class Mammalia; order Rodentia; family Sciuridae; genus Callospermophilus; species Callospermophilus lateralis. Next base: position 114,017,327 of record NC_135308.1, read on the forward strand.
AAGCAAAGTAAACATCCTGTTTACTTTGATTTAACACTTTTCCCCCTTTTATCTCAAACTAGAAGATGAAAATAGACAGGTTCATTGTAATTTTCTAAGCAGTCAGTTTCACTTCTTGATCACAGCATAGATTTTTCATGGGTTCACAACAAGGCAGGGAATTTGTTGATCCAATAAAAACAATTTCCACAGTTTTAAAAATTAATTTAATGATAGTTTTCCTACCAACATTAAGAGCTTTATGAAGTTTATCTGCAAGATGAAACAAAAATATTGTGTTTAAGAAAATAGTAAGATATAAAATTAGAAAATTCCTCAATAATCATTGTCAATGTATATTTTGAACCATGAAAATTATATTCTTATGATGAGAAAAACAATTAAGCAAACCAATAAAGTTGTGTAAAAGTATTGATATTAATAAAGAAGTAAAGAAGGGGCTGTCAAAGAAAATGATAGAGGGTGGTTTTGGTCAGTCTCTCTTAGGAGGTAATATTTTAACTAAGACAAAAATGATGAGAAGGAGACTTCCACACAAAGAACAGGAGGAGATGGATCCCAGGCAGAGAGAACCACACGTGCAAAGGCCAAAAGACATTTGCAAATTTAATGGATTATTAAAAGCCGAGTGTGGCAGGTGTTTAATGTGCAAAGTAGAAAGAATTCATTACATGCAGGACATTATAGGCCTTGGAAAAGAGTTTTAAGTATAATAGCATGCATTGGGGGGTTTTAAGGAGGATAATTATATGATTCAATTTGTGTGTGTGTATAAAATCATTAAATATATGTGTTATGGGAACCCAACATCCCCATCATTAAACTGAAGCCTTCCTTCTCCCACATTCTTTGCTCAGGACAATGAAATGCTTTAACCACTATGAAAACTTGTTAAATTTTCAGCAGAAAAGAAATAAGGACTGCCTGGGGAATGGTAAAGGGAATCTAGGTCCTTTTAAAAGGGTAGAGAGATGTTTCTAAGAAGAGGCTTGGAGAGGGACAAATAAACCCTAAGAAAAAAATCCCTAGGAAGAAAACAATATTAGACTTATTGTTTGAACAGGTACTCTGGGAAAGATAATAGGAAAAGTATGTGTACATGCAGACATGTCTCATTCTCATAATGTACTATGGCCATAGGTGTTTTACATAGTTAAACTTATCTAAGCCTTTTAATAACGTGATAGTTACCTTTATTTTCCTTACTTATCTACAAAATAGTTGACATCCTTAAATAGTAAGTAGCATGCCCAGGGTCCCAGAGCCATGAAAGGTTAAAATTGAGATAATTATGGGTCCAGGGAACCTAGCTCCAAACTCTAATGCACAGGGGAAATCATGGCTTTGCTTGGGATACTTTCTGCTCCTCTTGCAAGTTCACGTCTCCTCCCATAAGCAACTGCAGAAATTTGGAAATCCACCAAGATATATAAGAAACTCTGTAATCTGGGTTAGGAAAAAGTAGATTCCTTCAATTTCCAATATACCTTTTACAAAGGAAATTTTGGTTTCTGGAGTGCTCCTAATAGGTCACAACCTGACACGTAAATATCTTTATAAAACATGACAAAGACTCCTTCCTTAACCAAAGTTTAGTCAGGCTCCTCTGAGCCCTCTTCACAGTGTGGTCTCAACCTTGATTTGCCTAGCCCAGCTTTATCAAGAATCCTATTAAGCCAGTATAGCAAGAATCTTCCTATCCTTGATTTCTAATCAAGTTTCTCTTTGAAACATTCTGTTACCTGCTGACCCTCTCACTCTGCTTGTTGGCCATAAATCCCAGTTCTCTTTGCTGTATTTGGAGTAGAACTGGGTTCCCTACTGAAAACTCTTTCTCCTACAGCTGTAGTTTGGGTAAAATCTGTGTTGCTATTTTTAATAAGTGTCTAGAATATGTTCATTCAGACCTTAACTTGCAGAAAATTTTCGTTTTCACCTATCCATAAGAAAAGACAAAGTGTTCACATCTAAAATATCTTGGGCAAGACACAAGGCAATAATACTCTGCTATGGAACTATATTCAATATATAATAAACCATCCCAAAAGAAGATTATTATCATTACTTTATACTTTGTATATTTGGCCATTAACTCATATATTTCACCATTACTATTCCTTCTGTATATGTAGACAAATTATTCAGTATTGGAGGAAAAAAAACTTAAAAATCCAAATATTAATATGCCCAACTAAATAATCTTAAATGTTTCAAACCACATAAAAGTGTTCAAAATGATTATTTCATATAATACAATAATAGAGGGTCCCATAATAGGTAAACTTATTTCAAAAATAAAATTTAAATGTTAGAAGCTCTCACAAGGAACATCAGAATATTCTTTCTGCTTCTTCTCTACAGTGTCACTCAAAAGAGCAAAGCATCTTTTTGGAACAATGTCCACCTGCTCAAACCTTCTCCAGTTTCTTTTGTTAATCCTCGATGGTTAAAACTCATTCTATGCTAATTTTTAAAAAGTTATTAAAAGAATAATTCATTGCAAATATTCAAATAAATATGAAATATATAAACTAGGAAAAGAACATTCTCCTTAATTGCATCCTACCAAAATAATTGCTGTTATGCACTGTTTTCCAGGCCTTTTCTTCAGTCTTTTTTTCATTTATATTTTTAATCTATCTTTATACATATGCATGTTATTTCAAATAAGTGTTTATGCTGAGCATGTTCTTTTACCACTCCTTTTTCATTTAACAATATATCAATGTACAGTGGACATCTTGCCAAGGCATACAGATTAGCACGGTCTGTTTAAGAGCATCCAATTCTGCTTTTAAACTAGTAGCCACTCACAAAATTATATGACCATTGTATAAACCGAGCCTTCCTCAAAATTTCACTACATTTCTTTCAGTCTTCTACTAATGAAAAAGTTATCATGGTGTATAACAAAAAATGAATTTAAAACCTAACAATTGAGACAAACCAAAAACTGCAGCTGGAGTCAGAATCACACATACCTGAGGGTAAAATGACAGCCTGAATTTAAAGGTCTACCATAAGGAAATACTCCACCATCACCTAGCTGTATGATTTTATAGCTAGCAAAATATATACTACTAATCACAGAGTCGTCATACGAAAACTAGTTTGAGGGAAGACAATTGTTAAAGAAAAAGTCTGCCATCCCAGTCAGGTCAGGGTGCTGAGGGTTATGGAAATAGACTCTGTCAGGACTGCAGCTCAGGAAATGGAGTGGAACAGGTCAAGTACTGTATCAATTTGGGGCAGGCCACTGGGCAGAAATGCTCCTGGCATGGGTCAGTGCCCCAGCTGAAATGAAGGCGAATATAAATAGATCCAATTAAAAGCAATCCCCTTTTAGAGGTCATTTTGGCCTTAAAATAAGATAGGCAGGCAGATCTGCCTATCTGTGGCTAAAGTCTGGAAAACCAAACAAAACACCAGAAAACAAAACACCTCTCTAGCCTTTCATGGAAGTGGGATGAGTAACTAAAATGAAGGAATAATACAAATTTCCATGATGGCAAATAGATTATCCAAAGAAACTGATGTCAGCTGCCTGGAAGCCACAATTCAATTTCAGTTACAGAAGTGTGACTTAGGAAGTTAACAGTTATAAACCACCATGACTAAGCTTCCATAAGAACTAGAGAGTCAAAATAATTGTTTAGACAATTCAAAACACCATTTGAGGAAAAAAATAATTTTTTCTCAATTAGCTAGATTGGCATGATACTGTAAACGAACTCACAACACAGGTCCAAATTTCACAAATAGTTTTTTTGAACATTCTATGTTCAAAACACTGCTAAGTACATTCTCCGATTTTTCCTAATCTAATTGAAGCAATAATTATGTAAGAAGAGTATTATGGAGACTGTTGCTCAGAGCAAAGAAGTGACTTGCTAGAAATCATGGTTAGCAAGCACAGGAACCCTACTTGAACCCAATTCTCCATACACCACAGCTATATAATTGCTAAATGTTCTGCTTCTCTAAACAGAAGCAAGTTCTATGCACGTGATGTCTGGTCATGCACGTTGACCCTTATCACTTTTCAGTACAGTCTACTGGTAAAAAGCCCACAGGTCTGCTTATAGGAAACCAGAGTTGCAGCTACAGGAGTGCCATTAGCTATGTAATCTGAGGCAAGTCAACTCAACTGCCTTTCACTTCTTAAGAAACAAGTAGATTACAAAAACTATCTAACACCTTTCTAACCCCAAATTGCAATTTTTATTCGTTTTCAGTATCAATCATGTGAGTTCTAACATACATTCCGTTAATGTGTTTTTGAGAAACCACTGAATAAAAGGTACTATGCTAAATATTTTTCCCAAAATTAGGCATTGTTTCCTCCCAACACTCCTATGAAATACATATTGTTGTTCTTATTTTACATATTTTAAGAAATACATTAGAGCATAGAAAAATATAATCTTGTGGATTGTAAGTGACAAAACCATAATATATCTAGATTTCCAACAACAAGTTCAGTGCTTCTATTATTGCCATCTAGCTGTCTCTTGGTCATGGAAGGTGAATTTAATTTATATTTGCTCCATTACCTGAAAACTCCATCTCATGACCATCATTGAGGTTGGAGTTCCAGAAGAAAAAATCTAAAAAAAAATTAACAGTATCAAGCTTTTTGGAAAGTTGTAGTAAACATGAAACACATGACACTAGCCATAAGTTGCTCACAACTTTAATAAATCTGAGACATCACACACACACACACACACACACACACACACACACACACATACTACCTTCCTATTTGGAAAACTATTTAGAGTGCAAAATTGACTATCCATAACTATGGCAATCTTTTTAAAAATTATAACAAAAATGGTAGAATATCTCTCTTTGGGGATGCTTACTTTTCTGGGAAACATAATTAAATAATGCACTCTCACTCCCAAAATAGTGAGAACTACTACTTCGATATAGAGCCAAAAAATTAAACTCTACTAAAACTAATAGGATCAGAATCTAGAACATGTATAAATTCTATTTTTTGAGTATATTATTAATTGGGACTACAAGTCATTTACACAGCAGTTTTTATTCATATTCTGAGATAACAAGTTGAATAACTTATGCCATTCACTAGCCATACTGAACATCTGGAACAGACAAAAATAAGCATATACCATCATCAAATCAAATTATCCTTTTTCATTGCCAAAATTTGTGGTGTTATAGATGAAAATTTGTTCACTGAGTCAGATACTCTGTAATTTTTGCTAATTATAAAAAATCAATAGTCTAGGCAAAATAGATGAATGTTCATCTTTCTATTGAGAATGTGCTGTGGTAGTTAGACTTTAAATAAATCTTTTGTGCCTAAGGACTTAATGTGCATTTCCCAATCATCTTCATCATATATTCTATGTAGACATTCCCTTCATTTTTTATTGATTTATTTTAAATGATCCTTCTCATAATAGTTATTTGTGTTTACATTTCCTTAAAAAAAATCAAATTCTCTTAAAGGCTTTAAAAGCTACCGAACAGAAAACAAAATGGGAAATGAGACAGGGAGCAGGCAAAGCAGCCAAAAGACTGACTAATGGGTGAGGATTTGGACAGCAATAGGGCAGACAGAATGAAGTAGATTTTACATTCATATGAATTAAGTTGATAATGAACTATTAATAAGCTGGAGGGATGAGTTGATATAGTCTTATGAGAAGAAAGAGTGATAGTCTAGATTTCAACAACTGGGTCAATGGTGGTAGAAGTTTCTGATGTGGAAAGATAAGAACAGTTTAGGAGATGAGGAGCAAGTTATCATGAGTTTATTTGTACATTACAAAATTTGAGACCTGCAAGAAATGCTAGTGAAATGACACATAATTTGGCCACAAGAGCAAAGAAGGCAGAACTCAGAACAAATGCCCGAGTTGGAGAAATCTGGGTGTTATCACCAGATAGATTGTATTATTATCCTTAGCTAATCAAGGGGAAAAGTACAGAAAAGGAACTTAAGAGGATCTGGGACTGATATTTTAGAATTTCATTATTGAGAAATTAGAAAGAAGAGCCATAATCCCCAAAGGAGACAATGAGAAAGACCCAGAGATTAGAAAGAACATTGAAGACCATAGAAGAGGCTTTCAAAGCAAAGTGGTCAACAATATTATATTCTACAAAGTACAGTAACATAAATACAAAAAAAAAAAAAGAATCTTTCTTCCTTTGTGTTTGGCAGTCATTGAAAACCTTAGCAAAGTTATAGTAAAATAGAGAGGGTGTGAACATAAAGGTGAGAGGTGTCGGCAAAAAAAAAAAAAAATCAGTGCAGAAATGTGATTATTAAATTAGGCAGAAGAACAGTAGTAACTATTAATCAAGATGATTTATGCAAGTTGCCTCCATGAGAAAACCCAAAGGCTTTACAGTATAAATGTTTGTGTCTTGCTCAGTGTTCAGTAATGACCCCCAGCTGCATCCTGTCATTCTGCCATCTGGGTCATGCAGCCTGAAAGAAGAAGGATTCATGGAGGAGCTACACCTGCCTGTAGTGTTACAGATCACTTTACCACAGTCCATGGGCCAGAATTCTCCTAATGGCCCAAGGAAGATAGAAATTGTGGGAATACACTTGGAATATTTGCCACACACATAATTACGGGAAGCCATCCATGAATTACATGAGGATCTTCTTTTGGTAGGGTAGCCAGGGAGATTTAGTTTTGGTATTGCAAACTCTCCACGGCTCTCCTACAGCAATACACTACCCAATGCTCGTGACCTTTATCTCCACTCTGATAGGAAGATTCCTCATAGTAGCTGTGAAGATGGGCATAACCTGTTGGGAACTGGACAGCCCACCTTTAATCTTTTCTGGTGACGAACATTCTATGGAAGGCCTTTGATGTTTCCCAAAATAAATAAAGCAGACACGGGCTCCATTTTGGCCAGAGTCTAGAAGCTGGATCCATCTGATTGGCCTGCCTGTCCTGCCCCCACTTTTGAAACTACTTTCTTTGTTCTGTGGTTTTTTGCCCTTCTATTTTTCTGAGCTTTTATTTCTCAGCCAGCCCATTCCACTGAAGAGAACCCCATTACAATGGCCCATGCAGGACCCAGGTGAGACATAATGTTTCTGCCTCAAAAACTAAAGCCGGATGTGGAGTTAAGAAATATTTATAATGTGTTGATCAGTTAACTCGGTGTGTGTGCTTCTTATTAAGGTGGGAGATACTAGAACACATTTGTACTCTAGTGAGAATTGTGTAATAGAAAAGGAGAAGCATCAGAGTAAGAAACCTCAGATGACAACTTTTTGTGAGAAAGCCAAAAAGGATGCAATCTAAATGATGGGAGAAGAAATAGCCACTGATATTTTCTATGGGGGAGTCACTGTCCTAAAAGGGAAACAACAGATACTGGTTGAAGTGTTACAGATTTGGTGATGGAAAGATAAAGAAGTGCCTATTTGGTAACATTTATATCTTCATTGCAATGTGAAGCAAGGTCATGAGTTGAGAGCAGACAGGGGATTCAGGGTGGTACAAAAGCTCAGAAGGTTAAGGATCACAGTAAAAGCATGGAATGGAAGCATCTTTTGGAAAACCCACCTGGCTTGTGTCTGGGCACACCTATCTTGCAACACCCTAAAATATTTACTGTAATCCAGACATGGCATTTGCTTGCTCATGTTCCATGATTTTATGCTTGCTTTTTCCTCTGCCTGGACTCCTCCCGCAAACTCCATTTTATCTGCCATGAAAATCCTCAGACCTCAGCTCTCAGCCATGGGAGGGGCTCTGACATGAAGCTTTTTCTGTATACCATGAAGAGTTACACCATTATGGTTTGTCCCCCAGTAACCTGTGTCTTCTCAGTCTTCTCTGCTGGACTCCAGGTTTTCCAAGATTGTGAAGCCCGTCTCTCCATCTTTATTCTCAGATCTAGCACAGAGACTTACACAGCATGAAGAGATGCTCATAACTGCTTCTGGACAAGCTATAGGCATTCAGTGGAGTATAAATTATATGGTAGATTGTGAATAAAGTTTCTCATTCTAAAAATATGAGAGAAATCTAAAATTTAATTAGAAGTTTAAAAATACCATTCAAAACAGCAAAACAGGATAGAAATCGGCCCATGTTTACTAAAGAAAAAGAGGTGTTTTCTGGCACATAAGAAGAAACACTGTAAATAACTAATTAAAAAATCTTTGTAATAAAAATAAAATGCCTTAAGCTGTCTAACCTGCTTTCCCCAACTCATTTAGTTCCCTTCTCACTGTGTAAACGCCCTTTACAAAATAGACGCCAGCTTTGCAGAGGGTATTTTTGAACAATTGAAATATGAAAGCAAAATTTTTGTTAAGGCATGCCATCTGTTTTGGTTTTTGGGAGCCCAATGATTTTATCTTTCCTGAGACTCAAACCACCTCACTCTTTATAGCAATTCATTAAAACTTCACTGCAGGGGGAAGGTGAACAGGAGAATCACAACCATAGGATATGAAAAATAGCTGCTGCTGTTCTGTTTTCTGTATTCAAAGTTCCCAATTAACCCAGGGTGTTTCTGTGACTTTGAACAATTCTTCTGGACTCTGAAGGCTCTATGGGCAGGAAAATTTGGATCCAGGGTTCCAATTTGACAAGTCAATTCCTATCCAATATATATTGGCATGATTATATCTTCCATATCATTGCACTTAAAATTGCTAATATTGGGGTAATAAAGTATTGCAAGATTTTTTCAAAATCAAATGGAAATTTAGAGTCCCTAAGTTTCCACCACTGCATGCAGATTTTTATATTATAAGGAAGCAATATGTAATTAGTGGAGGCTGTTTGGGGGCATTTTCAAATATAATGCCTAAAGGAAAAAAAATTAAAACATCGTCCTTTGTCCTTAATCGAATTACAAAACTAAGTTCTTGCAAGTACAAGAAGCCCCTTTCGTGAGAAATCATTAGATGACATTGGAGTACAATGGAAAGAATAGTGGTCACAAATGTAAGAACCTCAGGATTCAATCTGCAATTCCATCACTAACTCAACAGAGTATCTTTGATTCTGAGTTTCCTCACATGTAAAACAAGGGCATGGGACCTTGATTTCTAAGATCAATTTTAGTCCTCTAATTTGAACAAATCCAAAGTCTACCTAGATAACATTTAGATCTCTCTGTGAAACCTGTACACCTTTCACATTACCCAGTCCTCAGGGACTCAAATGGGGCCTAGAGGAAGAGATTGTAAGAGTCACAAGAAAACAGAAGTAGAAGTATGGATAATGGGTGACTAAAAATGTGAAAAAAAAGATGGTGAAATGTCACCTACAGATAAAATGAATACAAAGAGATTACATCTCACATTAGACTTCAACCATGAACAGAATCTCATTTTTTGCTTCAGAAGAAAACTATGAGGTAGCTTTTAGGAAGGCCTTGTTTTCATTTTCTGCATCTCTCTCATTCTTATAAGAAGTATTTGTTTCCTCCTAGGCTCTTCTAACCTGAAGGAAACAAAACAAATAAACACTTTGTTTTTAATCTAGATACTCGTGTGTGATACCTTGCCACAGGACCTTTTCATTTTCAAAGAAAATCTCAAGAAGAGGTCAAATTTATGACTAGAAATAAAATAAACATCTCATTAAACAAAGTCTCATTGACTATCTCTCTCGAACATGAGAAGAAGAGTTTTAAGAGACACTTCTCCAAGCAACACAAATGATACAAGTAAGTACCATCTATTCCATCTAGTAATAGGATCAACCTCAGAATGTTCATTCTTTTTTTGCTCCAATAGTTTTTTGTTGCTTTTGTTCCATTTTTCCATTGGACTATGTTTTCCTTCTTCATATCTTCTTATTAAATATTACAACACAATATGATATATAGTGGGGTTTTATTTTCATTTTAATACCATCATTAGATTTGATCTTTTATGTCTAAATGGAGATCATGGTTTGACATTATTGAAAACTTCAGGTTAAAAGTTCACCAAAAATATAACTACCCATCAATCTTTGTAGTCACTCATTTATGGATACTAATGTGTTCACATGCCATTAATCATATTAAGTCTTCATTGGTGATAATTATGCTAATTAAAAGTCACAATAATGGTTTAAATGATACCTATTATTATAAAGCATTCCAACTTATGGAAGATCAGCCCTTAATATTTCCCACTGTGTTAGCTACTGGGGTACAGGGAGTACTTTTGATTCCATATTGTGACTCACTCAGCATTCATTCAGTTTGCTTTATAGCCACTGTGGTCTACTGGGTGAATTCCAGACTAAATTAAAAGCTAAAGACTACGACAGCTCTTGATGTCAGTAGAGTTTTGCATTTTAAAACAATGTAGACTGTTCAAAAATTGTGCTAAAGCATCTGGTAGGTGTTATTTCACTTGAACATTTTTATCTTGAACTTAAAGGCTGGAAAAATTTAGGATTCACTTAAAAATAGTACACTTATGCTCAAGGGGTGGAAATAATGGGGACACGGTTTCATGACCACCTAGCCTAATGATATGCATATTCAAAAAACATTTGTTCAGAGTTCCCAAGGTAACTCAATTCTGATTTGATAAGAGAAAAATAAAGAAAAGGGAGGAGAATTAAAGGAAGAATATTGAGTCAGTATCATGTTGGCTATCACAACTTTCAAATTTTAATGTGCATAAAAATGTGTGAGAGGGCTGGGGATGTGGCTCAAGCGGTAGCGCGCTCGCCTGGCATGCATGCGGCCCGGGTTCGATCCTCAGCACCACAGACAAACAAAGATGTTGTGTCCCCCATAACTGAAAAATAAAATATTTAAAAAGTTTTCTCTCTCTCTCTCTCTCTCCCTCTCTCCCTCTCTCCCTCTCTCCCTCACTCTCTCTTTAAAAAAAAAAAAAAAAAAATGTGTGAGAAGCTCTTAAAAGTGTAAATGAATGCAAATTCCTGGAATTCTGTCTTGTAATTCCAGCATAAAGTACAGGGCTTTCTGTAGTTGTTTGGTTTTGTTTTATTTTGATTACTAGAAACCCAAATGATTCTTATAGAGGCCATGACAGATGAAATAATGCCTTTCCTGTTCCCAGAAGAAGCCATGCCCTAATCCCTGGAACTTGTGAATGTGTTACTCAGCATGGACAAAGGAATTTTCCAGATGTGATTTTAATTGAGGATCTCAAGATAGAGAAGAGTATCCTGGATTCTATAGGTGAGTCCAATCCACTCGGATGAGTCCTTAAAAGCAGCAACTCCCAGCTGTGGTCAGAGGGAGGCAGGACTACAGAATTGTCAAAGAAATGCAATGTTTCTGGCTTTGAAGATGAATGAACAAAGAAAATTTTAAAAACTAAAAAAAAAAAAAAAAAAAAAATACATTTTCCCTATAGTTTCAAGAAGAGAAAGCAGCCCTGCTGACTCCTTAATTTGAACCCAATGAGATCTGTGTTGGGCATCTCACACACAGTTACAGTTAATAAGTGTTTGTTGTGTTAAGCCACTAAATTTGCCGTAATTAGTTGCAACAATGATAGAAAACTAATACACAGGTGGCCTGAGAACCACACTTGGATTCCTATGAAACATTTAGTAATATTAAAATACAAAAGCAGATGACATTTTAATTGAATAAGTGTCTCTTACTCCTCAAAAGGGAAAATGTTTTTTTAGTATTGTATGATTATTCAAATTCACTGATGGGATATTGTTTCTTCTTATGATGTGGTTCTGAAACATATATGAAACTTTTATTTCTCAATTTCATCAAATACTAAATTTAAAAAGACAGGTAATATGAGAGGGAAGAATAAAATAAAATATAGGAGGAGGAGGATAATAAGGAAGAAACAAAAAGAAGAAAAGGAGGAGATTTTGGTATACTCATATTGGGGTAAGCAGCCTAATGAAGGATTTTAATACTTTCCCATGACAAACAAATACAAAAGCCCGACAAGCCTGACAACATTTAGGGAAGTTGTGTAATAGCTACAGCTATTCTACAAAGTACTGAAATTTCATTCTGAATATGCCACTGTTGTTATAGTCTATGAAGCACATGTACATCAGTAATTTTTCTTCTGTTCCAAATTTGGCTAACACTCACTTTTCCACATTCAATCAAGAGTGTTTGCATCTATCCACCCCAAACATTTTGATTTTTTTTTACTTCTGTAATAAAATCTCCAAGTTTACTAAATACTATATATTTCCAAATCCCAGATCCCAAATCAACACATTTTTAAACCTAATAACTGGAACAAATTTTCTTCTTTGCTAGAGCAAACAATGAACAAATATAAACAAAATGAAGTATATTTCTGTGAAGATTTAATTTTGTAAGAGGTTCTAGTATGGCCCACTGGTTGGAAAGCCCATAAATTTTTTTGTAAGTCCTAGGATATGATAATCTGGGGCTTTATGAAAGGTTTAAATTTTCATATTTTAAAGCCAAATATTAGTTTCAGAAGTAGCAGTTTGAACATATACCAGTTAATATGTAGATGACACAACTCTCTAGCTTAGAAAAAGTGGTTTTCATGCTTCTCTGACCTTGCTGGATCCTGGACCTAGGTGAATATATGCCACCAACTCCACATGCATTATTTCAGAAAAGCCTTCCTTCTGTCACCAGAGAGCTGCCCAAGGAGATCCCTCCAAAGGGTTAGTGAGACCTCAATTCAGCCAAGGGCAGGTTCTTGACTTATGCTCCTGCAAAGAATTTCACATCATTTTGAAAGCAAGACACAAGCAAGGACTTTATTAAAGGATAGCAAAGCAAAGGCATACATACCCCAAAGGGAGGATGCCCCTCACCTCTCAGAGAAGACATGTGTCCTACCCAGGGTTGGAGCAATCTGACTAATGTAGGATTTTCCTGGGAAGAAAAGTACAAGTTCCCCAGGAAAGCTTTTGTGAAAATCAAATCCTATGTCAATCATTTGATATTTGTGGTTCAAGATGTTTTTTTCTGGGTTAAGTAGTCTAGCTATAAATTAGTGGTGACATTTAAATTGATCATGTTTTGTTCTGGCTGATCTGATACAAGCATACACTGGAGCTTTTGTTCATCTAACTAAAGACGTAAGCATGACTAGTCATGGTCAAGAGGCAAGTCTCCCCCTAGTAAGGGTCTCGATCTCTCCCCGAGAGTCTACCTGACTCCCTCCCACTGCAGTTTTTTTAAATATTTATTTTCTAGTTTTAGGTGGACCACATATCTGTATTTTACATTTATGTGGTTCTGAAGATAGAATCCAGTGCCTCACGAATACCAGGCTGGCACCCCACCACTGAGCCACAACCCTAGCCCCCCACTGCAGTTTTTCCAGCTGAAGGTTTTCATTTACAAAAATTAGTCAATGCTTACTACCAAGTATAGGGAAGTCCCTTACTTCTGCTAACACATAGATCCACAGGGAACTTGGTCTCCCATAAATCTCTTTGTTACATCTCTGTACTGTAGCTCTCCATTGCTTCTCCATACTGTTCATCCATTGCCCCAGCTGGCTCAGTGACCATTACATCAAGAGTATTGTGAAGAATTCACAGATGGAAACAGCTCTGCTATAATAACTATTCTGAACATGTAAATTGTTTTAATTAATATATTAGTGAATGAATTCAACCTAACAGAATTTTAAATTTACTTATAAGTGATTCTACAGCAAGCTACAAAGATGGAGATTTTTTTTTTAACTTGGAACAAAGGCCAATGAACAATAATAGGTAGCATTTAGTTGATAGATCTCTTAAGTTATCTTTTAATCATGAACAGTTTATACTTCTTAATGATGCTGGGTTTTTAATTTTTGTTTTGTTTTGTTTTGGTTTTGGTTTTTTGGTTTTTTTGGTCAGATCATGTTGTCTTCCAAAATGCCTTATGACTGCTTTCAGGCTTATATAATTATTTCTTCATGGTTTAATTAAACTCGTTCTTCTCTATTATATTTTTTTATAAACTGGTAGTTACAACAATAGCCTTGAATGGAATCAGGTTACATATTTTGGGAACAGTACTTCTGAGATAATAACTAATTGCTTTTTGCTCACTTGCCCTCTCCCTTCCTTTCTACTTTTCCTCTTTTCCACCATTAGTTTCTTCCATTAGCTGGAGCTATTTGTTATTATGTCAAGATTCAGACTAAAAAAATTTAAAAATATTTAATTCTTCCCTTTTAATTAACAATTTTAAGACTGAGATTAGGTGAGATAGAAATAAAGTTTTCTAAGAATGACACAAAACTCAGATGTTATAAAACAAAAATGAGCTAAATTTTTTAAAGCTTTTATATTAGAAAATTATGATAAAATTAAAATATAAAACTAGAAAGAAATATTATTACTCATCCATAATATCTAATTTCACTAAAGGAAAAATTTCCTATAAATCAGTAAGAAAAAGATTAAAACTTTAATATTAAAGTAAGAAAAAACAGCTCTAATTATAGTGAAATACAAACCACTCAGAATGCTCAACAGCATTTATCTCACCTACCCAATTTTCAAAGACCAAGGACACATCAATGTATAATTTTTATCAATGTTTAATATAATACATATGATAATGATAAATATATGTTGAAATGATGTGGAGAAACAGGTGTTTCCACATGTTGCTGCTGGAATTCTAAATTAGTGCAACTCTTAGGGAAGGCCATTGGTAATTAACCAAAATAAAAAATCCACAGGCCCTCTGACTGATCTAGCAACTTCTCCTTCTAAGAATTTAGCCTATAATTTTTCTTTCATGGGCCAACATTGATTTTTGAATTCATATTACTTATTTCAATCACAGTTTTAATAAGAAAAATTGGAAACAATTTAAATCTCCACTGGTCAGAGTTGATGAAATAAATATGAATTTTGGCAGGTTTACAAAATGGAATGTGGTACAATGATGGGAAAAACTAAGCCATGATAAAGTATAATAATTTGGGGTATACTTTATGTTAAAAAAATGCTAAACAGTGCATATAATAGGACATAATTAATATTTATTTCAAAACAAAAAAAATAAGTCTATGTATACAAGGATGTATAGTTACATATTTGCTTATTTATGCATAGACTATACAAGTAACTAACAGCAGTCAGTACCCCAAAGGAGAACTCCAGGTCTAGAAATAGTGGCTGCAGAAAAACTTGTACTGTATATTCTTTTGTACCACTTGAATGTTAGGATTTGTGGATACATTATCATCTAAAACAAAATTAAAATACACCCTTGTGACTAGAAGAAATCACCAAAGGAATGAGTTCAGTTAGAGAGAAGAAATTAAAGGACTGAGATTTGAAGCTCTGCAATATTTAGAATTTGATAAAAAGAGAAAAAAAAAGACATATTAATGAAGATTGAAAAGGAGCAGGCACTGAAGCAAAAATAAAACCCAACTTGTCCCATGAGGGAGACACCTCATTCCCTCCAAATCAGCTTAGCCTTCCTTCTTGTAGAAACGGGGCCCTCAATTTTCAATAAATCCTTAGTTGACCAGAATAAATGCTATATTTCTCAAATTCCCTAACAAGAGTATATACTAAGTTGAAGTGTCTCTCCAAATGTCCACCTGAAACTTCAGAATGTTACATTATTTGGAAATAGGGTATTTGTAGATATAATGAGACATCTCTGGATGAAGTCATCCCAGGTTCGGAGGGAAAGGGCCTAAGTCCAATGACTGGTATCATTATAAAAAGAGGAGAAGATGCATATGAACAGACAAAATAAGGCTATGTAAAGATGGAGGCAGAACTGGAGTTATTTTTACCAGCCAAGAAATGCTTGGAACAACCAGATGTTGGAAGAAGCAAGGAAGAATTCATCACTAGAGGTTTCAGTGCAAATATGCCCTGCTGACACCTTTATTTTGAATTTCTGGCCTCTAGAAATATGAGAGAATAAAAATTCTGTTGTTTTAAGTCACCCATCTTGGGGTATCTATGGCAGATCCAGGATATTTACAGAGTTAGCCACATACTTAGATTTTGATCTATCAGGTAAATAGAAAGGATGTATGGATATTCTGTTTTATACCCTTAAATGGAAGCAGTTTCCGTTTGTCTGGAATAAAGATTTGAAGGTGAACACACAGCATATGCAGATAAGTCAAGGGCAATAACCTAGCAAGCAATAAGATAGAAGGAATGAAGGTAGGGGATTTTGTAGTCACTATGCCAGTTTGAATCTGTATGTAACAAAAATATTTAATTCTGTTTTCTTTAAGTCATTATTATGGTGGAGATTTATCACAGTGGATGAATCTACATCCAAAATAATATAAGAAAAAAAATTAGAAAGGAGTTATCAGCTGAGTCAAATGTTCCTGAAACATACAATATGGCAAGGACTAAAAACCAACCTTTGAAGCTGAAAAGATTCAAAGTCATAATGACCTTGAAGAGATGCCATCTGAAATAGAGTAGTACAGACAAGCTAGCTGGAGGGAGCTCAAGAGAGCATGAGGTAACAAAGTAAAGATAGCAAATATAAGTAGTGTTGAGGGGTTTTGTCATATTGGGGAGAAAGAAATAAAACAATGACTGGAAGAAAGTCAAGGAAATATATTTTTTCCAGAATTATCTCCTGAATGTTCCTTACTCTTAGGCACCTTACTTATTTCCATTTCTATCTTCCTATGCTGCATTATAATTATAGGTCGCCTGGACTGCTGTAGCATGCATCTAATTCATTCATTGCAACAGTTCTCCTCCATCTCCAAATAATTTTCCACACATTAGCTAGCCCAGTTTTTTTAAGTACAAATATTATCACTTTTCTGCTTCAAACTTCTCCATGACTTTTCTGTGTAGCGAGGACTAAATCCAAAATCTGTAAAGCACAGCTCATATCATGTCCTTGTTATGCTTGCTGCTCAAGTCAGGACCACCCCATCTCCCATCCTAGTTTAGAATAACGGTTCTTCCTGAAGCCATGTCATTGGAGTCTGTGCAGCCTGTTCAGCAGCCCATGGGCAGGACACACACACACACACCTTTTCTTGGCCAGTGCATTTTTTATACCATATTTTTCACCTGTGATTTTCCCCCTTTCTTCCAGTTCTTCACCAACCTTGTTACAATTCATCCTTCACTAAACAATGCTTCTAAGAAAAACTTTCCCCAATTTACAACAAATTAGGCCACATACCCCTGTTATATTTCATGGCTCTTTGCCGTTTTTCTTAGCACTTATCTTTTCCTTTAAATTGAATTATTAATCTATGCAACTGTGTATTTAATAATAGGCCTTGTAGCAAAGTGGCTAAGAACATGGGCTCTGGAACCACTCATACTGGCTTTAAATCCTGACTCAACTACTTCCTAGATTTGTAATGTTGGATAAATTTTTTGACCATTCTCATGTTCCTCATCTGTAAAATGGGATAATTGTAGTTCATACACCATGGAGTTGACATGATAATATGGATTAAGTATATAAACATCTAAATGTGAGGCATGTGTGTAAACTTGCTATCACAATGTGTAATTAGGACATGGAACAGTTTTATGCAAACAGAAAGGTAGTTGTCAATTCTATAAGTGACACTATAATTTTTGGTGTCATGTTATTAGATCTGGACCACAACAGATGTATTTCATTTTATAATTGCAGATTATTGGCAATACTTTTGCATAATCAAAAGAAAAATACTTGCAATGGGAAGGCTTAGGTGATATATTTACTTCATCTTTTGCTAAATTTCACTACCTGGAATTTAACTTGATGGAGCATCTTTTTTTTTTACTCCCATGAAATCCAAAGCCATATGCTTAAGAATGATAGACCAAGGGAATGGCAAGAGCCATTCATTGATGACTTTCCTCTTATAACTATAGCATGCCTACATACCTATATTGGATTCATCATTATGGGAGCTATTAACTCTGGGAGACTGAATATACTAACACTGGCCAGATGATATATGACAAGAAACTCTGGTGCACACATTAAAAACAGAAAAGCCAAACTACAATCTGCAGCAACAGTCTCAAAATGGTCAGGGTTATGTCAGGGGTGACAGATATCACCCCATGTCTATTTTTGCTCCCTCTTCATCTAACTCAGAACTAACTAAAGAAAGCCAAATTTTCTTCCCAAATCAATTACATGAAATGCCCTATGTCTAGTTATTCCACATCTGTCTTCCCCATGCCAACAGCCTCCAATCAGAACATATATGAAATCTTACCCTTTTTCTATTATAGAGCTTTCAAAGTTCTCACATTAACTTTGAATCTCTGTTAATGCAAATTATGGTTTCTGACTCCCTTGCTATAGAAAATCCTGAATAAATAGTCCCTATTTATTCTCCTTTGGTGGTCTTTATTTATACAACCTTGTTTTTGTTTAAATCTCCACTTACCTACTTTTGTAATACCTAAAGCTAAATGAAATTCTAATGCGCTACTGTTTTGTTGAAATTTTTAAAGACCTACTAGTATTTTTACTAATAGCAAACAAGATCCTTCCAGCGCTTCTCGAACTTCAATGCAGATATGAATATTCTAAGCTCTTATTTCAGAGATCTGGAGTGAGATTAAGACTCAATAGTTCTAACAAACTCCCAGGTGACATCAATGCTACTGATCTAAGGATCACATTCTGAGTAGCAAGGCTATAGAGGACACTTTCCAGCAGGCATTTAGATTTTCACCTTTAACAACAATGTAATAAAAATACCAATCTTTTTCTTTTATTAGGGGCAGGGGAATGTTGGAAAGACATATGATTGGAGCCAAAGAAGTTCAAATGTTTTCTCATATTCTCCTCACCCCAGGCTTTCATTCCTTGGTACCTGGGGCTTTTCTCGTTTTTCTTCTAGAGTCTCTCTTTAGACAAAGTCAGAGTTCATCAAAATCATTGGAAAACCAAGGATGAGGATCTAATCTGAATCTGTCATTCAAACACTCTCCTTCTTGTAACAGGAAATATGAAACTATGCTTGACAGCCTGGGTGCTGCTGCCCTTGGCCACCCATGTTGCAGAATCTGGTCTTCCAATATCAAAGTGATGATATAGCTGTGCTTCTTTAATGAGATGGAAATGTTTTTAGAATGAATGCTGAGTCTCCCACAGATAGGCATGGGAATGAGAGAGAAGAGATTTCATCACCAAATATTCTTTCATACACCACATTTTTCTACATTGCAAACATACATTTCCCGAACCACTGTTATATAAACTCTAACAACAGAAAGGAGAGGCACCCCACTATAATAAATAACAAATCTATTTTTTAACATCACAGGAAGCTGTGCTCTGAAATCCTGCAGATTCCACTTGTTGAAAATTTAGAAAGACTGAGCCAGAAACCTTGTTTGAAGAAAATCTTAACCAAAATCTTTGTTAACAGAAGAAATAAAGTCTTTGAATCCAGTGGCTTGCTTTTCTCTGGTCATCTTGAAATCATGAAATTCAAATAGAGTTTGCCATAAAGTCCAGAGGTCATAAAGATTCTCTTCAGCCTCCATTAAGGTTGTACTAACTTGGTTTTAGAAACATTGCGAATCAACCTACCAAGCATATATAGTTTTAAGAATTGCAAACAACTGCTCAGTTTGTAGAAAATAGTCCAAGTTCTCTCTGGCACTGGCACTGAAAGAGTCAAAGGCACCTGCAAAATCCTTATATCTGATCAATAGATATAAGACGTGCACCTGCAATTACATCTTAATAAAGTACAATCTGACAATCTTTGTGCTCTGATAACATAACAAAATCAATATAATCTTAAAACTGGGAGATGATCAAGATGGCCTTAGTAGAATTCTTATTAGCCCAAGGACCTCATCTCTTTTCTTTTTTAAGAACTTTTACCTTAGAAAACTTGTAGACTCTTTCTCTACCTTTGTGAGAATTAAACACTTTTAAAAATTCTCTTACAGATTTTGTAACACAGGAGTGTCCTTCTCAAAGACCTGAAAGCCATTCATCTGAAGCATACACATGGAGGATGACGGTAGCCCCATCTCCCATTGTGTGTGTGAGGATAAAGCCTAACGAATGCTGCTGTCTTGTTCCAAGTTGTTGAGCCACATCCTCTCAGAAGGATAAGAGATCCTTTACCTGTCCAGTGGCTAAAGTCAACTAGGAAACAGGGGTGGCCTAATAATCTCCCCATTTCAGTTCTCAAAACTCACCTACCCTTTGTTTTGGTGGAGTTGAGGACTGAATGCTGCCCTCTCTCCCCTCTAGTAATAATCTAGAATAATATGGGTTTAACTTTATTCAGTGCAGTTTTTACTGTAACATAAACAAACATCCAATTATGTAATTTATTAGTAGACAAACATACCCATGTTCTCTACCATGCATACAACATGTATACAACTAAAGAAAAGTAGTAAGAGGAGGTGTACGGCAGGCTTCTTGTTCACTGTCCTACTCTGGGCTGGGAGGGGTTTCCAAAATGTAAATCAACAATTGTAATTCAGTATGGTAATTGCTTTCAGGGGAGTACGTGCACACAGTCTTTAGAAGGTCAAAGAGGAGTATCTAATTTAGATTGGGGAGGTTTTAGAGAGCAAGTGGCATTTTAATTACAACTTGAAGGATCAGTAGGTATTAACCAGGCAGAGTTAGAGAACAGTAAGTGTCAGGAGCAGAAACAACATACACAGGCCATGGAAACACATGGAGGCAAAGCCGAATCTGTAAGGCCAGCAGTTGAATGAGGCTGGTTCCTACAGTGAGTGCAGCTCTCCTTCCCTGGTCCCACCACATATTCATTAGGAGCACTTTCAGTTGAACTTGAGCAACAAATCTGTCCCTTCTTACCCTACTTCAGATAACTGGGAAAAAAAAAATAGAGTAAATCTTAAATTGTCCATTTCCGAGACTCAGAATTGAGCTTTCTGTAATTTGGGCAAACTCTTAACACTAGGAAATGGTTAGCATGGAATTCAGCCATTTCTTCCTGCTCCAATCCTCACCACCCTGACCTGGCCACCATGTTTCACCTGGTTCAGGGCAACCATTCCTGCTCTGAGTCTCTCTGTTGCAGTCTAATTTTCATAAAGCTAGAAGGATCTTTTAAAATTGTGAATTGTGTTACCCTCTCAATTTTACCAAGGGCATTCTATTGTCTTTAGAATAAAGTCCACACTGAGGGGAGGGGAATATATCTGTTCAACCTCTCTGGTTCCTTAAAGGGTTTCCCCCAAATACTCCTAGGCTTTTGTTCCATTTTTCAATTCCTGCCTCTGAGGAAGGGATTTTTATTTACAGGATCAGGATCAGCAAGCTGGGAGAGGAACTGGACACATGACCTACCCCTTGTTCCCTCCCCTTCCTTTATGGACTTGCAAAGAATGTGCCTGCATTCTTGCTCTCTGCAAGCAAAGGAAAGCACTCTGGCCTTAGTGGAGATTTCAGCATGATTTGCTCAGTGTTCAGGGACTTATCGCACATGTCATTTGCCATTCTGTCTATAGTAACTCCTCCATACACCCGTGTACTTTCTTACAGGAACCACTATTCTTTTCTTTGTAAAGCTACTCAGTGTCTGGCATTTTGTGAATCATTTTTATTTCTTTTATATGTTTGTTTGTTTATTTGTTTTCTGGTCCCACCATACTAGAATATAAGCATGAACAGGAATCTTTTCTTTCTTACACGCTACTGTGTCTCCAAAGCCTACAACCACAACCAGCCCAGATGGAAAATAAATCATTATTATTAAATAGCTGAATCTGGAAAAGTAAAGAAAGGCTAGATGATGAAAGACAGCTAGGGGCCTGAAATTCTATAGCAGGAAACATTTACCCTCTTCAAACAGAGAGAATTTTAAAAATCAAAATGTTAAAAAAAAATTCAAAACTTCTGAAATTGAATGAAATATAAAAGTATTTATGTAATTAAACTTTGATTAATTTTGTAAGACATTAAGAAATAATTAAATAGCTATAGCTATGTAGAATAGATTTTGTTTTCTAAGGGCTAGCTGAAATACATTAACAGAAAGGTAGGACTTCACATCACAAATGGTAACATTTGGTTAATTGTTTAATAACTTACTAATATAAATTTACATTATGTCTTTATGTAAGAGCCTCAGAAATGCAACTGGGTTTGCTACCTATTTTAGTCAGCTTTATGCTGCTGTTACTGAAAGACCCAAACAGCACAATTGTATAGAAGGAAAAGTTTATGGAAGGGCTTACGGTTTCAGAGGTCTCAATCCACAAACCGCAGGCTCCATTCCTCAGGGCAGGATGTCATGGAGGAAGAGTGTGGTGGAGAGCAGCAGTTAACATAATGATCAGAAAGCAGAGAGAGAGGAACTCCAGGTTCCAGATACAAAATATTTATGCCAGAGTCACACCCCCAGTGAGCCACTTCCTCCAGCCACACTCCATGGGCCTCCAGTTACCACTCAATTAATCCCATCAGGGATTAATACACTGATTAGGTTCAGGTTGTAGCCCAATCATTTCTCCTCCAAACCTTCTCGCATTGTCTCACACATGAGCTTCTGGGGGACACCTCCCATCCAAACTTAACACTACCATATGTGGGTAATCTCAAATTTCCATTTTCTTTTAATCACATTTTAACCTACCCACTCCCTCAAGCATCTTGGGCTCACACACACACACACACACACAATTTGCTTCTCCCAGTTGTCTAAATGGAAACATTGTATAAAATGAAAGCAGCTGGAACATAACATTAATCTCTGTAACTCCATAGGTGAGTTAAAAGACATGATTTTAAAACAGTTGTCTTGCTTGTACTATATAAAGGCAGTTTTTAATTTACTGTCAATATCTCCTGGTCACTTGCTAGTAGTTTCAATATAAATCAGCTAATATGTCTAGCTTGGTTTAGAAAAATCTAAGGCATTATGTATCTGAGTCAAAGATATTGATCTTCCTGAGTGACAGTGCTTAAATTCCCACAGCCTGTATTCTCCAAAATAAATGTATTAATACAAGTGAAGATGATCAGGAATTACAAAGACAAGCGATAATTTCCCCTTTTAACACTTCATTCCATTGATCCTCTCTCGCTTTTCCTCTCACGAAGCTGGGTAAGGAACCTAGGCAACAAGATTATCATTGCTGCTGTCAAAGTGACATTTGATTAAGTCAAGCTTCTGGGGCTTATCTTTAAAAGTACTGGATTTTTAATACTAAGAAGTTAATCCTGGTGTTTCTGATTCAATTACATTTGCAGATTCAACCAGGTTTTTTTTAATTTTGTCTCTTCTTCCATGGACAATTACTTTGAAGAAGTTCTGATAATGGATTGGGGCTGGAAGTGACTTTGGCTATTTCTTTTAGAGATCTCCAGGTAAAGGAATGCAGGAAACCTTAGCAAATTTTCCTCACTGAAAACACCCCTTCCTTCTATTTTTATAAGGGATGGAGGTATTACATTGTTTTAGCTATTGATTCTTTATTATACTAGTATTTCTAAAACAGAGCAATGAATAAGTCACTTTGATCCAACAAAATATCTTAATGTCTTAATGAACCACTTAATGTCTTAATGAACCACTTCCTCCAACCACATCCCACCAGCCTCCAGTTACCACTCAATTAATCCCATCAGGGATTAATGCACTGATTAGGTTCAGGTTGTAGCCCAATCATTTTTCCTCCAAAACTTCTCATGTGAGAATGTGAAAATAAGTTCTTTGTTAAGTGACAGAATTTTTACAAACATAAAACTAAATATAAATCCTTTTTTTAGATTGCAACTATTATAAAACTGAAATAATTTGAAATATTAAACATCAAAAACCCAAACCAATAAAGTTGTAATTATTTACTGTGATGAATGATATTGTGTCACTGGAATTAAATTGCCAGTGTTGGGGCTTAATAGTTAAAAGATATTTTGGCCTAGTTTATATATATATAATACATTTTTTAGTTTTAACTTAATATTAATTCAGAAAATATTTTTTTGTTTCAAAAACATAATACAATGCATTGAAAATTCCAACTTTTGTTCGATATGACATATACTCATAAAACTACCCCTTACAAATCAAGTTCATTAAGCACATTCTCAAATTATAATTATTATTAATGTCACCTGATACACCATCAAACTTTCTTAGATTAACATTAAACTGTTATAATTTGACAATTAATAGAATTGGAAAATAAGAATTATTCATCTAGTATTTACTATTATGAAATACTTTATACTAAGTACATATATAATACATAATACTATTATGAAATATTTACTGCTATGAAATACTACAAATTGATATATAAGAATTAGCTTTGGTATAATGCCACCAATCACATTGTTTATATGAAATACAAGTTTAGCACTTGGTGGGATTGAGCAAGGTACCGAATGACATGATTACTCAATTCTCCCATTGATATTCTCTCAGCAACATTAATAACTTTTACAATATATTTCACAATATATCAAAATGTATTTGGCCTTCATCTGGAGCATATACCATCTTAAATGCAAATTTAAATGTAGGCAATGTAATTATATACATCCCTCAATAGAATTCCTAAAGCCCCCATTTTTGCCACTGTTGGGAGTCACCCTGGCTCCAGAAACTAACTTCCCCATCCCCCAGAGAAGAGCTGTCCAATGGTGAGCCCTGCTGGCTCACATGATCCTCACCCACCAATCAGACTAGCCCTGCTAGCTCACATGATCCTTACCCACCAATCAGACTAGCCCTGCTGACTCACATGATCTTTATCCACCAATCAGAAAGCACCCCATGCCAACTGTCAAACCCTTCAACCATTAAACTGTCATAACTGTCAAACCACATCTGGCTCTATAAATATGCAGACCTGTTCCTCAATAAACGGGGGGCATTTTCTCTGACGACGAGCTTTGTTCATTCTTTCAACCACCAAATTCATAAAAGTTTTGACTTCAAGTAATCATTAACTCCACAAAAAAAAAAAAAAAATGTATGTAAAATTGGTGAACATTGTGTGGTTTTTCAAAGGAAATTCACAAGTGTCTTTTTCAAATTTTTTTTTTCCATATCCTCCAGGGTGGAATAGAAAAGAAGGACTAAAAAGCTAAAACCCTTAGACATCTTCTGTGTGCTCTGTGATTTACATACATAATCTCACTCAATCCTTACACCATCCTGGAACATTGGCCAGTCAAGATACAGGAGTGCCAAGAGTTTATATAACTTGTTCAATACCACAAACTGCAATTACTTTCCAAACTTGCTTTACTCTTTCCTAAACTGGGGCTCTTTCCTTTGGAGGTTCAAGCCAAAGAACCTACACCATCAAATTTAAGTTATCATCATCCAAATACAAAGAGTTTTTTTTTTGTTTGTTTGTTTGTTTTTTGTTTTTTCCTCAAAGGCAGCAAACTCTTGAAGCATAGTGTCAAGTTCATTTTGGTGACAGGAACCCTCCCTAGCCTAGCAACCTGTAATAGGCCCTTCCTGCTTCTCTGGAGAATAAATGAAAGGAAGAATGAAAAAACCTTTTTGGGTGGACATAAATGTTTATCTTTAAATCATTCTAAATTTAGATCATTTCTCTCTCTGCAACTAGAATGACACATTACACTAACTTCTATATGCTTCCATTGACAAACCCAGAAAACAGGGAACAGAGACCTAGAATTATTTGTTTATGGAGATAACCTTGATCTTTATGATAATAATAATAATAATAATAATAATAAATGATTATGAACATCATAAAATACAAAATCAGGCCTTGAATAGTATTTTACACAAATTTTAAGTCTGCCAAGAAAATAGTATAATGCATTTACTCTATTTATTTGTTAGTGGGGGAGAGGGGAGAAAAGAAAAAGGAAGAATGGAACAAATTGAGAGACAGTGATGCTTCTTATGGGATACTCAAATTTATATTTGCACTCGTCTTCTACCTCTCCTTCATGTATTAATTCATAAATTCTTTTTCTCATATATAAATTCATTCATTTAGTTAACCCTTTATTACTATTATTACCACCCATTGTTTTCAACCCCATGCTAGATTCTACAGCAAATACTAATATATTTTTAATGTATCCAATCCTGAGGAGGCAATATTATAGTGGAAGTGAGAGCATGATAAATCATGCAATACAAGCAAACATGCAAAGCAGTATAAAGACAAAGCTAAATTAATTGGCCCTGACCTTAAATATAATAAGATGACATAATGGCTATCACACACAGTGTAATAAACATACAGTGAGCAGCCACATGGATCCCATTTTCTCCAGTTAGTCTTCATTTATATCTTCGACAAAAGAATCCTCTTTGTCAAAAAGTGTCACAAAAAGGAAGCAAGAAAGAGCTGTACAATTATTCTCAGGTTGAAACAGAAAGTGTCTGTATCCTGAAGCTTTGAAAACCTAGTAAATATAATGGATTCCCCACCCCCCAAGCAGCCCCAGGTATAAGATTTTTTGTTGTTGTTGTTTGTTGTTTGGGGTTTTGTTTTTGTTGTTTGTTTTGATACTAGGGATTGAATCCAGGGGCATTTAACCCCTGAGCCACATCCCCAACCCCTTTTTAAATATTTTATGTACAGACAAGTTCTCTCTAAGGGAAACTTGCTTAGGGCCTTGCTGAGTGGCTGAAGCTAGCCATGAACTCACGATCCTCCTGCCCCTCAGCCTCCTGAGCCATTGGGATTACAGGTGTGTGCCACCACACCCAGCAGGTATATGTTTTTATTTATTCTTTATCAAGACTATAGGAATAAAGTGGTTCTACCCCAAACCTCTTATGTCTTAGGGGAAAAAAAAAAAGCTAAAGTTTGGACTTGATCACCTCAAATTCACTTATCATTTCCACCAGAAGATTTGCAATAAGTTTTAAAGATGGTGATTGCTATGGCTTGAATCTCTGCATCCCCTTCAAAATTCATGTTGAAATGTAACCCTCAATGCAGTAATGTTCCAGGTGGGTCTTATGGAGAGGTGACTGGACCATGAGGGCAGAACAACATTAAGGATCTATTAAAAGGGGAGACAGTCAACAAGGCACCATCTGGAAGCAGAGAGAGCAGCTATGACCAGACACTGACCTTGCCAGCACCTTGATCCTGCCTTATCAGCCTCCAGAACTGAGAAATAAATTCCTCTTATTTATAAATCACTCAGTCTCAGGTATTTTGTTATAATAACACAAACAAACTAGGGCAACTACTATAATTCTTTTTCCAAAACAGTTTTAAAAAATCCCCTTTTGCTAAAGTGTTCTCAAATTAAAATGAAAGAAAATAAACAGCAAAACAAAAATGAATTTTCTATATTGAGTCTCTTTACCCTGATTGTTTCTGACAGAAACATCCTAAAACAGACCAATTTAGTCTTACGAAAAAGCTTACACTGATTATTATATTTTCAAGAAATATTAGATAAATATTATGATTTACATTCTAGTTCTCTTGGGTAATATTATGATATTTATGATTGTAAAGTTAAATTCAGAAATCTTGGAGATGCATGTTATTGTTTTAGGCAATTGCAAACAGTTTCTTAATTTTGTTTTCAACAAAACGTATTTCATAGATACCTACATTTTTTACTATTTATTTTTACACTATTAGGAAATGTTCATTTAGAAATAAAAGCTGTGTTCAGTTATATGAGGAAAAAAGTCCCTTTTCTTTCTTTAATTTTTCAATTTACTTTGAAATTGCCTATTAAGAGTAATAGTTACAATATTTCTTTGTGTTGGTTATAACTAAAATAACTGATCACTATAAGAATTGTGAGGACAATTAATACTGCATTAGTTTTCCAAGTCTTTTTTTTTTTTTAACTTTCTTGTGCAGTTGCTTTGACTTTTTCCATGTAACTTCAGAAAGAAAAATACCTTAGATAGTTACTGTAGAAAGGAGTCAGACAGAAAGAAAATACGATCCAAACAGAGAAGAATATTAACTCAATTGTGAGCAACCTCCTATGTGTCACAGACTACACAAGTCGCTGGGAACACAGGGATGAGGGAGATTGATAATGACCACTATAGAACTTCAAACTGCTGGTGGGAGATACAGAGGTGAGAATATTCCAATATTCAGGACAGGATACAATCAAAAACTCAAAGGGAAATAGGAAACAAATGGATTTGTCCACAGTGAAAATATCAGTGGAAGGAAGTAATATAAGATGTCGGAGAAGTAATAAGGAAAAGAAGCAGCTAGAGTGCTGGAATTAATGTTTTTGAATACAATGGAAAACTGAATTATAGATACAGTTGAAAATGTTATCTTAGTGGAACTATAAACAATGTAGCTGCTCCATAAGTTTGCTCAAAACATAAGGGGCTGTGTGAAGCATTATTTATCCACAATTCGGCTGTGTTAGATGATGTGATGATTTGGTTTTGTTGCTAGACATTTAGAATGTTGCCTTTCAAAAAACAGAAGCAATGGACCTGTTTATTTGGTTTTTGTTTGTCTTCTAAATGTGATTTTGGAGAAGGAATTTGAATGGTACATCTTATCAGTTAATCAGGAGAAATCAATTCCCCAAACATAAGCAGTAGAAAAAGTAGCATTCATTCATTTTCTTTGAGTATCTCCTACGTGCTAAGTTCTCCTATTATGCCTCAGGAGTAACCAAAAAAGAAAATTTCTCCACTTTGCAAATAAAATGAAAGAGATAACAAATACACTGACAAGTGGAGATGTTTGACATGAGGAAAAATACAATAATATAGAGAGGGAGGAGGGAGTAGGTAGCGTGGGGATTTATATATGATAATTGCTGCAGAAATGTCCTAGAAGGTGACATTTGACCAAAATCCGAAGGCCATGAGAAATGACCCAGGCAAGGATTTGGGTAGGGAGGAAAGGCAGGCTTCCAGGCAGAAAGAGCAGA
The DNA here is from genome assembly GCF_048772815.1 of Callospermophilus lateralis. Taxonomy (NCBI): domain Eukaryota; kingdom Metazoa; phylum Chordata; class Mammalia; order Rodentia; family Sciuridae; genus Callospermophilus; species Callospermophilus lateralis. The sequence continues at coordinate 114,046,100 of NC_135308.1, forward strand.
GAGTATAAATTCCCTGGGGCAGGGACTTGTTGATGTTTCTCAAACCTGAGGAAAACAGAAGTGGAAGGAGAAAAGGACAGAGAGGTATTCATGGAGGGCTTTAAGCCACAGAAAAAAAAAGACTTCAAATTTATTTTAAATACCATGGAAAATAACCAGAGTGTTTTGAGAGAAGCAACAACATCTGATTTGTATTTTAAATGGATCTCTCTCCTGAGTTTTGAAGACACTATACTAGATGATGATAGAAAAGGGAAATTAAAAGCCAATTCACAATAATAGGTAAGTGATTTGGTGGCTTAGATACATGGCACTAGTGAAGGTAGTCAAAAGCAGCTAAATTTAGAATGAGTTTTGAAAAAGGACTGGCAGAATGTGCCAATGGATAGACTGCTTGAAGCAAGGCAATGAGCAGAACTCGTGATGCCAAGGCTTGGCATCTAAGCAAAGGGGTATGCAGCAATGCCTTTTACCAAACCTGGGATGATTAACAGAGAGATTTGGTGGGGAAAGAGAAAAAAACAAAAAAAGTTAGATAATCCAAGAAAATTTAGGGCAGATGTTCTTTTTCAGTGCAAAAACAGAAAGTGAATGCAAGAAAGCAAGAGGATAAATGAAAGGTGAAGGCAGACCTCTCAAATGATCCTTTAAATGCAGTAATTGTGTTTGATAGAAATTAAAACTTTTAAAAGTACAATTACTTGACTTTATAATTGAATAGCCCTGTTGTCACAGACCAGGGAATATCTTCACATTTTTGGCAGACTTTACATGGAAGAATCATTCTATTATCCTCACGATACAGTCCCCTGGAGAATTGCTTTAATGGTATATTAATATGTCAGTGGCTTGAAGCCCTCAGACAAGGAAAGCACAGTAGGTCTCTGTTTCCACGTCTTGTTATAAAGCCTGAAAGAGAAGATGCAGCAATCTAAGTGTCTTGCTCACTTGGAAGGTGACAGCTGACTCAGAAAGTAACAATCTTCCATGGGGTGGACAACAGCCGGCTGCTGTCATGTGCTGCCTCTGAGTCCTCCTGGGACAATTTATTACTCAGAAATGTTCTGAATTTCCCTAAGGAAAAAAAATCCTTCCTTGGTCACAGTTTTCTTCAGTGAATGCTTATGACAGAGCATTTCCTCTTCATTCTGTGTCACAAAGCTGCCTCTCTATCAAGGATGGTAAAAGTCAGCTTTGATAAATTGGAAGCCTATTTAAAGTGCTCCAGCTCAGAGCCATTATCTCTCCATGTCATTTACTAATCCTCGTTCTCTGTTTTAAAGCTAATGGGGAGACAGGGAGAAGAGGATCCCTTTTAATATAATATATGGCTTTTATTGCTAAAGTTGGTAAGTCACAGACATTGATTACATTAACTTCCAATGCCAGTCTTTATAGCTATAACATAAATAGCACCAGTGTTGGTCCTAAAAGAAAATAGTATGACCATTTTCGCACTTCAGACTGTGATCTAATTCCCAATATTACAACTTCTCAGACTTTTGCTTTCTAATAGTTCTACCCAAAACCATTTTAATAGAAATGACTTTATTAAGTGTGTGATTTCATTTTTTTAAATTAACACTTGATGGGTGATAATACCTGTAAGCATAAGGAAACTTACCCTTCATGTGAACAAGAACAGTGCCCATACTTCTAGGTAGTAGTTGGGCTACAACTCAACTTATTGGCCTATTTTCTATCCATTAGTGTCTGAGGTGAGTTCAGAACATCATAAGTTGAATGACAGCACAATTGGACAACCCCCACAGAACTAGCTGGTAAATCATTTATGTTACTGAAAATCACAAAATAAAACCCCAAAGAACTGCAAACTTCTGCAGTCCCTGTGCTATGTGAGATATGCTCACCCAACATAGTGGTTGCTTTAGGCTGTCGGACTGACATTTACCCTAAACAGCACCCCTTATCAGCAAGCTGAGTTTGAATCCTCAAATACTTAAACCTCGCTGACCCTATTAGAATATTTCACATTTGCCCCCAAAATAAAAAGTTATAAAATACAGATTATATCAGAGACTACTAAGCAACTCCACCCTACAGTGTAAACAATTCTTTAAATAATTCCACAATCCTCTTTTCTCAGACTAAACCCTGAACCATCCCCAGCTCTCTGCTATACAGGACTCCTTTCATAGAGACTAACCATGTATTATTGTCTGTATTGTTCATATTGAGAGAATATTGGTAGTGAACGCCTAGAGCAAAGCTGGAGTTGAGTTAATGTTGGCTAGATGAACAAGTCTAATAGGAACTCACCCAGAAAGACATAGCATTTCTGTCTTTGAAAGTTACAAGTTTAATTAGTGGGGAAATGAGAGGGTTGCTAAGGAGATGGTAGTTAAACATCTGAGCAGAACTGAAGAGGAAGAGACAAAGGCCCTGCTGGCTCTAAACCCCTGCCACCAGGAAATCCTCAAATTCCTCACAGTTAAAAGAACCATTGATTAAAGCTTTAAGATCTGGATCTACATGGTGTCTGATATTTGGGGACAGCTGCTTCATTAGCGCCAATAGAGTAAAAGGATACAGGGAGACAGAGTTCAACTTTCCCTTTAAAATGCAAAGCACTTAATGTTACTGCTACTGGATCATCATATATAATGACTACAAACTTCCATTTGCGGTGTTCATAGAACTCCAACTCATAACTTATTTGAAATCTTCCAGTAAATGGGACTTTTAAGTAATGGAATTTAAGATTAGCATACCCATTTTTCTCCTTCCTTATGTCTTGAGCATTCTTTGCTTTTTATTCATAATATTGCTCTATTTGGAGAAAACCTATCTTAATCATAATAGTCAGCCCAGAGTACAGCAAAGAGCTTGTTTTAAGAAACAGCAGCCAAAGGAGTTCTATACTCTTTTTTCTTTTTAAAATAAGATGATGATAAATCAGGGTAGAAGATAAGAAATGAAAAACTGGGCACGGTGGCACATGCCTGTTATCCCAGAGGCTCAAGACGCTGAGGCAGGAGGATCTTCAAGTTCAAAGCCAGCCTCAGCAATTTGTGAGGCCCTAAGCAATTTAGCAAGACCCTGGATTTGGGAAGTAAGCAATATAGCCCAATTAGAGTGAGATAATTTTCAGCTATGTAAGAAATGGGTTTTTGTTTGTTTCTTTGTTTCTTTGGGTGCTCTACAGAAGAGGACTGAGCACTGGGAGACTGGGTCCTTAGGGAAGCTCAAACTCCCTCCTGCCTCCTTAGGAAGCCCACTAACACTTCTAAGGTCTCCTTCACCCTGCATTCCCCACAGTGGCTTGACAGGCACATTGCCTTGCTTTCTTAAAGTCCAGTTCTTTAGAATGCTGCAAACAGTCTGGGACAATGCCACTGAGATATTTGTTGAGTGAATTGGATCTGGTGAATTTGGGCAGAGATGGGGGGTGATATTTAGAGATCCTTATGTCAGAACTTTGAGGGAGAAAAGAGGTGGTAGAGTTTTAGATTCAACTCTGCAGACAAGAAAAGAAGGAATCACAGCAAATCCAACAACCTTTAACCAGGAGGCCTTCACCTTCCCCAGCTTGTTTAAACTCCATACTGGCTTTTTTTACAATTCTCCACCTCTGACCTCCCTTTTTAAGAAAAGAAGGCTTGCTTTGGAAAACTTGTAAATTGTTCCCTTTCCCTTTGAGATGTAAATTTTTAAAGCCTCTTAACCAGTTTTACAAACCAAGAATGTCTTTCTCAAGGACCAGGAGCATCCCTTTTGAAATGAAATGGAATCCTCAAGAAGATAGTTAGGCCCCTAACCCACCCCAGGCTCTGGGGAGGGTTGGGGGTCTAACTTCTGTAAGTTGGAGGAAACTACTTATCCTTTGAGTAAGGTCAGTTAATAATCACAGGTGGCCTGAGAACCAGCATTCCACCCCATCCCCAATGTTGCTCTTAAAAAATCTCTGCCCTTCATTTCAGCACTGCTACATAGCCAGATTGGGTGTTCTCTCTCCTCTATTATTAGTCATTGTATGAGAACAAAATCCACTTCTGTTTGCCCATCTTGTCTAGTGCATGTTTTTCCCATCAATACAATGCTACTCCTTGTATTAAGAAAGGTAGAGTCCTGCTTTTTCTAATCCTTCCTTTCCTTCCTTGACAGGTGCTTCCCCAGGTTCTGCCACTTGCTGCAGCTGCACCAGGGAATAGGTCAGCACCCCTTCATTTGGGTAGTCATCAAGCTCTACTTCTCCCAATCTAAGACACTATATTTCTCTTCCTCCTCCTCCTCATTTCCCTCCCTGATCCCTGACCCTTCCGTTCTTTAGTGAAAATCATTCCCTTCCTCTAAAGGATACTCAGCGCCTTTAATGAACCCAGGCTTTCTGAGTTCTTCAGACTAGTTCTATTTCTTCAGGCTAAGAAAAAGGAAGTAAAGCCAAAAAAGGGGGGGGGGGGGAGAGACAAGCATATGGGAGAAATTCAAAATGATTCATCACACTCACTTCACATCCCAGAGGACCTGATAAATACAAATATTAAATCACTAATTGGCAACAAACCCCTTTCAGCATTTCCTCCCCTGACTTCTTTGAGGTCTCTGATCCATCAATTTCTTCTTCAGTCTCTGTCCCTGGAATACATCCTGTACTTCCACAGCCAAAGATCTGTAGATAAGGGAGACTCTGCTCAGTAGTGGTTGATAAGCCTCCTGCTGCAGCTACCTTCATTCATATCTCACATTTCTTATCCAACATGGTGGTGATTAAATATACTTATTCCTGGGTCAGATGACTCATTTATTTTCAGATATGATTGAAAGCATGGTAAATTTAAATAATAATTGTGCATATGATTCTTTACACAAATCATCTCATTTAATCTCTATAACAATTATAAAATGCACATATGACCCCATTTTTCAGAAAGGAAATGGGCTCAGAAAGTTTAAGTAACTTGCTCCAGGTCACCTAGCCAGTAAGCAGCTGTGTAACTTATATTTGACTTCCCGATTGGATTTGTTAGCTTTGTGGCTTTAGAGAAGTTACTTTACCTTTCACTGCCATGTTTCTTCATCTGTTAAAAAAAAAAAAAAGTGAGTGATAATATAAATTGCTAAGATATACTGGGCACTTAATACTGAAATTGCCAATATTATTATTCTGACTCTGGAGTTTGCTCTGTCTGCCAGGGCTTCTCAAACTCTAAAGAGCTTTGAATCACCTGGGATCTTCATTATGTTGCAGATCTGCCCTGGGAAGTCTAAATGGGATCTGAGATTCTATCTCTGAAACTCCCAGGGAACCCCACGCTGTGGGTCTCTAGGCTGTGTAGCACTTTGCTTCATGTTCAAGGAGAATTGTTCATAGAAAAATTATGTAGATTAAAGTCTCATTTCTCACTTGGGTGAATGATTTGGCCATACGATTTTAGCAGGCTATTTTGCTGATATATCATTTTTAAATTTATATTTTTTCCTCCTATTTTCTTTCCTCTCCCTTTAAAGAAGATAATCTGCCCTTTATTTTTCTATGTCTCAGTGGCTGTTGGAGGGTGGGAGGAGAGGAAGAACTTGCTGTTATATTTAATCACCACCATGTTGGATAAGAAATGTGACACATGAATGAAGGTAGCTACAGCAGGAGGCGTATGAACCATTACTGAGCAGAGGATCCCTCATCTGCACATCTTTGGCTGTGGAGGTACACGACATGTTCCAGGGACAGAGACTGAAGAAGAAATTGATGGATCAGAGATCTCAGAGAAGTCAGGAGGGGAAATGCCAAAAGGGGCAACTTTTGTGGCCAATTAGTGATTTAATATTTGTGTTTATCAAGTCCTCTGGGATGTAAAGTGAGTCTGATGAATCATTTTGGATTTTTACTGTATGCTTTCTTTTTTGCTTTGGGGTTTTGCTTAACTTCTTTCTTCCTTTTTTTTTTTTTTTTTTTTTTTTAAGCTTGAAGTTTACTCCAGAGGGCAAAAGAAGATGAGAGAAATAAAAGACGAAACCTGTTGAGAAGTTGTGAGGTTAAAATCGTATTGCTAGAATTCTAGTGCTATATGAGGCCTGCCAAGCCATCAGGCAAACTGAGAAGTCTCCTGCAGAGTTTTCAAAGAAATCAGACACAAAGTCTAAAAACAAGCGGTGTGAGATGTGAGAGATATCACACTGCTGCAAAGACCCTCCCTCCCTTTAACCCAAGCACACACATGCTGTATGAGAGCAGGTTCACCCCTTCACACACAACCAACATGCATACCTTACAGCCCTCTCTTTCTCTCTGCTCCCAAGGTTTTGCTTTGCTGGTCACTGCCGCAGTCTGTCTGCAGCAAAATAACCGAGCACCATACACCTTGTAGATTCAAACAGCAACTCTTTATTCTCGAATTGTCACCAGCACTCTACATGCACATTCTGGGGAAAATACCCCCTCCACCGGACTCTGCGTACCAAATACCCTCTGAATCCCGTGAGAACTCAACAGGAACTCAAGGAGTGGGCGTCTGAAGCAGCAGGATACACCCTATTCCCAGCAGGATCCACCCTAAACCTGGAGCCACCCTAATCCAGCAGGATCCACCCTAAACCTAGAGCCACCCTAATCCAGCAGGATCCACCCTAAACCTGGAGCCATCCTAATCCCTGAGCAGGGTCACCTTTCTGAACAATTTCAACCCCAAAATGCCATGTCATTCCTACTTGGCTATGGCTCTCAGCAGGTCACCACAGTAGAAGTTCTGAAACTATATTGTGTGTATTCATATGTTTGAAAAAAATTGATTTAAATTGCTTTTATTTATTTATTTATTTTTGCCTTAAGTTTTATCACCAAGCATACCTAATGTGGGGCATCCTACAAAGCAGACTAGGAACATTGCTGGGGTTCCCAATACCATTTGAACCTTCAGTTTCCCAATTATCACCTCCTTACTACTCCCTAGAATGAACCTATTAGTGTATTTTACAGTATTAATAGATCTTTTATTAGCAATTATGTTTCAGAATGGTTTTTCATATAAAAGCCTTGCAATAACAGTGTCATCCCATTGATCTTACCTCAATATGCTCCTTACCGTCATTTCAAATGGCTAATAACTTGCTAATATAACTTTACAGGTACATTTTGTACCTTTCTCTTCACTGATTGTAGACATACCAGCTCATTAAACACTGTGAAAGAACACAGGCCACAGCCCTTTCTTTTAACAAGCCAGCAGTGTGAAATCAAAGTCTAAGCCCTCTCTCTTATAATGATCTTGGTGCACCACCTCCATCATACCCAGAGGTAGGATATGGGGAGGGAATACCTCACAGAGCTGCTTCTACAAGGGATGATTAAAGTTTGGTGGTATTTCTAAAGTTTCCTTTCAGATGTTGTTTTAATCTTATCCTTCCTGTCTTGTGTCATTTCAAGATCTGGTTGGTGCAATTAACTGGATGAATGAGGAACATGCCAAGGTCAACTATTGAACAATGAAACTTGTGTCAAGGCACACTGCCGCACTAACATAACTAGTTTAACCCACGCCTATTCCTAACCACACACAAAAGAGCACATTGCTTTCCGTTAAAATAGCATGGAGGACGGCGTGATCCTGTAGAAATCCTCATGGGGTGGTGATTGCTAACAGAGTCACAAACTTTAAAACACAGGATTTTTCTGTTTCTAGTAGACCTTGTGGTTGCATTTGATTATTTGGGGATTAAGTTGGAAACAAAGATGTTTGCATTAGTCTAGACTGTTTAATAAATTGGAGGTAGGAGAGAAATGTGCTTGAAATTGTTTACATGTTCAATAAGAAGATAAAAGCTAGAACAGCAAAACACCTTCTAGTGCTGTGCATGGCAACTCTTTAGTTAAGAATATCTGTAGTGAGGTTTGAAAGTGAATCTCATAGAAGACAAATGAACCCTTGCAGACCCGGGAAGAGCACACATCTCTGAGGCTTTAACAGTGGACTGCAGAGAAGTGAAAGTCAAAGAGGCATTTCCCTTTTAAGTCAGCCCTAGGATAAAAACACAAATGCCTTAGGATTGCAAGACAACAATTTTACAAGTGTTTCATTTCTCCCTAAAAGGCAAATTTACCATTATAAAAAAATATAAATCTTGCTGGGTAGTTACTGGGGAATGCTGACCCTTCAACTACAGAGAATGTCACCTGAGGTCAGTGCCAAGCCCTGAGGCTCTGCTGCATTTCCTTGTTTCCTTGTTTCTCCATTACATTCTGCAGCAGGAGCTTCATTCAAATGCACAAGGCTTGTGCCCATTACTAGAACTTGAACAATGAGTCAAAAGAAAACCAGAGTTTGTGAGAAAGCCAAAACAAGACTAGGTCAAGTTTCATAGGTAGTTCAACAAAAAAATAAACAGAGAACTCACTAGCCAGGCACAGTGGTGCACGCCTATGATCCCATTGACCTGGGAGGCTGAGGCAGGAGGATTGCAAGTTCAAGGCCAGTCTTAGCAATTTAGAGAGGCCCAAAACAACTTAGCAAGAACTTGTCTTAAAATAAAAAATAAAAGGGCTGGGGATGTGGTTCAGTGGACACTTTGTATGAACAGTGTTTTACGGAGTGTTGTCTTTGTGCCCTGTCAGTTGCGATAGCTGTTGTTGTCATTGTCTGGTTTCTATCCCCTCTAGAAAAATCTCAGACTATGTTTCAATTTTTCATATTCTGGATATTATAATGCTGTGGCCATCTTTGCAGAAAGGTTAATTGCAAGTGCGTGTCTTGACAATAACCTCTTGTGTTTGTGTGTTTATGGGGGTTCTAAGATCCCATAAGCGCTGGAAGCTTCCTCTGGTATACCTGCACATGACTGTGTGCCTGGGTCACCTGGGCAGAACCCTGCTCTGAGATGGGGTGGCTGAAAGCTGAAGTTCCTGGACTCCACTTGCTGTGCATGTACCACATCTGTACTTAGGGACGCGAGACCTTCTACGCCACTGCATTTCTCGTGGTTGTGCTGTTACTGGTGTAAAATCAAGTGCCTTCAATGCTCAAGGCTCAGAAATTTTTCTTAAACTGATTTCATGTCCTATGCAAGTGTTTTCTACAACCTGCATAACCAGTACTTTGTAAAACTTGTTTACACTTCAATGTTTTTGAAAGAAACATATAGTACTTTTATTTAGGTACCTTCAAGCTTGAATTTGTGTAAAACATTGTAAAACAATGCATTTCTCTTTTGAGTACCATTGCAGTTGTACAGAGGTTTTCACTGGTTCTATTTTTCTACTGTTGCTGATAAAGCATGTAACACTGACTTTATCCTACATATAGTTGGCATTTCAAATAAATGGCTTGTATAGGAGGAAAAGAAAGCTAGTTAACATTAAAATAAATAAGAATTTACTAGAGTCTTTTACTGAATTTGCCACATATTTATATAAAATGGATATTGCATACCTTCCAGAAAAAAAAATTAGAGCACATAGATTAATTTGAATTTCATTACTCCAGTTAGATTAACACAAGATGACAAAATTGTTCAATAATTGTATTCTTTTATTATACCTAGAGCTTATGCTTTCAAATAAAATCAGTCAGCTCTTACAACAGCAGTTTTCATGAGACCCTTTTAGTGAATGTCTGCTTCCAAAGTCTTCACTCAGAGAAAACACCCACTGACTTAATTCACATACAGATATTTTCATAACCTCTCTCACATGAACATAAAATGTTCACAGGCTACATCCAAGAAGTTAACAAGTCTAAGATAACAGCTCAGCTGAGCTGTGGACTCAATTTCTGCTTCACTTTTGAGAGAGAACATGCGATGCCAGCGAAATAATGAAATGCAATATATCAACCTGTCTGCCTAGAGAACCCAACTTGTTCAGAATGAATTAACTGAAGCCACCAATCTGGAGAGTTGAAATGCAAATGAACCAACATGGCTGCAATACCAATTCCATGCAGCATCACCATAGCATTCGTCCCAAGTGACCGGAACCACCAGTGGCTGTCATCACACTTCTCCCATAATGCTTTGTACACACTGCTAGTACACATCTTTGAACTTTTCTACCTAGTGATTCTGGGATCTGTGTAGTTAGGAAGCATATTTTTGGTTTTAATAAATGCTTGTAAATGAATGAGTAAGCAAAAGAATAATTAAATATTAAATATTCCTACTTTCTTTTCAAATGAATTGAACTCTTCATTCCTAAACTTATATTTTGTTTAATATTAATATTGTTTTATTTTTCAGATATAAAATCTTAATTCTGTTATCTCAATTTACCTTGCAAATCTCAAAGTTCATTTCAAATGTAACATTAACCATGATGTTTTTCCTCCGTTATGGTCTCTTCCTCTGTCCAATATCCATAGTGAACAAAATGTACTTTTGTTTCAGAATCTTGATTACTCTCTCTAATTTATAGTTACTTGTATAGTTCTCCTATTTTCCCACACCCATAATAGGCTAAAATTTCTGAAGGGTAGGGATCAACTTTGCCTCCGTCACTGAATTCAACATGCAGACATAGGTACTATCGGTGTTTGATTCAATGCAATTTCATCAAAATAATAGGTCACAAAATATGGTTCACTCTATTAGAACTATCTTAATGGCTTCCAAAAACTAAACAAGAATGCTCTCTGATTATTAAAAAAGAAAGTAGATTAGTAGTGATGAAGTACAAAATAGACTATGTATATATAACCTTCATATTAGAATGGCATTAGTTAAAAAAAAAAAACTATTAGGATGTATAATCGAGAAATAATCAGCAGGTGTTAGGGACTGAGAGATCAGAATCAAGGAGACTAACCTAAAAGATGACTACAGGAAGTAAGGCAAAAGAAGATGGGAGCCCAAATAGGACAGCATTCATATGGTGCATAAGAGAAGAAAACCTGAAAGACATCCTAATGAAACAAGTAATAGGACCATGAAAAGGAAAACCAGTGTATTACCTATAATTATTTTGGATATGAATCTGGAAATAATGGTCAGAGTCTGAAATTGGGAATCAAACCAAATTCCTTTAGTATAACCACATAGGCTTTAGGAATATAGGTAGCTTTTTATCCAGAAAAGTTGGTACAGCTTCTTTATCTTAAGTGATATTGCTCTCAGAAAATATACCTGTCATTTATCACACCATTTCGCCTGGAATTTTTTACTCTTGAAATTCTGTCTTCCCAATACTCCAGCCTATTTATTAAAAATTAAAAAAGATTTTCATCCCTTACATGGATGAAGGCCACTATATATCTTCAACATCTAAGTAAATTAGCATTATATATTGGATGTCTAGCACTATTATAAATATGACAGAGTGTAAAATAATCAAAGATTCTGCACATGTTCACAAGGTGTTTACAGTCTATAAAAGACAATCCTTCCTAGATGCTATAAATGAGACATTTTGATTTCAGAATCATTTGTGTCTTACTCTTGCTAAAGCAGGTAGACTTTTAATAAGAAAGGAATTCGCATTTCTTTTAAGATCCAGGGTCTGATGTTAGCCTCAGTAGCTTGGAAAAATGCTGAATTAAATCCTAACCTTACCCCTGCTCATTGTGCAGCGCCTGGGCTTCTGCTTCAGTGTCTTTGCTTAACTCCTCTGCTCTGAACTTTACCATTTTTCACTGTCAATCTAGGTTCTGTTGTATATTTTCCCTTCAGCATAAATTTTGCATGTAGCCTAGCCTCGCCTGGCCAGACCATAAATATACTTCAAGTGTATCATATCAGCTAGACTCCTCATTAGGATTCATTCACTGGATTTAGTCATTCTTTCCTTCAACAGATGCTTATTGTGCATCTAACATATTCCACATTGGCTCTCAACTCTTTTTACCTGCTTGAAACACAGCTAACCCTTCAAACAACTTTTCATTGAACTTCCATAGTAGGATTAAGATCCACAATCATATCTGCTGCCTCACCCCTCCAATCCAGTCTACTTAATGATTAAAAATACCTTATCTTCCCATGATCCCCCATTGCTAAGGTTCCAGCATACATTGTGACTGGGTCTTTCCAAGTCACTCAAGACACAGAGATCTTTACATAATCAATTCAAGACCCATAAGGGAGACTCAAAGTACACCAAAATAAGTCTGCAATGTTCTATACTGTAACATAAACTTCTTGCAATTTAGTATATGCACTTGTTGGGACAGAGTATACAATTCCATGAATTGTGTTTTTTGTGTTCTTCCGACTACCACTTGTTTTCCAGCCCAAGTTGATTCCTACTCACCTAGCCATTCAGTCTTTCTTTATATGATAAATAGAAACTTCTTTTTCATGAGCAAACTCTAGCACAGTTTGTTGTATACAAACTTCCCATTTGTTTCTCTTTTTTTATTGGTTCTTTTTAGTTATACATGACAGTAGAATCCATTTTGATATAACTACACAAGCATGAAGTATCTTATTCTACTTAGGACCCAGTCTTGTGGACATACAAAATGGTGGAATTCACTGAGGTGTATTCATATATGTATATAGGAAAATTATATCAGATCATTCCACTGTTTTTAATCATTTCCATTTCACTGAAAGTTTGAAAAAAAAAGTGTGAATTATAAGGGCCTGCTTACTCATATTTTCCTGTTATGGGTATCATAATCTTAAAGAAAATTTTCTTATGGGTTACATCCATCTAGATACCAACCCAAGAAATACTTTAGCAATAAAAAGATTGTTCAAAATCAACTTATAAGGATGAAAAAATACCTACTTGAGGGTGACAATCCCAACTATGCAATAATGATTATATACATATCACTTAGTATAATTATAGGCAATCATTATATTTAAAAAGCTATTTATGTAGTCAGACTATGATGTTAAGCCTATTAATTCTTTTTAAGGAATGGTGAGAAGCTTTCGCCTGATAGGGCACCAATTTAGCTGGAATTCTGCTTTTGAGTCGTCAGTTATGCTGATTTTCTGTAGACCCCACGTAATTCTTGTGTTCTAAGTCTGTCCACAAATATTATTTATTTTATTTTATTTTTTTTATTGGTTGTTCAAAACATTACAAAGCTCTTGACATATCATATTTCATACATCAGATTCAAGTGGGTTATGAACTCCCATTTTTACCCCAAATACAGATTGCAGAATCACATCGGTTACACTGGAGCCTCAACCTCAGTTCTCCCTTTTAAAATTAGAGAAGTTGAGTTGTAAATCCCTAATTTGAGGCAGATATAAGTTCTCATTCATAAAAAAAAAAGAAGAAACAAATCATTTTCCCAAGTACATGATGTCATGGTTTGAATCTAGTAGCCTGAAAGCTCATGTTTTGAGTGTGATCCCCAATGCAGCAAGGTTCAGAGGTGGAGCTCTTAGATAAGGATTAGGGCTCTGACCTCATCAATGAATCTATTCACTTACTGGAATACTCATTGATAGGTGGATTGATGGGTGAATAGAGACATTACTAGGTGGTGAGTACAGACAGGTGGGGCATGGCTGGGGGAAAGTGGTTCACGGGAGGCGTGCCCCTTGGACTATATTTTGTCTCTGGCTCATTCCTCTGGCTGTCATGAATTCAGCAGCTTTTCTCTGTCATACTTTTCCACCATGGTGTTCTTCCTCCCCTCAGGCCCAGAACAGTGGATTTGGCCGACCATGAACTGAACCTCTGAAACCATGAGACAAAATAAAGTTTTCTTTCTCTAAGCTGTTTTTGTCAGGTATTTTGGTCACCATCACGAAAAGGTGATTAACACACATGACGAGACTATATTTGCTCATAGTTAGGTATTGCCATGCAACTAAGTTCTGACCATTGGGCTACAGGTAGGGAACAGCCACCAAAAAAGCCTTTCACAAATGATTCTCCAGCCTAACTTTCTCTTTTGACTGGATGGAAGGGCCAGGGCCCTCATGGCCATTTTGTGATCCATGGACAGGAGTTGATAAAATCACAAGAATAAAGGAGACTGGATTTGTATATTGCTATTGAAGAAGAGTTACCTGCCCACTTAGAATACCTATTTGAACATCACAGGAGAGAAAAATAAACTTGTGATAAACCACTGAAGTTTGAAGTTTTATCTATTTTAGTAACTGGTATCACTGTAATTAATAATTCTTCATTTTATTTAGGCTGCAAATGGCTCAAGTGCTATATTTCTGCTCAGTGTCATTATGAGCTGAGTATTTTGTGCTTTGGCTTCTTGGGTTGCTTAGTGCTTTGTCTCTTTTTGTCTTGAGTTTTAATTTCAAAGCCCTAATTAAATTTATATTACTTACTTTCTCAATAGTAAACCATTTTACCTCAAGTCTACCAAGAATAAAGATTATGTGTCTGTTTTCTTTCTACTCCTGAGTTTCTATGACAAAAGGAAGGTGGAAAACAGGTATTATGATTTAGAGGTGAGGTATCTCCCAAAAGTTTATAGGTGAAATGATGCAAGAAATTTTAGAAGTAAAATGATTGAATTATGAGAGTCTTAACTTAATAACTGCATTAATCCTCTGATAGGGATTAAATGAGTGGTCACTGAAGGCAGGTAGGGTATGGATGGAAGAAGTGGGTCCCTGGAGGTGTGCCTTTGGGGTATATATCCATTCTGTCACTATTGAATGAACGCTCTCTGTTTCCTGGATAACATGTTTCCAGCTGCTTTCATCTGCAACACACTTCTTTAAAAAAAAAAAAAAAGGTTCTTTTTAGTTATACATGACAGTATAATCCATCTTGATATAATTATACAAGCATGCAATACATATTATTCCAATTCAGACCCCAGTACTTCTCTTTCCCCTTTCCTTTTCCTTCCCCCTGCTCCCTTCACTCTATTGATCTTTCTGCCATTTACTCACACTTATTTTTTTAATTAATTTTTTGTGCATGTACAGGATGGTGAGATTTACTGTGGTGAACTCATATGTATACATAGGAAAATTACATCAGATTCTCCACCCTGACATCCTGCCTCACCTGGAGCCCCAAGGAATGGAGTTGGCCATCTATGCACTAGGATCTTTGAAACCATCCACCTCCCCAAATAAACTTTTCCTCCTCTAATTGTACTAAGCTGACTGAAAAAAAAAAAAAAAAAAACCAGGAAATGGAAAGATGCAACTTCTCAACCAAGCTCACTTTGTATCAATGAAGGAGAGTAGTCCCTATTGATGACGAGACCAGACCAGAGCATTTCTATGTATGTAGGTAGATAAGCAACAAAATAGAACCTCAAATCAAATTCTGATATGGAAAGTGGTCTGAGAAGCTGCTCCATCTTACAATTACTCACGCGAAGTTTGTCCCCAGAGATGGGCATAATCACCACCTGGAGAGTGGTAGTTAGAAACCTGTATCAGCTGTTGGACTCCCTGTGGTATAGATTCTATTCCCTCTGTCTGGGGCGAGATGCACGCAGCTCCTCTGTCTTCTGCTATAATGAACTTGGCAGAAGGTTTATACCAAGTATGACAGATATTTTTCCTCTGGACTCTTTCTCAATGCTTAGAATTTAAGACATGCTTTACATGTTTACTAACTCCTTCTCTGTTATGTTAGCAAGCCCATACAACTTAATTTACATATTCTGATCAGGATAAGTAACTCTCTTGTTCTATGTTCTCACACAAATATTTATGCTCATGTTCAACATTGTCACAACACTGCTGACCCAGATGTGACCCAAAATGTTGTCCTAGATAAATATTAGCTTTTTAAATTGGGAATTATTCCTCCTCAAACCTCCCCAACTCCCCACCAATGTTATGGGCCAGGCTATATGGGCAATAACCAGACTCCATTTTACCCTGAGATTCCATGTCATATAAGAAAGGCTTCTCCCATGGGAACACCCCATCTCCATACCCACCAATAATTGTTTAGCATAGCATATTGGCAAAGCAAAATGGCAAAATTGTTCCTTCTATTCTTATACACTGTACTTATGTTATGTACCCTAACTGCATAGAATGTTAATGTTTGTCTAAAAATTAGTAAACCATTCTTTAAATTGTACTCAGCTAGGGTCATTTTGACCCACTTCCCTCTTCTGCTTATTGTCTCATGATTTTTGTTTGTAATTTTGTTTCATAGCAACAGCCACTTAGGATTATTGTACTGACATCCTTTACCTGTGGTATAAAAGGTTTCTCTAACTCTTCCAGGGGGTCAAAGAGTATAGACTTGCAATCTGCCCTTCAGCCCACCAGATGGTGAATAAAGATGGATCCTCTCCTGCTCTCCAAGATCAACTCTGCGACTTGTTGCAATCTTACCATAACACTAAATAATATTAAATAACATTATTCTAAAAATATTTATTAATTATCTACTGTGTGTCAGGCAAACTTCTTGGTTCTAGCTATTACCAAAAAAAGAGCCATCACTTACACTAGGAGATCTCCAAGTCCAGTAATATGCTGGAAAGGAGTTACAGAGAAGGCATATTCCATTTCTGTTGCCAGAAGTTACACTTTCCTAATGGTTGTATGAACTTACAACATTCCTGCTTAACTCATTTACAGTTTGAAGTAGCTATGAGATGTACTTAAAACATTCAAATTCTATGTCATGGGGTCATAACATATAGTATATTTTATGATGTATTTACTTGCCTATTTTCTAGAAAGTTTGTACAGTCTTTAACACAGGAACCATAGCTTACTTATTATTTCCACTGCCAACCACAATACCTGGCAATTAGTAAGCTTTTAATAAATGTTTGTTCATTCATTAAGTAATTTCTTCTTGTTTTTTTTCTTTTTTTCAGCACTGTGGATTGAATCCACTGAGGTATATCTTCAGCCCTTTTCATGGTTTAATTTTGAAATAGGATCTCACTAAATAGCCAAGGTTGGCATTGAACTTGAGATTCTCCTGCCTTTTCTTCCAAAGTAGCTGAATTACAGGCACGTGCCACCATGCCTAGCTATGAAGTGATTTCTACAAACATGTCAGTGACCAGGATACTTGAGTGCCATTTCTGATGGCATAAATAGTGGCTGCCTTCTCCCGATACTTTTATTATTTATTGAAGAATTGTGAAATGTACATTACCATCTGTGAAAAGGATTCAATAAGCCTTAACAGAAATCTCTTCATTAAGCCAGATACTTTCAGTTCACACTCAAATCTTCTTTCTTATTCCCTGTTTCCAACATCTCAATCACATTTCCAACTCATGAAAATTATTTCTGTGTATATCCTCCTACTCACACTGGAAAAAACCAGCAGGGCAAGCTTACACACTTGCTCTTCGTTCAGGAGAAGTGACTGCAAGGGTACATTCATCAATCACTCTCTAGAAAGCAAGGAGAGGAGGAAAATCTCTGGGAAATCAATAAGAAGGTGAGTGGGTGTGGAGGAGACAGATGGTAGAATTTTGAAAATCAGAGTAATTTCAATGACAGCACTTCCTTACTCCAGATACTATATAAAACATCAAAATATTACTGGAGGTTTTAAAAATATCCAGTTTCAAAAAGAATACTAAGAGTAGTTTTCAGAAAATCTTTGGCACTGACCTGCCTATTCATTCCTGTATTGGCAACAACTCTTCCCAAATGCATAATTAAAACTTTGTCATTAAGGATTATAAAATGCTTGTGTACAAATGTCTCAGAAAATGAGCATTCCATAAAGTAAATTTTTAATTTGTATCTGTATTGTGTGGATCTATGATAGGGAACTATCTCTATATTACCACCCAATGCTTGAAAAATACACACACACATACACACACATACCCGCTCTGGCATTATTAGTGTAGTTATGTTTTGTTAGCTTGCAAAATTATACATATCTTAGATATATAATATTAGAATTCAAAAGGGGTTTTTTCCTTGTGTCTTTGAAAACTTTCTATTATCAGCCTATAAAAAAAGAAATATAGGACCATAAATTCCTAAAATTTGATTGTCAATTGAAATAAACTATCAGTTTCAGCAAGGATCAAAAGTTTAACGTTATTTATTCTTTTAACTTTATAAATTTTTTGAAAAACAAATAGGTAATACCATCAAATTACTTCGCTTTTTTATAATTGAAGATAAATTAATATTATAAACCAGTTACTCCAACTTCCAGATCTAGATCTTAGTAATCTACATGGCTTCCCACGAATACAAAAAGCTGAGGCAATGCTTACATTTAATAATTCAACACATTGTGGTACTTTTAGAACTTCTCAGTTTTTCTCTGCATATAGTCCTTTATTTTTCCATATAAAAGAGAAAATATATAATATTCAAAACTGAAACAAAGAAATATCAAAGGAGAAAATAATAATAATAAATACTTTAAAATGTCTACCATTTCAAGTTTTTGTTGCAAAAACAAACGTAGCTAATGAAAAAAAATTAAATTTTCCAAGTAAATGAACAGCAAAAGAAGACCATATTCTTTAGATGCCTAGGTAAAAATCAACAAAAAGACCATAGGTGTGAGACGCACTCTCTTGACTCTTGAAGGCTATGCTGTCCCTAGAGCAATAGCATGGACTGGGTCAATAAAAAGTGAAAATAAGTCTTGGAGCTATTCATAATCCAAACTCCTGCCCCCAAAGTTCATGACTTAAAACAAAATTCTGAGTAGAAGCCCCTACAAGAAATTCCCCCTCTTTACCCTCAGATTTCAAGGTTATTTTTAAAAAATATTTATATTTTTAGTCGTAGGTGGACACAATACCTTTATTTTATTGATTTATTTATTTTTATGTGGTGCTGAGGATTGAACCAGTGCCTCACACGTGCGAGGCGAGTGCTCTACCACTGAGCCACAACCGCAGCCCTTCAAAGTTATCTTATGTGAAGTGTTCAATAAAAACTTCAGTTGATTCTAAGAAGGAATTCAATTTGATTTCTCCTGAGGCAGCATCTTGCCACCCACACATTATCTATCCCTTGAGCTGAAATAACTTCTAGCATTTAAATGAACAAATGTCTAAAAGTGTCAAAACAGACTTTTAGAACAAATCTGAAAACAAAAATTAAGGGGGTTCATATAAAACCGAAAGCTGAGTGGCAACATGGTAAACACGTGTGTTCATATATTCATTGTTAACTTACTAAGGGAAAAAAAAAATAAGAAGATCTTATGTTAAAAGTCACCCAAACTGCACCGTATTTCAGCCTTAAGTCACCCCTTACTACCACGACCATTCTCAGTGCTCAGGGAAAGTGATGGCATGGTAAGTGAGAAACCATCGTCCTGAGCACCTCTTTCCCACATTCTGGGTTGGGATCACTCTGCAGCATGAGAATGGTTCTGTTTGTTTAGCTTTCCTTATTCTGGTGTAGTTTTTCTCTGCATTTATTTTAAGCCAAGATTTCCCAAGTAGCAGCTTAATGTTTGGATCCCTTACAATGGCATTCCAGCGCGAACACAGTCAGAGCAAATGTCATCTCACCACGACAAGAATGAGCACCCAACTGCTCTGGATGAGCCTCCAGTTAAGGCACTTTCCTAAAATTATTTTATTCCAAAAATGTGAGAATATGGTTTTTATTGTTTTTAAACATCACAAATCATACACAAAGCAAAAAGCAAATTCTATTCAAATTAAAGTAGAAAAAGAGGCGTTAAGTTCCTGTAAAAAGAAATTTTGATGTTAAATATTAGATGTAGTTTTTAAATATAGGAAACTCAAATCAAAGAAAAATGTAAACGTTAAGTATATCACCACCTGGATAGAACCATTGATAATATTTTTAAAAATAGCCAGGTGTGGTGGTGCATGCTTATAATCCCAGGTAGCTCTGGAGGCTGAGACAGGAAGATCACAAATTCAAAGACAGCCTCAGCAACTTAGCAAGGCCTTAAGCAATTGAGTGAGACGCCGTCTCAAAATGAAACATGGAGTTGGAGAATATCATGCTAAGTAAGCCAACACCAAAACTCCAAAGGCCGAATGCTTTCTCTGATAAGTGGATGCTGATCCATAATAGGGAGTGGGGAGGCATGGGAAAAATGGAGGAACTTTGATTGGGCAAACGTGAGGGAGGTTGGGGAGGGTACATGGGGGTAGGAAAGATGGTGGAATGAGATGGACATCATTACCTTAGATATATGTAAGACTGCACATCAGGTGTGACGCTACATCATGTATAGCCAGAGAAATGAAAAGTTGTACAATTGTGTACAATGAATCAAAATGCATTTTGCTGTCATATATACCTAATTTGAATATAGATAAATATATATATATGAAAAAAATTGCCATCTTACAAATAAAGTTCATACTTGCCTACTTTTAAATCTACTTAAAAAAATAAATAAAACATAGAAAGGACTGGAGCTGTGGCTCCATGGTAAAACACCCCTGGGTTCAATCTACAGTACCCAAAACATTTTTTTTTAATTTTCCACATTTTACTTGAAATTCTGAATATATCATTTATGTATATGACTAATATAATATTTTGTGTAGCCTACATTTTTACTTGATATACCACACTTATAGGTTTTATAATTAAAAAACCCTGCATAACAATTCTTTCAATGGCTATCTAATAGTTTAAACAGTAATTTACATCATACTGTTTTTCTTACTTTAAAATGTAGCCACTTTTGGTGGCTGTCTGAATGGCTGTTCCAATCTCCTTCTCCCTTGTCCATTTCTTATTATAAAAGCTTGGCAAGCCAATCACTCAATCTTCTAGACTCCTTATAGTTAGGGCAACAAAGTGACCAAGCTCTGGATGGGAAGGAGAATGCTAGAACTACCTCAAGAGACACTTGCTTTCCTTATAGAAAGGGACAATGGTCAGTGAGTAAAAAAGAAAATAATTAAAACAATCTTTCACTTTCTAGTTAAATTTATTCCTAAGTATTGCATTTCTTTTTGATACTTTTGTGAGAATGTTTTCTTAATTTTGCACATAACCTCTTTTTAGTGGTTAGAAACACAATTGATTTTTTATGTTGACTTTGTATTCTATAAGCTTTACTGATTTTTAAAATACTTTTAGTGGTTTTTTGATGAAATCTTTAGCATTTCCTATGCTTACCATCACATCTACAAAGAGACAATTTTACTCCTTTCTTTCCAAGTTGGATTTCTCCTATTAATTTTTCTTGCCTAATTATTTTGTGTAAGACTTCTAGTACTATGTTGAATAAATAGCTGATAAAGGGGCACTCTTGTGTTTTTCTGATTTTAAAGGAAAAGCTTTCTGGTTTTCACCATAAAATACATGCTAGATGTGGGTTTGTCATATATGACCTTTATTATATTATAAAGAATGACATTCCTTCTTTACCTAATTTGTGTTGAGTTTGTATCATGAATAGATGTGGATTTTATCAAGTACTTTTACACTTAGAGCACATCACAAGTGCTTGACAGCCACATATGATGATCTTGCAGAGGACTGTTCCAATTATAAATTCCTTGGAATTAGGAATTATGTCTTTCTCATTCTTGTATCTATAACAAAAAAATTTGCTTGGTACATAGAAAGAATGTAAGTATATTTAATAACTAACCTAAAAAATGAATTTTAAAGCCCAAAATTTTTACATATATCCCCCAATCTTTTCTCTATTCAAAAATAGGCATCTCTTACCAGTATTCCCATATCCACTGCCAGCCTTTGTAAATGCAATAGAGAATTTGCTACAATTACTTGAGTATTTTCTCTTTATCTTTCAAAAATATATTGCATTAATTCTTAAGATATTCATAGCAATAATTTAGGCCATTGTTTGTGTGGTTCAAAGCTGCTCACTCACTAGTTTCTCCTTTTACTAAATAACTAATTATCAAAGTTCTATTATTTGTCATATCATACAGGATCTTTCTTATAAAATGATGAGAAAAGCCAAACATTTCTATCCTATTATTATTTCCTTCTCAGAAGCCTTTAATTTTACTGTTTTCTGAGTCTTTTCTTACACCATTGGGGAAAAGTACCTGAGTGACACATTTCTTGTGTCCTACAATAACTGTCAGTGTATTTTTCTTTTGATATCATTTGAAAAGATGTGCAATATTTACATTGCTATCTGTCCCCTCAAAAACATGTGGATATTTCTGTATTATTTTCAAACAAAGTCTTACAAAAGAGAAATCTGACCCCAGAACGATTGTTTTTTGTTTTCCTATTTTTTATTATTGTTTTGTTTTTCGCCTAGGGCATAGATGATCGCTTCCTTGCATGTCAAAACTTTTTCAAGGTGTCTCTTTTATTTACTTTTTTCCTGGAACATGGTAAATTCATCTTTGCAAAGGCTCAAGTCATTCTGAGAGTTCAGAAGATATTTATTATCTTTATCTCTGATTTCTGTTTCTATGCCATCCGTTCTACTTCCTTACTTTTTCAGTTTAGCAGCTGTATATACTGTCTTTTTAAGTCACATATATGCATCAGATATTCTCATGACATTGTTATTTATTTCACTTTTTATTCTGTATTTAAAGATCATCTTAATTGTCCTCTATACAGGGTTGTACATCTGGGATTGAGTGTTAGCCTACACTCCACTTGCCTAAAACTATGGCACGATAAGCTGAAGCCACTAAGAGGTACACTTTGTTCTTACTGTCATTTATATGAAACTTTCCCCTAATCATCAGATAAAGTACCTAAGTCTAACTCATACAGGAGGCCCTAAGATTATATTTCATAAAGTTGATTTCTTTTTTTTTAACCAATAGTACATTTTATTTCTCTGCTAATCTTTCTTTTCAGATTCATTGTTTTACTAAGTTTTGCATTTCAACTGGCTGATAGTCACTTACATGTTTATAAACCTACCCAATTCCCCTCTTGATTTTTTTCCATTTACCATTGTCTTTCACTTTTCTTCCAACATTTAATTAAGAAAAATTTCAACTACAAAAAAATTTAAGGACTGTAGAATAAACCCACTTAATATCCCACCACCTAGATTGTACAATTACATTTAAAACATCATTTTTCTGCATTTAACCATTCCTCATTCCACTTAATGTCTGTCTTGCTTTTTGATAAACTTCAAATAAACATCAGAATTCAGCCCTAGAAACAGAAGGTCTAATAGAATTAAACATTTCTTTAAAGTTCTTTTATTTGTTGTTTGTTGAGTTTTGACAAATGGACAAACTTGCGAAACCCATCTTATTAAGAAATAGGATATCATCAACACCACAGAAAGTTCAATATTGTACCTTCTCAGGTCAACCTCTGCTCTTTCCCAAAATCTAGCATTTTTTTTTTTTTGGTATTTTTTTTTCACTCAGTATAATGTTTTATGGCTTCATGTTTCTTTCATATATCAGATCTCTTTTTATATTGCTGAGCAGTATTTCATTGTATGACTATGACTTTGTTTACTCAGGCTTCTACTGGTGGATATCTGGGCTATACCCAATTTTTGTCTGTTATTATTTTTTTAAAGATTCTAAGGAAATTATTGCAGAATTCTTTTGTGGACATATATTATCATCTCTCTTAGGTAAATATTTTGAAGGAGCATTCACAGATAATAAGGTGGGTGTATGATTAGTTTTCTAATAAACTGAAAGACTTTCCAAAATAGTATCATTATTATACTCTGGTTTCTCTTCAGACCATATAAATCTTTCGCCTTTTACAAAATAGTATCATTATCTAATATATGATAATACAAGTTGCAAGCATATTTACTTTCTGTCTTTGGGCACAGTTATAACACATATTTTCAAAATTTTTGTCTGCAAATGCCTACATCTGTTTCATCCCATAGTCTCTATTAATTGTATATTCTGTTGATAAAGAGTCACATTTTCCTGCCAATTTGTCTTCATTTTTATGTTGGAATTTTATCATTAGCATTGAGAATGATATAAGAATGGGACAATAGATTAATTTCTCCTGAAAAGCACTGGTAAAAGTTTTAGGAGTCATTAACTTTGGATGTATTCAAGCTGCAAATTGAGATACCAATTGAGATGTTTCGGCTTCTGTCAAGTTACTTGGAATCTGCCTCCACCTGCATGATTCTAGGATCAACTAGAAATTTTGGCAGAGTTCATACAGAGACCTGGGCCTCCCAGTGTTTGACTATCTTTGCTCTGGACTTTAGCCCCTCATCCTGCAACTACTATGGTTGTCTTGAACTCTTTCCTGGATAATAAATAAGTAAAACTACAATTGTCTATTTGAGTTTTATCAGCCCTGTGTCAGACTCAGCTGACTACAGTCCACCCTGTGAAGCTCACAGCTCCTGCCTGCAGCCCAGTTCTCCTGGTCCTCTGGTTTGCTGGGTTTCAGCAATGGTTCTGTCCCCTAGCACTCAGGCCCAGAGCGGGTGTGGACTCCCCACTGTTACCAGTTCAGGCCCTGCAATATGGCACCTGCTGCTCTGTGCTGCTTTGTGATTTTTTGTTTTGCTTTGTGTTGTTGTTGTCATAGGATCTCACTATGTTGCCCAGGTGGGTCTTGAACTCCTGGGCTCAAGCAGTCCTCCCACCTCAGCCTGCAAAGTAGCTGGGATTACAGGTATGTGCTACCAAACCTGGCAACTATGTCAAATACGAAACTCTCCTCAACTCATCCCAATTTGGTCACATGATTTGTTTCCTGCTGAAACCCTGGAAATGGAGGACCAGGACCATAACATAAGGAATGCAGGTACGCTGCAGGCTGGAAAAGGAAAACAAGGAAAAAGGATTTCCCTTTGCAACTCCAGAAAAGAAAGCAGCCCTGTCAGCACTTGATTTCTACCCAGGGAGACCTGCCAGCCTTCCCCAATATAATACATCTGTGTTGTTTTAAGCCACTGAAATTATGGTAGGCTGTTATAGAGCCATATAAAACTCATAAAAGTATAAAAAACTTCAAAATATACAAAAGGTAAAATCACAGTGTAATAAACCAGGACATGCCCATAACCTATGTTTTAAAAAATTAAGTAACAGCCGTTATTATTTATAATACCCGTATCTATTGCTTTCCAATCTAGGTTATTTTGAAATAAATACCAAATATCACTTCTCAATAAATGACAGTATGTACTTCTGAATTATTGTAATCATTTGGAAACATAACTTTAATATCATTTCACACAAGAAAATTAGTAAACGTAGCCTGACCCTAGAAATATTCCGTTCATGTTCATGTTTTTCTTATGTACCTTTTTCAATGTAAGAATTAAAATAAAATCTATTCATTGCAACTGGTTGATGTCTCATTGTCTATTTTCATCCATACATTCTACTTCATAAATAATAAATTACTTATTCTAAAGAGCTTTAGAATTTTTCTCTAAAATCTAAATTTTGCTGATTGAACTCTCTTACGTAGTTTAATCCCTCATTATTTCTAAAAATTTGTAGTTAGATCTTGAGACTTGACCAGATTCAAGTTGTACTTTTTAAAAATAAAAATAGAGTAAAAGTTGACTTTTGGATAATGCTAAAAATGAAAAAGTATACAGTTTTTTTTTCATTCAAAAGTTGTTTATTCTTTCCTGAATATCACTATATCCACCTCGTATTATCTTTGGCCCAAATAACTCCTTTTAGTTTTATTTTTGTTTGTTTGTTTGTTTCATTGCAAACCTTGTAAAAACTCTATTCACTTTTGTTTGTCTGAAAATAATTTCATTACACGTTTATTTTGACAAATGCATTCAATGGGCATAAAATCTAATATAAAGTCTCCTTTTATTTGTCTGTTTGTTTGTTTTCCAACACTTTAAACACATCATCATTTTGGTTTTTGGTCGCCATTGTCTCTAAAGAGCAATAAGTTGTTGATCTTACGGCTACTTTCTTGACTAATGTATATTTCTCCCTCTGACTGCTTCTTTTACATTCTTATAGCATATTATTTTAAATTTTTATCATGAAATATTATCTGGATCATCCACGGACTTGCTTCTAATATTTATTTATTTTTGTTATTTCAAGTTGTCTTACTTCTTTCTAAACCCAATAAATTTTCATAGTATGTTGAACTCATTTATGAAATACTATATAAATTGCAGAAAATAATATGTTTCACCGCAGATGATGTCGCCTATCATTTATTAAGCAAATGATGAAAGGGTATATTTTCTGTTAGGCCATTCTACACTTTGAATTACATTCTGATGGATCTTTATCTTTTCACGTCTTGAAAGGCTATAGGAGAGTCAGTGATGATTTTAAAGTTCTTCAGCTTATCTTTTTATCCTCTTTCCCCTCTTAAGCTTCAAAATTAGACTACTCTGAAGAAAATCAGCCACAAGCTTAAATATGCCTGTTCCTCCTATCAAGTATTTGTTTCCTAAATACTAAGAAATTTAGATTTTCATTCTTCTCTTTAGAAGCTTTTGGCCTAGTTCTTAAAGCTCTGACACTGCTCATAATTTAGCAATTTCCATGGGAAAAAATAACCATGCATCTTAGGCCTCTTGTGTCTCCAATGTGTCACTCAAGTTCTATACAACTGCTGAAATCTTTAATGTTTTCTCCATCTATTTCTTATTACCTACAATAAGCAAATACTCAAATTGGAGTATAAATAACTAATGGTAATCAGAAATCCTCTTGGGAATGTTATCCCACCTAATCCCTGTCACTTCTACAGATTTACAATATGTTTAAAAATAGAGGGATTTTGTTCCATGCAACTTATTCAACCTTTTCCAGTTTTTACATGAAATCTACTGACCTCCTATCACCTGCTATATCCTACTAGAAAACAGAAATAAGTCTATTATAATTTAATTTCTGATATTTTTCTTACATTTGGGGGGGTTATGATTTAGAGAAGCCAATTATGTGTGCATACTAAGCTTCTTTCACTCATTCATCCCACACATATTTATAGAATTCCTATCAAGTTTCTTTGATTTTGTGATGTCTATAATAAATTATTTTCAAATCTAAGCATTTTCTTGGAGTCTTCATCACAATGTTCCTTTGTCTTATGTGGCATTTTTTTTTTCACCACAGCCTTAAATTGATATTGTTTTTGTTGTTTCTTTTGAATGAAGTAACCTGGCTCAGGATTGTCTAAAGGAAGGGAATAAAGATTATCTTTCAGTCTGCTCATGTGTTAGTCTATTATAAAAAGACCACTTTCAGACTTGAAGTAAACAGATATAGAAAGAAGTGCATAGCCCATTTACATTGATCCATAGGAATTCATCTGCTACAGCTTTGCGGAACAAAGTTAAACCTCTGCCCTCACTCCTTGATTCTATATCAGAAACAGAAATAAATTGTTTTAGTACAACATGACCTGCATTTCTTCCTCATATAGGTTTAGTACATGAAAGACTACAACTTCAAGCATGGACTATGCACACACCTTTCATCCTCCTCTCTCATCTACAGTGCTTTAATAGAAAATCATATATATCAGGATGTTGCATCCTACTGTGTAACCACCTTCAAATCCTCAGAGATGTGAGAAGGTACTAATGGGACCTAGAGTGGAAATGGTCCTGATTCTGCTTTAGAAACCAACAATGCACAGTGGGGGATTGATTGCCAATTTTCTTGTTGCTGCACAATCTGCATCACAAAACTAGAAGTAGACAGCAAAGAAAACTCAACCCTTGCAGGACATATTCATTTCCTATTTCAAAACAGCAAAATGTGTAACAAAATGTGTTGTTGTTTTGGTTTTTTTACTCCATTTTATCCCTCATTAATATAAATGTTCCCCCCCCCCACTCTTGTACATGTGGTACTCGTAAATGTAGTTAATTTCAGAGGTAAATGTAACAGTTAATTAAAACATGAATTTAAATTATGTAACTCAAGTGATAACAATAAGGTAGAGATAATAGTGACAGAAGCCAGGATTAGCCACATTCCAGCTGCCATGGAACATTCAAAGCATCCTTTATCATTTTCTACCTTAAAGAGAAGCATTGGTGAGGACAGATAAGTATAATGACAATATTTGACAATTATCCTAGGGGCAGATTTTGAGTAGTAGGGAAAATAACTAAAAGCCCTGCTTCTTCTCCATATCATATACTCTGCTTTTTCTTCTTTTTCCTTTCTTTCCTTTTTTTTTTTTTTCCTGGAAGGGGATAGCATCTTTTTGAATGGATTCTTTGGATCCTCTTTTGAGATCTTGATCCATTTCAAGCCCGTTGAGGGTAGTACAAAGTGGCCATTAACTATCGCTCATTTGGGAATTCCTTGTCCTGGGACAACAATTTTGCCCCTCAGAAAATATTCTGCACCCTACAATGAGCAGGACAGCCTTTCACAACAAATACTTAACTCTCCAAAAATACCAATGTGCTGAAGTTGATGAACCCTGGCTTACACCTTATAGGATGAAGAACACAGGGAACAAAACAGGTGACATGTGTGCTTATGTTGTCCAAGTCAAAATACTAAGCAATTCACATATAAGGTTTCTAAATTTTATTGTCAAAATTACTCAAACCCAGATCTTTCTGATTCATTCCTTTACTAGAAGTAAGCCAGCCATCCTCTTGACATAGGATTCTTCCAGTACTTATCAATTTTTTGAACATGGTGGCACACACAAAAGCTGCTAATATTTGTTCCTTACCCTTGGGTAGAGACTGTATTTTTTGATTATCATCTTGGGACTTCAACTGTCCACAGCTTGCCAGGCCACAGGGTCTGAAAGAATTAACTATTTGTCACATTTGTGTACCAGTGAGTGCATTGTAGACACCAAGATGTTCTATTTAGCTTCACATGTGGCCTTTATGAGGCTTCTCAGTTTACTCCATTGGTCACAAAAGTATGATAGGTAACAACACTATTAATATTATGCCAAAAAGAACGTGCAAGTATACCAAACTCAAATGATTATCACCCCTCAGGTGCCCTATCTGAACAAATATAATATTTTGGTATCTCTTACATATAAACCTTATTGAATGATTAATTCCAACACTATTCAAAATATTCTCAATGATAGATATAATAAACTGTTGCCTGTTAAGGGAACACAAATGACTAGGATGTTTCACTCAATATGTTTTCTCCCCTCATCAACAAACCAATAAGCAAAAAAAAAAAGTAAATTATGATATCAACTGTTCTTTTCAAGTGCACCATTAATCCCTATTTTTACATTCTATTATAATTCACTTTCCTCAACAAAAACAACGTTTGTAATGAAATATTAGCTCAAATTTAGCGTAATGTGTCAGGAAACACAAATATGAATCTCAGCCATAATAACGTGTCAGTGTGAGTGAATTTCCTTCTATGTCTATTGTCATTTTTGTGCCAATTTTTCCTCCACTGAATTTTGGTCTCTTCATATAACACTTCCCAACCTGTGTCACATCATCACAAATAAGTTTAAATCCTTTGAATTAAATAATTTCACAGTTTCCTCTTGGCTAATCTTTTTGTCTAGCTAATCTAGAATTTCTTTGAAATGTGAACCCATCATATAATCACATGCATCCTATTTCTTCCTTGAATGTGATAATTGTTAACATCTTCTCCCAGTATTTTCTATTACCACAAATAAGATTCCATCAACTCACTTCATCAAACATGCTGAAAAGATTAACCATTTGTAGGAACAGAACACATTAAATTCTCTAGTCTCTTTACTGGGTTTTGTTGAATTGAGATTGGAAGAAATGGTAGAAATTTCAAATATTGTATCTCATAGAAGAACATGTTTATTACTGTTTTAATGGATGGGAACTTTCAACCAGCTATATTAACAGTATTTAGTCATTTAGTATGCTGAGAGAAGCCATAATCTGACAATCTCAGAAAATGGATGCTCGTCTCCTATGAGTAAATCATTCAAACTCACCTGCCGCTCCCCTGATCCTTACCCTTACCTTAGGACCACCCTCTATTCCGTCTTCTGGTGTCTTCCCATTACCCCTTCTGAGGTGGACCCTACTGTCTGGGATGTTTCAAGTCCTTCTATCACCTCACACCAGGAGCCCATTCACATCTGTCTCAAAAACCTCCTCCATTTTCTGACCTAATCAATACCTGCTCTCCCTCCTTGCTGCTGCTCTCCCTCTCTTTTTGCAGAGCAGCCTGTCAGGTTCCTGACAATAAACCCACTTCTGATCCCAGGTGTGTGTGTGATTAGTCCTGTGCCACTTGTCTTTCATTGATGCCAGTGACTCAACCATTTCTCTCATCAGCTTTGCTCTCTCCTCCAGGGATTTGAGTTGCTTTGGGATCCTGGCCTGAGGGCCCAGGACCAAGCCTCTCCCATTTCTTCCCCTTGGTGAGTTCACTCCAACATGCCATGGGGAACTCCCAATCCCTTCCCCTTGGTGAGTTTACTCTTGAGTCTTGGTTCTCAGCTCCTCAGCAGAGCTCATGAAAGCCCTGGCTAGGCAACCAAGACTCTCTATGGGCAAAGCCCGTGACTAGGGAAGTAGTGGGTGACTCCCTTCTCTCAGTCCCAGACTCCAACTCTCCATGAGGAACTCCCAAATCCCATCTGCTCACCTTCCAGCTGCCTCCTCACCAACTTAGCCCCACTCCCTTTGACTCCTGATCTAAAGGCCCACTGGCCAATTCAACCTTCCAATCTTCATAACCTTTGTAAGCACACGGGGAAATGGAAGAAAATCCCTTATGTGCAGACTTTCTCCTTTCTTTATTCTAAGCCTTCCCTTTGTTCCTCTTGCTACCCCGCCCAACTTCTACTTGCCACAAAAGCTCTGGATTTAGTCCAGAAACCCTACTTCCAGACAAAAAAGGGACCCAGAACTCTTCTACATTGTAAATCCCTAGACAGCCATCTCCCTGGCCAAGGTCACACTGAAGCTAACCTTGAAATAAAAAGGACAGACTCATCAGGTTTGATAACAGGCCCTAAGGAAAAAAGAAAGAAAAGTATAAATCTAACTTTTCCCTTGGCTACAACACAGAAGAATGACTTCAAAACTTTGTCTCTCCATCTCCTTGATCTCACAAGCCCATTTCACCTTTATGTGGCTGAAAGGCAGGGATTTGCTCTAGGGATCCTCAGACACATGCTGGGGCCAACCTTTGCCCCTGTGGCTTATCTATCAAAGGGTCTTGACCCTACTGTTCAGGAATGAGCCCCTTGAGAATGAACTAAAGAAACATTGGCCACAGCCTCTCTACTCATTAATAAGTCAAAGAAACTCGCCTTTGGGGCCCCACTCCCCATCCTGGCTTCCCATCACCTAAAGGAACTCCTCACCTACAAGGGCTTGCATTCCTTACCTCCCTGTGCCCTTTTATCTCTCCAGGTTTCTCTGGTGGAAGAGCCCAGTCTTACTTTCCACACCTGCTCACCTTTAAATCCTGCTACTCTCCTCCCTGCTCCTCAGGAGGCTTCCACCTCTTTTCCTCTTACCCATGCATGCATTGAAACTCTGAAGGAGTTTCTTCCATATCCCTCCCACATGCAGGAAGGCCCCTTGCTCTAAGCAACATACACAAGGCTCACAAATGGCTCCTCCTTCCTTCAGGAGGGAGTTCATCAGGCAAGGAGTTTCTATATGCTATAGTTTCTCTCACCTTGGTTGTGGAAGCGGCTCCCCTCCCCAATAATACACCCCATCAGCAGGCTGAACTTGTTGCCCTCACCAGAGCCTTCACTTTGACAAAGGAAGCCTCCCTTAATGTCTACCCTGATTCTAAATATGCTTTCCACATACTTCTCTCCCACCCTGCTATTTGGAAGGAGGGAAGATTCCTTACCACCAAGGGAAATTCAATTACTAATGCCCCCTTTATCTCTGATCTCCTTCCGGCCTCAAAGCTTCCCACTGCCACTGGAAATTCTCCAGTGGGCACTTCCTTTTATGACCTCTCTCCTTGTCATAGGCCTTTTGCTAATGCTTGCCCCCTGTGTCATTAGATTTATTCAAGACCAGATTCAAAGGATCTCTAACCAAACCATGAACCAGCTTCTGTTACAGGATTTCCAAACCCCTCACCAAAACTGGGCCATCCAGAGTCAGCATCACCTGGCACCTCCTGACCATCACCATTGCATCAATAACACTCCACATTCCTAATAAGGGTCCAGATGCTGCCCTTTCCCAGCAGGAACAAAGTACAGAAGATTGATATACTCCCCTGTCCCTTAAGGGGCCCAATAACAAACAAAAAGGGAGGGGAATATAAGGTCCTTGTTTAGCATCTGAATGGCCATCTTAAGTGACAGCTGGCCATTTTAAGAAAAATTTCTGTTTCCCACCCAAGGGTGTATCACCAATCTCTCAAACCAACCCCACCCTTAACTACATTCATTAGGACCCTGCTAGCTAATCCCTGAGCCTGTCCCAGAAAAGTCCCGAACCCCAAGCTTGTTTTGCCTCTCTCTGTCTATGGAAAGATGTGTCTTTATTTGTCAGCTCTGACAAATCAACCCTTGTATGTATCTCTGCCTGGTCTCTGTCTTTCATTTCTCACTTTCCTGGCTCCTGATTCCTCGCTTTCCTTTCCGTTCCCTTAACTTAAAAGCTGGCATCAGACTTCTTTTAGAGAAAATTGCCTTTATTAGGGAACATGTTTTTAAGAGGTGTTGAGGGCCACAGCCCAGTCGGGATGAGCATGGCATTTTGCCAGAAGGGAGTGGTTGAGACATGGCGCCAGTGTGCCATTGAAATGATGATGGTTATGTTAAGCTGTGTATTCAATTGTATATAGACCCCTGCTGCCCAACTAGGGTGCCCGCTACTTGGGATTCCTGGGGAGTTAGCGTTGGTTGGTGAAGTTCCAGTGGAGGGAGTTCCGGTTGGTGTGTGGTGTTCCTGAGAGGGCCACGTGGGTGGCATTCGGGGGAGTTCAGAAATAAAGTTTGTTCCTGCTTGAGTGGCTCATGATTTGTGCCCAGCCAGACTGCGGCAAAGAGGGGGAAAGGTAAGCCTCTGAGATCATCTGTTGTGCAAGGTTCAAGACAACATCGGATTGCTCTTATTAACAATGAAGAGGAATGTGTTAGAAACAGAGAGGAAAGAAGAATGAAGGGGAATTGACAAGAGTATAGTGAATAGAAGGTTTCATCTAGAATTTTGAATATTACAAAGGAATTTAAGAACAATCATTTTTAAATTAATAAGTCGATTTTACTAACGTAATGCAGATTCTTCCATCTTCCAAATACTGAATAAATGTGGAATTTTTAGATCCATAATAGGAACTCTGGAATGGTGTTTGTAAAAGGATCCCAAAGCTGATCCCTAAATTGTGGAGGTGGGAGTTTGGAGTCACGGGTAACACAGGAATTCCTTTGTTGAAGGAAGCAGACTTGGAGTGGCAGCAGCAAGCAGCCCTCAGAGAGGAGGAGAACTTCAAACTCTTTTATGCCAGAGGGCCCAGAGGAAAACAGAAACTCCAAATTCTAAAGCCTGATCCACAGTTTCTCGAAACACTTATAGGTTATTTGAGGTCATCTTAGACCCATCCTGTCACTGGGGATTTTTCCTCTTTACTAAGAAAAACATTCCTAATCTATGTGGCTGAAGGCTTTGTATAGGGTTTCCAACATAAACATGCTCACAGAAGCAGGTATGAAGAAAGGTCTCTTTTAGGCCTCTGTTACATTTCAAAGGGAAGTAGTCAGACTCCTAGGACAGTTATTTACAATCCAAAAGATAGGGACCCATGGTTAACTAGGCTTCCTGGAGAAAGGCTGAGAGAGGGAGCAGAACTGACCCTTCCCCAGGCATCGGTTTCTTACCATCATGTATTTGTAATTTTATTTCACAAGCACGTCTGTTTTTACCAACACACCTTAAGTTTTCGAGAATACTAGGTTAGCCACTGGCCCTAGTTTATGAAAAGTAAGTTAAGTCAGTTCAAGCTAGGCTTTGAGGACAGTGTGACTCCACCTGTTAGGGAGCATGGAAGGGAAGCAGAGGACCATTAGAATAGTCTTTGATTTGAAAATGCCCCGTAGAAGAAGGTACCTAAGGATCATTCTAATTTGGGAACTTGTAGCAGTTATTTTTATAAGTATTGGAAGGAGGGGTTAAATCTTTTTTCAATTAATCTCAACATATTTTTAAGGACAAATACAAACTAAAAATAAGAGGTTTAATTCTCCTTGTTGAAAAACTGCTCCCCTTTCCCTTGTCTGATTATTTACCTCAGAAAACTTGTAAAAACTCATTCTCTGTCTCTTTGAAATGTATGTAAATCTTTTTAGAAGTTAAATAAGCCTCTTGCAGGCTTTATGACCCAGGGATGTCTTCCTCAAGGATCTGGTATCCATTTCTTTGAAGTGCGAACATCAAGGGAGACAGACTCCCAGCCTAGAAATTTCTGGGGGAGGAAAGGAGACTAATTTTAGCAGGGGCCTGGTTCCCAGTTGCAAAACTACCTCCTGTCATAAGAACACCAGTTTATTTTTCCTTTGTATAAAACCAAGGAACCAGCACAGATGGTCACCCCAATTTCAAGGTGAATTTAGGATGAACTATGAGTCATAAAAGATGCTGTCAAGTCTTCTCACTTGAGGACTAGTTATTGTTTATCTTGAGAAAATACATATAATGATCTGTGTATGTCTGGCTATACAAAACTGTGTAATTTCTGTCTTCACAATCTCTTAGAGGATTGCCTATGATGCCCAACACATTTCTGCTTAATGTTTATTCAATAACGAAACTATTTTCTTCCTTTTTCTCTCTTTGTGGAGAGGTATTCTAGGTTTGGAGAATATTTTGACTTTTTAATTATGTTTCCCCAACCACACTTAATCAAAAGATGGTCTTCTCAAAAAGGAAGCATTTTTACTTGTGGATCAACAAACACTGGGCAACTTTTGACAACTGAACAATTTGTGTTTTATTGAGAGAGAATGAGCAAGGAATCTTTAAGTTAGGGACTAAAATTTCCCGCTAAAGAGGATAAAGAAGAATGAGAGGGAGGGGAAAGCAAGGACCTGTAGGATCTCACAGTAAAGTTCTTCCCTCTGTAACACCAGGTTACGGAAAATAGCAAGAGTGATTGTTGATTTGACTACTCTTCTCCCACAAACACACTGGCATCAAAGACATTGTATAATTCAAATTTAAATCCTTGGTGTCTAGAATATACTGCCATCTAAAGATACTGAAACTAACAACTGACCAACTTTTGCAAAGTTCTAAGCCTCCACTACAAGTTAATTTAAAAACAAGTCCAACTCTCGTGCAATATGCAGGTTAAAAACAGACTCTTCTTTATAAATGTCCACAAACTTCTGTGTCTTTGATGACCTTGTTTTTCAGATCTTTTTTTTTTTTTTTGGAAAAGGTAATTGGGCTTACCAGAATCTAGAGCCACCCCAAAGTTTTTGCAGTATGGCCTTTTCTCTATGGCAGTTTGGTTCGTTTGGTTGGTTTTGTTTTTATTCTCTATTCTTCTAATAACCTCTCTTTACTATTCTAACCCCCTTTTCACTATCAAACTTTCCTTTGTGCTCATGTTCCGGTTCTTTCAATGATAGATCACTATGATGGGTCCTCCTCAAAGGGCAAAGTAGTAAAAGGAAGAAAAAAGAGAGAAATAAAAGAAATAATCATCTTGACTAAAGTTACCTTAGCTAATTTGCTATTAGCATATTCCATGCTTCCACTTTATTCATATAGGTCCTCTTGGGAGAAAATACTGCAATCTGTCTCCTTGCCTAGCATAATTGTGATATTGTGATGAACTGAGTTAAAATTCCCCCTTCTTTTATTTTTGTTAGATGTGATTCTATAACTTTGAAAATTTCTTCTTAGGTTTATGTTCTGGGATTTACTGCTCTGAAGCATTAAGTTGGTGAATACATAACTAACTCCCTTTGTTTAAAAAAAAATTCAAGCATATGGGATAGGGATGCATAGTGAATTCTTTCTCTAAGACAAAAATAATTAGCCATGGAATCGTAGAGCTACAGATAAGCAGGCACAATGTACAGTCTAAACCTCACATTTGAAGACTGGCAATGGATGCTTCAAATGTGATTTATGACGCAAGGAACAGCATTTTGAACATGGATGAACTTTCTTAAATATTTCTCTGAACAATTAGGAAAAGAGAAGACTAGGAAAGGTCAGTGAGACAAGGCAGTTTCAAAAGACTTTGAATTTTGAAGCCATAATAAGCCTAGTGGTACTATTATAAATATGAACATCATTATATAACAGCCCAATCTTGAAGCTTTGAAGTACCTGACAGTAGCACAGTTTCTCACTTTGAGGGTAACCAGGACAACTTTCAACTTACCCTCACCTTGACTGAACTTCAGACAGATTTCTTCCATACTTTAGGTCCCTGATGTGTCTTTCTTTAAGTATTTACTTTCTGAAGACTCGTAATTGTAAATTTTTTCTCTGTTTCTTGGAGATATAAATATTTCTCCTAGGCTCAAACCGAATGACATTGAAAAAGAACCCAGTTTCTCAAAGACCTGGGAGTCACCCCTTTGAAATATAAACATCAAGAAAGGCCACTACCCTCAGGTTTCTGTGGGAAGAGTAGGAGCCTATTTCAACAGCACCAATTAGCAAGCACAGTCGGCCTACCCACATGCATCAGCCTCCTGGCTGTGTTGCTAAGCCAGTACTTTTCCATTGACTTTCCCCAGGACTTAAATATTCCCCCACCTTCTGTTGATTTCAAGCTTTCTTAAATATACTCCCCTATACACATACCTGTTTAATTTGTTCAGTAAAGTCTTCTTTAAGAAGGTCACATCGGTCTTGCCATCCTAATTTCAACATGTGGAAGCCCAGGGATTAGTGCCCAGAATCAAAGGTTCTCCTCCACAAAATGACCATAAACCTGGCGGAACATGTGGCTTTAAAAGTCAGCTCCTAAGGAACATTTACATGGAGTAGTGATTAAGCAAACCAGTCTGATTTCATGCAGCATTTGAATGTGAGGCACAGCACATGCACACATAGTACATATGTATACAACACACACACACACACATGCACACGCACACATATGCACAAAGTTGGGAACAGTTGCAATTGAAAGAAACTGAAAGGCACATGGAGAAGACATGGTCAGCAACGCTGATAAAATATCAAGCCATGAGTAAAATATCAAGCCATGAGTAAGTTCAAGTAAGCCACAAAACGTATAGAAATGAGGAGAGAAAAGGAAGAAAGGATTGGCAAAGAGAAGTGAAAGAGTAGGAAGGAGAGAGAGAAAGAGAGCATCAGAAAGGAAAAAGGAGAGGAAAGGTAACAACAGGAGAGAATGACTAATAGGAGAAGGAAAGGAGGGGAAAGTATTAAAATTGGTGTGGTAGCAACAAAGGTATAGGTCATGAGAGAAGCAGGGCAAGAAGAGGGAAACAGCAAATACGTCGGGGAGGGGTGTGCTACCGTTCTGCCCGGTGTCAAGGACTGAGTTCCACGACACCAACCAATCAATTGTTTTGACCACTTGCTTTTTTATTCTTCTCTACTTTATCTTACTGCTCAAAGAAACTGCCTCATCCCTTCTGGAATGTCCCTTAAAGTCTCATGGGTTGTAGGCGTGGTCCCCAATGCAAGAATAGTCAGAGGGAAGACTTTTGGGAAGTTCATGACCTCATTAGGAAATTCATCCAGGAAGGATTCGTTATTTGATGGCATTATTTAGAATTGGTGGATAGTTCAGGAGGTGGGGCCCTTTGAAGGAGAAAGTTCACTGAGAGCGTGTCTTTGAAAGTTGTTTCACAGCCCTTAATCCACTTGCCAGCCACCATGAGGTAAGAAGCTCTGCTTGGCCATGTGCTCCCCACCATGATGTCCCCACCATAATTTTGCCCAAATGTACCATGACGTCTGGCTTCACCACAGGCCCGTAGCAATGGGCCAAGCAACATGGACTGAAACCTCTGCAACTATGACCCCAAAGCAGAGACTTCTTTACAATGACCTCCTCAAGGGTTCTGTCAGGGTTGAAAAGCTAAAACATCCTCTGAAAAGCCTGAATGAAAACTGTAAGACACTATTCCCACAGACAAGGTCATTATTTGGAAATATTTCAATTTCAAATATTTATGTTCCATATTGTATTTTTACTTAGCGGATGATTTTCTGATTTTTTTTCTTTGTGACAGGGTGTCACTAAGTTGCCCAGGCTGTCCTCCAACTTGTTCTCCTCTCTCAGCCTCCTGAGTAGATGCAATCACTGACATGTGTTACCATGCCTGGCTTCATTGATTATTTTATTGTTAATTATTGTTGTTAACCTCTTATTTTGACTAATTTATAAATTAAACTATCATGATATGTATGTATAAAAAAAGCACAATATTCATAGGGCTTGATATTATCTGAAGTTTCCAGCATCCCCTAGAGGTCTTGGAATGTATCCTTTGCAGAAAAGTAAGGACTATGTGTTGGTTTCCAGAACACTAGAAGTTTAGGGTATGGTTATCTTGTTCTCAGCACACAGTACCTCAGGGCATTGAACACTCTCCTCACCACCATCCAAGGGTGAGGTTGCTGACATAGCTTTGCAAACCCTGTGCCCATACTACAGGGCAGCTTTATCTCTAGGAGGATAAATGAGCATTTCCTTCTCTGCATTGTCCACTGATTTTAATCACCAGTTTTAATTGTGATGCTCCTTCACCAGCTTTCCTACCAGATTGGGATGTCCCAGATTAGAAACACATTCTATTTATATTTCTGTCATCAGCATCCAGAATCTATCTTGATTTCATAAATGTTTGCTGACTCAATAAGTAGGCCATAACTTGTCTGAATACCAATGAAACATTCAGAATTAGACCAGGACAAAGAAGTAAATTTATCAAGTATGATTTTCTGGACATTTGGTGGTGACCATCTGGGGAGCTGTGTAGAGAAGGACTCTGAATATAAATATAAGTATGTAAATAAATAGATAGTTATAGCTATAAAATTTTCATATACCAAGCCATATTCCCTAAAAAGACTACTATAATCAACTAGCAATATTTTTCTATGAGCTAGGAAAATAGCACCAGTGCAGGTGACACTTTATCATTTTGAAACTAGATGAAACTATATATAATTATATCATAGTTTTTTGTCAAAGATCCTTATGTAACTGAAAGACTCTGATTCCATAGCAACTTTGATTTTGTTTGGGGGGTGCATTTTCCAAAGTTCAATGGCTTATAAGGTTAATAACTTGCTAATCTAGGACTCAAACCCCATTACTAATAATAACAACAGAGTGCTAAACATGTCCCCTCTACTCCACCATTGCATTCTTTCCTTTTACCTGTAATTCCACTTAGCTCATGTACAAGCATTCTCAAGCAACATATGAATGACTACTGTTTCAGCATGGTTGTATCAGGGAAATAGAACAGCTGGAAAGTGCAAATTGAATAATTTTACCAAAATGTATCTGAATGTGTCTTTTGCAAACCCCAGTTGCATTTACAGTAACTAATTATATGTTTTTGTACAATTCAGTGCCAAGTCCTGCATAGTCCAAGTCATTGGAGGTTATTCAAGAGTTATTTTAAAAATCAATGCCCAGAAAGTGATTGGAACTGTGATGATGAAATGGAGATGAATCCCTCCCGTGTATTGCCTGGAAAGGTCAAGTTAGCATAAACATGCAGGTGCTGTTAAGAACTGTGTTCCAAGTATCATGTGTTGGGGACAGAATAAAACAAGAAACTCAAACTCACAAAGGCTGTCCAGAGGCATTACCTGGATGCGAATTTGGCATTGTTTTTGTTTGTTTGTTTGTTTTTTCTTTGTATTAATTTTTTTTCTAATTAGTTATACATCACAGTAGAAGACATTTGACACATCATACATAAATGGTGTATACCTTCTCATTCTTCTGGTTGTACATGATGTAGAATCATGCCAGTCATGTAATTATATATTTACGTAGGGTAATAATGTCAGATTCATTCTACTATCCTTCCTACTCCTATATGCACTCCTTTCCCTACTCTCCCCTCTGCCTAATGAAAAGTACCTCTATTTTTCCCTACCCCACCCCCATTATTATGCATTAACATCTGCATATGAAGGAAAATATTCAGCCTTTGGTTTTTTGGGGATTGGCTTATTTCACTTAGCATGATATTCTCCAGCTCCATCCATTTACCTGCAAATACCATAATTTCATTCTTCTTTAAGGCTGAGTAATAGTTCATTGTGTATATATGCCGTTTCTTATACTCATTTTTCAGTTCATTTCCATTCCATCTTTTCAGAAACTTGGAAACTGAAGATCAGTAAGGCCATTGCAAAGATCTCTGCAGTCTCCTAAATTTTACTGATGTTTCCATCCACTAAAGATCTACAGTAATGTGTCTAGAACTGGGGGTTAAGGGGTAAGGCAACCATAGGAAACATATAAATCTAGGGATGATGGTTGGGAAGACTTGGGGAGTCATGTTAATACCTTCATTAAAGTTCTGGTTCCTTTACTTAATTAGATTATCCATAGTCCTCTGGCTTCAGTGCTCTCAACAAATATTTGGAATGATAACTTAGAGTTGTTGTGAATATCAGAGAAGTGAACCTGTGCAAAATGCTTAGGAAAGTGCTAGACACATATCAGTCATGCAATAATTGCAAGATATTAGTAGTAAAAGTAGGCATGTTTGTCAAAATTGTTATTATTGTTCTAATATGAATAGTGGCAATAGTAGCAGGAGTAGTCTTAAGACAGTGGTATAAGGGAAAGAACACAAGATCTGAACTCAATGTACCTAGATTTAAATCCAGCCACTGCTTCCTATAACCAAAATTCTGAACCACACTGATCCTTAGTGTTATTGTCTATAAAAAAGGATTGAATAATATTTAGTTCAAATGTCTGTTATGAAGATCAATGTTCTGCATATCGAGAAAGTAACTATAAACTAAAATATTTTACAGACACTCTTACTGTATACATTTTCCCACCACTAGAGATTATTTTTGTCATTTATGCAAATGCCTCTGAAAAGGGGCCTCTAAAGCTGTTACGTCAGTTACACTGTAGGGTGGGCCTGATGTATAGCAGATGTATCTCATTCTCTTCCACTCTCATAATAACACAAAGTTAGTTTTGAATGGGGTGTTGGAGGAAAAGGGCAGAGTCAAAAATAGAACTAACTTGGAAAGACTGAACAGTATTTTGGAAGGACAGAAGTGTGTAGTTGATTGCCTGAGCCAAAAGCATACAGAGGAATGAAATATAAAGTGAGGGAGGACCTTAGCCCATGAAAGCATTTCCTACAAGGTTATGAAAGCTTCAAGCAGGTCTTCAATTCACTGTGCATTGTACTCAGCACAATGCTGAGGCTCAAATGGGCATTTCATATGTACCTCCTGATGACACACAGATGGGACTCTCGGTAACATCAGATTAGTAAACCCAAGTGCCAAGGTTTATTAAAGCCTTTCAGCACATTCCTCCCAAACTTCCAGTTATTTAGCATAGCAGAACATTATGTTTCCCATTTATCTTCAGAGCTTAGGTACTGATTTTAAACATTTTCATCACCCATCTCTGGACGATTTTTATGAGGATCTTGGACACTTGTGAATGGAGCTAGTGGTGCTCATATTCAACAGTTTTATTTACAAATACCTTCTTCCTGGGAAGCTGAAAATGCCTTCCTCCCAGAAAGTGTCCTATGAGATTTAAAAATATAAAAAGGAGTGAGTCAAGAGAGGGAAGTAGGTAGGGTAGCCATAAAAATAATATAAAACTATCTCTAATGGGCTACAATAATCCCTTTGATACTGAACTTCAAAATGAATATCGGTGCTCCTTAGAGAGAACTCACCATAATGGAAAAATAATCTGGAATAGTGGTCTGGCTGCAAGACCAAGATCTAGGTGCATTTGGAGGGGACAACTTGGTTCTGGCAGTGGAATCCATGCTGATTCAGTCTCCCTGGAACTTTTGGCATGTCTTGGGAAGACAAAAGGGCAAAACCCCCAAAGATATGTAACAACACTGTTAGCCCCAAAGGGTGCT
The DNA here is from genome assembly GCF_048772815.1 of Callospermophilus lateralis. Classification (NCBI taxonomy): domain Eukaryota; kingdom Metazoa; phylum Chordata; class Mammalia; order Rodentia; family Sciuridae; genus Callospermophilus; species Callospermophilus lateralis. The sequence goes on from NC_135308.1 coordinate 114,087,833, forward strand.
GCCGTACAACCCTTGACTGAGTAAATGCAGAATCCTTTCCTCACCGCTTTGCTAAATCTGTCATGTGCCTAGCAGTGATAGCTGTACACTTGTGGTTTTCCTAGTAGCACCTGACCATGAAATTCTCATGGGTACAGTGATTTCTCAGACAAGGAAGGCCACTAGATTGCAGCAGCATGGTCTCTAGCCAACTAAGAGGACGGGGACTCCATGTTCAGTGGATCCTGGCTGTCAGGTAAGAAGCTCCTTCCGGATTAACACTTTTGAGATTTAGTTGGGAGAAATAAAAGATAGCAGCCAAGAAAGTAATAAATTTGTTGCTAGTTAGTAGGTAGGGGCTTAGTGCATTCAGATCTGCTGCCATATATAAACATGACCTTAATTGATATTGAGTGTATATAAATTTTTCCTCTCCATTGTACAACATGCCAGAATTTTAAGGGTTATCTGGGATAAAACTAATAAATAAAACTAATGAAAATTTATATTTTTATTAATTATAGTAAATTAAAATGTCAACTAACTGATATACATACAAAGAAATGTCTTTTTTTTTTCCATTTGCACTAGTTTTTCTGTATGAGCCACTATATTTAATGTGGCTTGTTATATCAGTATTTCTAGCCAAGCTGCCCACAGAGTAGGCATACACCCCTCAAACTGAATACTGGTCTTCAAAATACGTTTCTTACCCTCACTTCTGAGATTACCCTGCCCCCCTCAGCCTCTTTGAGTTGCTGCCAAAGCCATGATTCTCTCCTGGAGCAATCCTAACATGTTCAGAGTATTGACTCATCTCCTTGCTTCTGGTCACCACCCCTTCTTCTTCCTTTCCTTCATCTGGGCGTTGTGTCCCCTGACACTCCTGCATAGCTACCACTTCAAGCTTTCAGCTTTCTCCAGCTGGTCCATCAATTTCTTGCCCAATGGCACTTCCACTAACTGCATGGCATTCAGTGAACTTTTTCTATCCAGCTTTAAAGCACATAAAATCAGAAAGGCAAACAAAGATTGTTGTATTTTAAAGTGAATGATCTACCCACCTACTATTTGTGCATTTAAGTCTTGATTTAATTTTTCTGTTAAACTTTACAAAAGCATTCTTAATTTTGTTATTATTCTAGCAAAATAATCACCTATTAATTAAAAACATGCAAAATCATCAATTCTTTGGTGTCATAAAGACTTATTTTTTCTAAGATATGGATAAATTATATAATTTGTAAAAAGATTTAAAGGACTAAAAGAACAAATATATCTATAATTAAATAAGCACCATAAACCTGGTAAGTAAGAAATGTAATAATGTAGCAAATGAAGTGAATTAATATGAATTATGAGTAATTGAGGGATAGTATTCTTTATAGAACTCAATTGAAGTTTTTATTGACCCACACCATCTCCAAGCCAGAGTAGCCAACAAATTACAAAATATTGTTTTCCTCAAATGTCAATCTCCACCAAAGCCCAGAGAGAAATAATAAGTGGAAATAGTTGGTAGGAAAATAAATGAAGATTTCAAGTACCACATGGATCCATGCAGTAGTAAGCAGGAGAATACAGGCTGATGCTATATAAACAGATTTGGTAAAGACTCCACATCTTAAACTCTGAATATGTACAATTACAGACAGATAATGGAAGAATAATTTGTACTTTGAATAACAAGGTTGACAAAAGGAAATGATCATATCAATGTGGTGAGCAGACTTAAAAAGATTAGTGAACTCCACATTTTACAAGGGAGGCGGAAAATCAAAACATTCAATGTGTGTTGTCCAATTCTATCTTTGATGCCCACATTAAGGAGGTATATCAAATGGCTATTGTACAAAGATCCAAATATCAATGACTCAAATAAGAAGTTTGTCCTCTGTAGTCCAAGACTGGTGGACAGGCTCCGTTCCATAAGCTGGGTAGGATTTAGCTTCTAGGAGCAGCCCTACAATTCTCTGGCTTTTGCCATTATGTGCATGGTAGAATTGAGTTTTCAGTTAGGCTAACTAGTGGAAAAGAGAAAGAAAGAGAGCATGAAAAAGCTCATCTTAAAGACCAATCCAAAGGCTTTTCACTTCTCAAATTCCACTGGAAGTAGTGGAGAGCAAATTTTTGTTTAGATCTAGTAAGGACAGACTTCAAAGCAGGACTGCATGGAAAAATAATGAATTTATTTTTTATTTGAGAGAGAGAGATGGATGATTGGATGAATAGTTGGATGAATGATTGCCATATTTTAATGATTTTATAAATACAATATAATTCATTTGATCTAATTATTATATACTTAACTAAACTTTTTGAATTGTATTTTGCAATACCCTGAGTTATAAGAATCACTTAGATTCTTTTCAACAATAACTGGTCTGGGTGGACCAAAAGTTGAAAATGAGGAGAGCAAATAAGCAGAAACCTCCTCTTAATCCCTAAGCAAGGACTTCTCAAATCTTCAGGATTCACACCCGTTAGTCCCAACCTCCCTTTCTTATTGATGTTGGATGCTTTTATATAGAGAGAGCAATGACAGATAAGTAAATATACACATGAATATATGTGTGACATCATTGAGAAACACATCAAGCCAGAGATAGTCATAAAATGTGCTACATATCACACTGTGGACAATCTTACCTTTAATATTTAGGGGAAAAGGCTTTCAAAGAGCCCCAACCATTTTGTCCATAAAATTATTTTATGGTCTCAAGCACAGCAGTCCAAAGTTATGGGGATCAAAGTTTAGTTATATATATATATGTACTTAAAGGAGAGATTCTAAACTATTTTTGTGTCTCTGACCCATTCACTTTCACCATTTGCCAATTAATACAATATTGGACATGTCAGTGGGCTTCATTACAACTGTTTGAGGATTTTCTTATCTGGGAGAGAGAGGATATATGCCATTAATCTCATGGTCATTTATCCATAAACAAAGTTCAGAGTGTGTTTAACCTGGATTTTTGAACTAGATCATTTCAGAATCAGAGAATCAAAATACTCCTCTGGTTTCCCACTGCATTGATCTCAGCAACATCCAAATAAAGAGGATAGAAGATTCTGAAAATGAGAAAGATTCTACAACTTTGCTGAGCTTGAGCCGTGGTGGCATCTTTACAAAGTTGCATTAAAAATAAGCTCTTCAGCAGGGTGTGGTGCAAGGGTGTGGTGATGCCTGCCTGTGATCCTAGTGAGAGGCTCAGGAGGCTGAGGCAGGAGGATTGTGAGTTTCAAAGCCAGTCTTAGAAACTTAGCAAGGCCCTAAGCAACTCATTAAGACCCTGCCTCTAAACAAAATATAAAAAAGGGCTGGGGATATGGCTCAGTGGTTAAGCACCCCTGGGTTCAATCCTCAGTACCAAAAAAGAAAGAAAGAAAGAAAATAGGCTCTTCATACTGATATATGCTTCATTTTAAAAGAAGCTTCAATCATTATTTCTTAGGGGTTTAAGCTCATTCCATTGATTAAAAAAAAAAAACAAAAAACCCTGCTCCTTTATACCTATAAAAATGAATGATTCTAGCATAGTTTAATTTACATAATGGTATTTCTCACGTAAAGCAGAAAACAGTAAGAAAATCTGGATATTAAAATAAAGGAAGTAGTTTTATATCCTGTTTAAACAAAAAGTTTTACAACTAGGCCAGGTAGTATGCCTCCACTGCTTGCTAGCTTGGAATCCAGTCAAGTTATTTAAAGACTTTAGGGTTCAGTTTCCTCATCTGGAAGAGGGATACTGTCATTAGTTAGGGTATGATCTGAGTATTAAATGGGAAGATATATGGAAAGCATTTAGTATGGTGCGTGGTATATAAAAGAAGTCAAAAAGCATTTGGTAGCTACTGTTGTTTACCCTCTGATTGGTTGTGGGGATAAGATTAATATCGATCATTTTATGAATTATTTCAAAATACCACTGAGGTCTCTGCCCAGGTCGACAATCTGTTGGGCCTTCCATTAGTATTTAAATTGGTTGTAAATATGTACACTTCCACAGCATCTCCAGATTATGTTTTCCTATATGTTTCAGTGGTGACTGATGGTCAAAACATCTGAGACTCACTATGCTTAGGAAACTGGTAATGAAGCTTATAGAGCTTATTGAAAGTGCCATTTAGCAAAATATATTAGCCCATTCCAAATGTCATCTCTAGCTCTATTGTATTTCAAGTTAAACGCCATGCAAAAACTGATCTAAAAGGCTCCATTACTTGCTTATTTTCAAGGGCATGAGAAAAATGTCACCCGTATACAAAGTAAAAACTACTGTCTCTGTAGTGCCTCTCCGACAAAATGGTGGAAAGCCAGTTAAGCACAGAACAATCTCCGGTAGTGATTCATCACTTATTAGGAATAATCGATGACTTGTGATTTCAGAATCTTCCTTCAAAAGCGAATCTGTTCATTTTACTATTTCACAGCCTCTTTTTTTTCTTTCTATCTATTAATGTCACACTTCCCTCCATGCACAGTGGGGGAGGTTTCTCTCTCCTGAAATGTCACCCTTCATAAGTAAGTGTAGAGCAAGCCTTCCATCACTGTAATAGTTAAACGATAGCAAAGCTGAGCAATTGAAACAGAAAGAGAAGTCACCTTGACAATTCTGTCACTGGGAAAAGCCGCTTAAGGCACCAGAGCTTTTATGTGAATGAGTTGAGTGAGTTTATATCTATTCACCAAATGAAATGTATTTAAATAATATTTGAGCTTTGAGACAAATCTAAGAAATTCCTTTTGGAGTGCTTAATACTCTATGTATTACAATAAAGTATATATACTGTGGAAAATAAAGAAAAAAACTACACCATATTTTCTCTAGGTATTACACAGATAATTGATGTTACTTTGGGGTCATTTACAAAAAAAAAAAAGAAGTCACTTAAATAAATAAATAAAATGCTTGTTATTTGCCCTTACTACAAATTCTATAAAATCTTAAAGTTTTAGGGTTGGTTTCTTTATTGTTATTATTACTTAACACCCCATAATAAATATTAGAGAACCAATTAAATGGAGCAACCTGATATATTTGAGTTAAGCCATTCAAAATGGAAACTAGGGGGAAAAAAAGATTAAAAGAAATTCAGAAAACTAAGCATGCCATTTTAATATACAGATCAGGTCACTGGAGCAGAATTTTTTCCCTCCTCAATTAAATACATAATTTTATCTAATTGTCACTTGGTGTCATTAACATAGACCCATTCTTGAACATTGTTATTATTTTTACCCACTCTGGGAGATGGCAGCATATCTCTTTATATAATAAAGATTTTTTTAGATTACTTTGAGTCACAAATATTTAGGGTATTTTGTAACTTTTAGTTGGGGTAATGACTCCATTTCAATGATTTGAAGAGAAATCAAACCACCAGCTTAATATTACTGACATTTAGATTCCATGTAAGAAATACTGCATGACCCAACAAAGAAAATGAGAGGCCTTTCATAAAAAATTAGAACTCTCAGCCATAATGTTTATTGCCTTTCAAACAGATTTTCTTTTAATTTAATAAAATGCAATGTGTTCCTGCTTTGAAGCATTAACATTTCCTATCACACTTACAATGATATGATTATTTCTTCGAAATTAAATTAAACTTGGAAAAGCCTCAAAGTCTGAGTTCAAGAGCCAGTCAATTGCCAAATGACATATTTCTGGAAGTGATAGAAATATAAAGAAGGATACTGAGGTGAATTTGTTAGGAATATGCCTTGTGGCAACCCAGTAGGCAAATACATTGCTTCATGGAATAATTCAGAGGGGTCTGTTTTGTTGGGAGTAACTAAAGACCCCTTAAATTCAGGCCCCAGGCCTATGGGAAATGCATAAAATTCTGCAAATCAGCACTAGAAACAAGCCAAGGGACACTTTTTTTTTTCTTATCTTTTTTTCATTCTAATTTGTTATATATGATAGCAGAATGCATTACAATTCATATTACCGTATAGAGCACAATTGTTCATATCTCTGGTTGTATACAAAGTATATTCACATCATTTGTGTACTTAGGGTAATTATGTCCATCTCATTCCACCTTCTTTCCTACCTCCCACCCTTTTGCTCTATCTAGAGTTTGTTTATTCCTCCCATGCTCCCTGTCCCAACCTCACTATGAATCAGCCTCCTTATATCAGAGAAAATATTTGGCATTTGGGTTTTCACGATTGGCTAACTTCACTTAGCATTATCTTCTCCAACTCCATCCATTTACCTGCAAATGTCATGATTTTATTCTCTTTTATTGCTGAATAATATTCCTTTGTGTATATATGCCACACTTTCTTTATCCATTCATCTACTGAAGAGCATTTAGTTTGGTTCCATAGTTTAGCTATTGTGAATTGTGCTGCTATAAACATTGATGTGGCTCTGTCCCTGTAGTATGCTGTTTTTAAGTCCTTTGGGTATACACCGAGGAGTGGGATAGCTGGGTCAAATGGTGGTTCCATTCCCAGTTTTCCAAGGAATCCCCAAACTGCTTTCCACATTGGCTGTACACAGCAGTGTACAAGTGTGCCTTTTCCCCACATGCTCACCAACACTTATTGTTGTTTGTATGCATAATAGTTGCCATTCTGGCTGGAGTGAGATGATATCATGAAGTAGTTTAGATATGCATTTCTCTAATTGCTAGAGATGTTGAACATTTTTTCATATGTTTGTTGATTGACTGTATATCCTCTTCTGACAAGTGTCTGTTCAGATCCTTGGCCCATTTATTGATTGGGTTATTTGGGTGTTTAGCTTTGAGTTCTTTATATATCTTAGAGATTAGTGCTCTATCTGATGTGCAAGTGGTAAAAATTTAAATCCCAATGACATTCTTCATAGAAATAGAAAAAGCAATCATGAAATTCATCTGGAAAAATAAGAGACCCAGAACAGCTAAAACAATCCTTAGCAAGAAGAGTGAAGCAGGTGGCATTACTATACCAGACCTTAAATTACACTACAGAGTAATAGTAACAAACACAAATTGGTATTGGCACCAAAATAGACTGATAAACCAATGGTACAGAATAGAAGACACAGAGACTAACTCACATAATTACAGTTATCTTATATTAGACAAAAGTGCCAAAAACATACATTGGAGAAAAAATAGCCTCTTCAACAAATGGTGCTGAGAAAACTGGAAACCCATATGCAACAAAATAAAATTAAACCCCTATCTCTCACTATGCACAAAACTCAACTTGAAGTGGATCAAGGATGTAGGAATTAAACCAGAGACCCTGTGTCTAATAGAAGAAAAAGTAGGCCCAAACCTTCACCATATTGGATTAGGCCCCAACTTCCTTAATAAGACTCCTATAGCACAGGAATTAAAACCAAGAATTAATAAATGGGATGGATTCAAACTATAAAGCTTCTTCTTAGGAAAATAGAAGGTGAATAGAGAGCCAAGGGACTTTCACAGATGACCCAGTAGTGAGTCCTCACTTCTCACTGCACTTTCCAGAAATATCTCATCTTTCAGCTTGGAAATCCTTCCCAACATGGTTGTTCACAACTATTTATTGCCTCTTATGGAATGCTTATGGCCTCTCTCCTAGTTTACAAATATACACATACAGTCACAGATGCTCACATGTTGGATTACAGGGATATTTTCTGTTTTTAAACATCCTTCCATGAGGACTTACTATAATTTTTCTTGATGTGAAGCCCAATGAAAGCAAAAGTTAAGACCATGAGGCTCTTGCTATAGTACTGAAAATTCAGAAAAGTTGCAACATCAAGAGATAAAAATTTTCAACGTTGTGTTTGATCTATATTTTCCTAGTTTCTGAACCTTGGTCTATTTGTCAATTGTGATTTAACTTTCAAAAACATAAAATATGCTGCATAGTGTGACACAAACATACTTACGAAGAAAATAGGACTTTTTAAAATCAAAATCCCTAAGGAAAAATTAGGTATCTTGCCTTCTTGGTCCTAATTGTGCCCTAGAGAAGTGACACTTGCTTGGGCAGAACATCAGCAAGGCTGTCTGAACTGGGATCATCACCCCAAAACTGGAGATCGGGCAAAAGGACAGAAATACTGAATGAGTCTGGATCTCCCAAGAGGCTCAGGCTCAGTCGTGGAGCATAAGTCTTGATGTACTTTTGCTGAAAGCAAATTCTTAAAGGGCCAAGCCTGACAATTGTCTTCATATTTAAATGACCTTTTAAAACTATTATAATAAATCCATAAAACAGCTATATGCTGCTATAATATAATAGAGCCGATGGATATCCTGACATTTCTTTCCTCTGCATTATCCTTTTTTTGCTTCCATAAGCAATGCTATAAATCTGAAGTACAACCATCCTTTTATAGAAAAAGGTATTTAACATAAAAATCAGCCTTCAGCATTGTTTGACCTGAATATTACAAAATTATAAATTCATTCATTCTCAGGCAAGCAGTGCTCAGTGTTTCTCATATTCTGTGCAATTACTTCATAACTTCTGTCAGGCTGATTCATACCTGAAAAACAAGCACTACAATAGGCTACTTCTTAAACTATCTGAATCTGTAGCTCAACTCTTTTCACTTGGCGTGTGTAAATAAAATCATGAAGACTGATTAAACATCTCCCCTCAGAGGGCATCCTTTCTTTAGACCCATGATTTTTTATGAAGCAGCCCTGAGGTTATTTTTAATTATCCTGTCTCTAAATAATAAATGCAATAGTTATCAGTCTGCTATTGTGTTATTTTAAACACAAGATTAATGTTTAAGCCTATAAGAACATGCATCTTTTTCACAGATTAAGCTAACAATTTGAACAATTGTGTTCCCTCCGTTTATCAAGACTCATCTGTACAATGAGATGCTAGAAGTAATTGTTCCACCAACTTGTTGAACAGGAAAGAAAGTTGAATTTGTCTTCTGCCATAATTGCTTATAACCTATCTTTACAAAGCTTTGAAAGAATGGAAATGGGTAAATATGTGAATAATCTGATTAAAGCATAGGGTTAAAGAAAAACCTACTTTTTACATCCTTTATCCAATCTTTTACTTATGATATTAAATCTGAACGCTCCAGATTTCTTATTTTCTCAGTTTTTTGAAGATAGATTCTTTTGAAAAGCAAACAAAACCTTGCACAAATTTCTGGGATCCTGGAAGAAGCCCAGGGTGAGTTCAAGAAAGATATGTTTAGAATTTTGATATTTGCAAACCTATTATAAAAAGTTATATGAATACTTGAGCTTTTAAGGCATTTTTCCCATGTTCATGTTCCAATTTAAGTTATTGTCCTTATGAAAAATTTTCCATTAACATCACAGAGGGACAGCCAAGGGCTTTAAGTAACAGAATCCATGAACTGAAAAGTCAGATGCCATCTTGTGTTACATTTCACAACAGGTGTTTACCCATTGTGCCACTACAAGGAACTGACTACCAAAGCAAGAAATGTTTCATGGCAGAATAATTGATGGGAATCGTGATTCACACTATATAAATAGATGGCATGTATATACAACACCCATCACTTACAAATGTTAGCATCAACCCTTAGTTAACAAGAAAACAAGTTAAATTTCAACACTTTTAGTTTAACTGACTTTAATCTGGATAAATAGTTGTTCACCCTGGTCAATTTCACTCTGGTGAAGAAATTAAAATTATCTGTTCTCTTAACCTTTAGCTTAGAAGGATAAAATACTTTAATAAGTGTATTGTTTGGGAAACTGTCCAATAATAATAATAATGACAGTGATTAAAACCAACCTACCTACTGGTATTTGCATAACATTAATTATTCTAAATAATTCTAATTTAGTCTAAATTCTCACAACAGCTGAGTTAGATATTACTATTCTTAAATTGGAGATAAGGAAATCAGGACTTGAAGATCAGAAATAACTTGTGCCAAGCAGTGTACTTGAACTGAAATCCAGGTTTTTCTGCTTGCTGATTCTAAGCTCTGAACCACTAAGCCAAACCTGCTGTCTTTTTAAGGTTTGTATTCTTCCACTGAAAGGGAGGTTACAGGTACAGAGAATTAAGAAGCATCCTCTATCCTACAGAGTAATTAAGATTTCTGAAATTCATCAACTAGACTTTGAATATTGAAAAAAAAATGGAAAAGACAACCCCTCTGGTTCAGAGGGTAGTAAATATTTTATTCTATTATAGAGTATGTTTGTGTTTGTGCTTAAGACAGTGAGAATTATAGCATTACCTACTGCATAAAAAGTCAGCCATGGCAATTTCTAGGAAGCTGTTTACAGTAAGACCTTTTAGAATATAAATATTCTATTATGCAGCCTTTTCTACCAATAGCATCTTTGTTCCCCTCCATATGTTCTTCCTGTAGGTGTCTAATGAGTTCCTACATATGAAAAATGACAAGAGAATCTGTCTGAGGAATGATCCCAGCAACTGTGGCATATGGACACATTGTTTTCAAGCCCCTTTGCCATGATTTCTAGGCAGAGCAGCAGGAAAACCTGGCAGAAGAGGCTAGAACAGTCGTCATCCCTAGCTTGCAAGTTCTACTGCATTACCTGCTGCAGACCTCAGGCTATTCTGTCAGGCTCTGTGCTGACAGTGATAATGGTAAACGAGGCAAAGCTTTCAGGAACTGAGTGCATACTTTCTATTGTCCATTCCCTAGCAAATATATCTCTGTCTCTAAGCTGGATTCCATGATTCTGTGAAAGAATCATTAAGACTTTTGCATTCAGTGCATTTAACTCTACATCATTTATAAAGTTCTCCTGTGTTTAGTGTTTTATACTCCTCTGAGGTTTTGTCAGATGGTTTTGTTTCAATAAAGACATTTCTCAAATTAGAGCTCTGCCTTTTCTCCATTAACATAGAGAACACAACAACACGCCCGAAACAAAGTGGCAGAGAGATGTCCTGTAATGAGAAGTGATTCTGCACCCCTCTATCCCCTATCCTTCTAGATCCTTAGAGGTAATAATTGTATGACAATAATTTCTTCTGCATTCCACCTCACATGTGCATCCTCTTATCAATTTACCTATGCATAAACTATACTGAGCACAGCCCTAAATTGACCAACTCAATACCCAGTACTGCCTTCCATCACATTTTGCTTAGTGTCCCTTAGTAGTATATATATCTACTTGACTGATTATTTGTCAGTCTCTAGTTTGATCTCTGGTATTTATGACACTGACAGAATTAACATAGTCTAACCATAGCCTAAAGACCACGAGTGGTTCAACTATTCAAACACGTGTTCTTGGTTTGTAGCCTGCTCACCTGCTTTCTTGCCTTCTCTCTCTAGTTCTTTCATCAGTTAAGCAAATATAAGTGCCTACTACTTGCCAGGAACTGTGTTTATCCTGCTGAAGAAAATAAACAAGGTCTTACCTTCATGGGGTTGATATTTAATCAAAAAGGGGAGGAAGATGTGAAGGCAATATATGATCAAACCACGTATCAAAGTGATGAAACCTTAAATAAAAGGAAGTAGAGTAAAACAAAGTCATGAAAGGACAGAATGTGGCCTGCCTTAGATCAGGTGGGCTGGGAAATTGTCTTTTAGCAGGAGACATTTTAGAAGATACATACATGACAAGTGGGAAGACAATCAAGTGAATATCTGGAGGAAGACTTTCCAGACAGAGAAAACAGGTAGAGGAACTAATTTGTATTTTACTCTACAATGGAATATCTTTCTCAGAGAAGTATACAATGCTTTCTAAAGATACCTTTTTTTAACATACGTGACAATAGTGGAATGCATTACATTCATAATTACCCATTCACAGCACAATTTTTTATAACTCTCTAGAGTATGTTCACGCCAAATTATGCCATTATACATGAGATCTCTCTTTTTTTTTGCTTTACAATTCTTAATATACCTTTATACTATAATTTATCATATCTCTGTTTGTATATAAGGTATGTTGACACCAAATTCACATCTTCATACATGTATTTTGGATAATGATGACCATCTCCTGCCACTATCCTTGCTATATGAAAATTTTATTGCAAGAATTGTAGGTCCAAATGCAGTGTGTAAGTCGGCTCTTGATACTGTGGTTAAAATACTTGATAATAATAACTAAGAGGAAGAAAAGTTTATTTTGGCTCATGGTTTCATAGGTTTTTGTCCATGATCATTTGTTTCCATTGCTCTGCACCTAAAATGAGGCAGAACATCATGGTGGAGGAAAACTGCTTAGCTCATGGCAATAAAGAAGCAAAAAGAGAAAAATTCAGGGGGTGGGGGGTGGCAGGACAAAAATACAATCCCACAAGCTTGCTCCCAGTGACCTACTTCCTCTACCTTCAACTACCACCCAATAATTTATTCAAATTAAACTATCAAGTGGATTAATCACTTACTAGGTTACAGCTCTCATAATCTAGTCATGTCACCTCTGAACATTCCTGCATTGTCCAGCATCAACTTTTGGAAGACACCTCATATCCAATCTGTAACATGCAGTTACAAGAATAATGAAGAGAAATATTCTATACTTTTTGCACAGTTTTCCCAAAGCTAACACTTTGCAAATCTATAATCCAATGCTACAACCAGGTTGTTGATACAATCCACACAAATTTTACTAGAACTAATCTGTGTAATTTTCTACTTAACTATATATGATTTTATCAAAAATGTAGGCTCATACATCCACTATCACAGTCAAGACCTGAAATGGTTCAGGTTTAATCCTTGTGTGTCTGTGTATCACCCTATATAAACATATCCTCCAGTTTTATTCTCTCTTCCCTAAAACTTCACAAGCACTAATCTGTTCTCATTTCTAAAATCGTGCCTTTTAAAAATTGTTATAGAAATTAGACAATACAGTTTTTGACCTTATGATTTTTTTTTAAATTCAGTATAATTCTATTAGTATTCATCCAAGTTTTTGTGTGAATCAAGAGTTTTGCCCCTTTGTATTGGGGAATAATATTCCATGGTTTGAATGTTTCACAGTTTTTTTTAACCATTCACCCCTTGAAAACTGAACTGTTTCCAGCTACTGTAAATGGAACTGCTATGAATATTCATGTACAGGTTTTTATGTGACAAATGTTTTTATTTGAAGGGGATATATGCCCAAGAGTATAACTGCTGGGTCATATGGTGAATACACGTTTTGTTTTTAAAAAAATTCAAACTATTTTCCAGAGTAGAAAACTGCTACATTCCCACGAGCAATGTCCCAGGGATCCTGTTTCTATGTATCCTAGTCAGCACTTGATATTGCAGTGATTTTTCATTTTGGCCTCAAATGATAGCTCATTGTAGTTTTTATTAGCATTTCCCTAGTGACTAATGGTTTTTAACATATTTTCATGCTCTTTTTTGCTGTCTTTGTATCTTATTCAGTGAAATATTTTTTCATGTGTCCTTTACCCATTTTCTACTTGAATTGTTTGGGTTATTTGTTTGTTTGTTTGTTTTTAGGTTATTTATTATCTAGATATTAGTTCTTTATTGGATTTATGACTTGAAATTACTGTCTCCAAGTCTGTGGTTTTTCAATCTTTTTTAAGGGTCTTATATTAAGCAAAATCTATTTTGATTAAGTCCAAATTACCACATTTTCTGATAATTAATCAGGTTTCCATTTCAAGTAAAAGAACTCTACTTAACCCTAGATTCCAACTGTTTCTCTGATGTTTTTTTCTAAAAGTTTTGTAGTAGTTTTATTTTTACTTTTTAAATTTAATTTTATTATAAATTGACATAATTGCATGTATTTATAGGGTACAAAACAATGTTATAATTTATGAATATAGTATAGAATAATTAAATCAAACTTGTTAACATATATATCATTTCATGTACCTATTCATTGTTTATTGTGGTGAGAACATTTGGAACTCACTCTCAGTGCACAATGCACGATTATCAACTATATTCATCATGCTGTGCAACATATATAAACATGCTGTCTATATATGTATGTGTATGTGTGTGTGTGTGTGTGTGTATACACACATCACTTTTGTCTAATTGAGGTGTTGTAGCCTTTGATCTTCATCTCCCCAGACTACCCTTCAGCTTCTGTAACTGCCATCCTACTCTGTGATTTTTATGAATTCAATTGTTTTATATCTCATTATGAATGAGATCTTGTAGTGCTTGTCTTTCTGTGCCTGGCTTATTTCACCTAGAACAATGTCCTTCAATTCCATACATATTGTCACAAATGAAAGAATATCCTTCATTTTAAAGCTGAATAGTATTCCATTGTGTATACATGCCACATTTTATTTTTCTTTTTATAGACATTTAAGCTGAGTTCATAACTTGGCTATTGTGACTAGTGCTGCAAACTAGTGCTTCAAACTAGTCACATAAGACTGCAAACATATTTGCATTGATATCTTGGATTTCAAGTCTTTTGAGTAAATACTCAGAAGTGGGATAGCTGGATCAAAAGGGTATTAGTCAGCCTTTTAGTTCTATAATAAAATACCTGATATTGGTTACTTATAAAGAAGAAGAAGGTTATTTCATCACAATTTCAGAGCATGGTACCTGCCTCAATCATATCAGTCAGTAAAGAACTCACAGTGAATGGTGGTACCTGTTGGGGAACAAGCAAAAGACATCATTTTGAACCAGGGCAGGTAGGGTATCGGGACCATCTCAAGTTTCTGTAACAACAGTCTCAGGAGGAACTACTGAGAAATAACAAGAGAACTGACTACCCAAGATGCAACTCCTGTGACCTACAGACTTCTCACTAAGTCCTACCTTCCAAAACTTCCACCAACTCTCAATACTTCCAACCCAGGGATCAAGCTTTCAATCACAATATGTACTCTCAAACGGACATCCAAACCATAGCAATATGGTAATTCTATTTTTAATATTTTGAGGAAACTAGATACAGTCTTCTCTGATAACTATACTAATAGTGACATTCCCACCATTAGTGTACAAGGTTTTCCTTTTTCTCCACATAAAACTTATTATCTAAAAGATTTATAGTTTTATATTTTTAATCAAGTCCACAATCTGTCCCAAGTTAATTTTTATATAAGGTGGAATCTTAGGTTAGGGGTTGTTATTACTGTTTTTTGCCTAAGTAATATCTCACCACCACTTGTTGAAAGATTGACTTGTACTTTCTGGAAGTTGTCTTTCTGGATTCTCAATTACAAGGAATAGAAATGGGAGGAAGATGAATTTAAGAAACTTCATTTATCAAGTTAAGAGGTGATGGTGAATTGGATTGTGGTAATGGCAGAAAAGCAAAACAGTTTGCAGGATATTTGGGGCCAAGGAATGAATAGCACCTGTGGACAGAGCAGGTGTAGAGGTGAGAAAAGGAGAGAATAATCAAATGATTCTAAGCCTTCAGCGTAAAAAACTGGTATCTGGTGATTGAGGTGACTAAACGAAGAAGGTTTGAGGGATGAATTGGCAGAAATAAAAGTTCTGTGTTGTCCATGTTCTGTTTGAAATACCAAGCAGACATCTGAGTGGAAATAGTAAGCAGCTTGATATTCAAGGGCAAGATCAAGGCTGAAGATATATATTTGATTATTTTATATATATATATATATGTATACATATATATATTTGTGTGTGTGTGTGTGTGTGTGTGTGTGTGTGGTGCTGGGGATTGAACCCAGGGCTTTGTACATGCCAGGCAAGCACAACTTACCTACATCCCCAGCCCCGAAGATATTTATTTGAGAAGTCATGGGTATGGATGATATTGCTTACAGGCAAAGTCTAAGTAAAGAAGACAACATTCTTCATCATTGACTTGGAGAATTATTCCCTTATGTGAATTTCCTAAAAGTGATATAGTTGAGTTTATCAATGTAACTTAGTAAATCTCTAATTCTATTTATGTATTCTTGGAAAAAAAACCCTGATTTAAATATTTTCATATAGGTTATTATATGCTTTGAGGAGGTACTGGGTATTGAACTCAGAGGCACTCAACCACTGAGCCACATCCCCAGTCCTATTTTGTATTTTGTTTACTCCCTTTTGCTGAGTCTGGCTTTGAACTTGGGATCCTCCTGCCTCAGCCACCCAAGCTGCTGGGATTACAGGAATGTGCCACCATGCCCAGCTATTATATGCATTTTTATGTAAGAAATTATTAATTATATAAATTAAAAAACAGAGCTCAGGTTAGAATCTTATATGTACCTTATTGCATCTACAAAATAGAATTCAGTACAATAAAAGAACTCAGCTTGTCATGAATGATAGTTTAGCTTTTAAGGATAGCCTCCATGAAATATAATTACCATCTATCCTACATTATAACCTTTTAACCTCTGTTATGGGCCAAGCTATATGGGCAATGACCAAACAGACTCCATTTTACCCTGAGACTCCATGTCATGTAAGAAATGCTTCTCCCATGAGAAAACTCCACTTCTGCCATCTTGATCCTGCTTAGCACACCCTGCTTAGAGATGCAAATGTTTCTGTTCTTCTTTATACAATGTAAAATTGTTCTCTTTTTGGATCCTATTTTTCTTGGTCACTGTCCCCTGTCAGAGAATGATTGTCTGGACATTAGTAACCATTCTTTAACTTGAACTCAACTAGGGTCGTTTTGACCAACTTCCCATTCTTCTTATGATTTGAGATTTCATGACATTTGTTTATGGTTTTGAATCATAGTAACAGCCACTTATGATTAATAAAGTTTTGGACTATAGAGGTGTACTCTAACCCTTGGAGGGGGTCAAAGGGTGTAGGCTTGCAGCCTGCCCCTTGAACCACTGGCTGGTGAATTAAGATGGTTTCTTTTGCTTTAAGATTGACTTGGTGGTTTATTGCAATCTCTCCATAACACTTCAATAACTAAGATTCTAAGTGAAAATAACCCTCCAAATTCCAGTCAATTCTCAAATTCTGTCTATCTCAAAGGAATCATGAATAAGTAGATTAGTTCTGGTTATAGGGAAAAGATTTAAATCTATTTTTGTGTGGATCTAATATTATTTCTAGGAATCCTTAAAGATATTAGTGGATGATTATAGACTAAAAAAAAATAGATCAAGAATGTTTAACTAAGAATGGAAAAATGTTTACTTGCTAATATCAATGTAGCTGTAGAGAGCTCTATAACAAAGAATTTGTAAACAAGGTATGTACAAAGCATGAAAATATTTTAAGTATACACACGTATAATATAGACTTATGCAGATATTAACTGGAACTCATGAACTAAGATATGGGAAATTCTAGTAAGTCTAAATATCTCAAATTTCTTCTAAAAGCAAACCAAAATTCCTCTGTGGCTAAATGTTGTATTATACTGTTGAGAGGTTAAAGGAGAATTCCAAAATATCATGGAAAATATAAGTACTCTGGAATTTGGTAAGGCTTAAATTTGACATGCAGCAATTTTATGTACCCATTGTGAAGTCCTGAGGTTTCTCTGAGTCAATTTCCTCTGTGATTCACAATAATTATGTAAACCCCTACTTGTAGTAAGTATCAAATGAAATCAAATAAACCTAAGGGTCTGGTACTGAAGTAGGTATGCCTTAAAACAATACTCTTTCTTTGATTCCTGATTTATTATTATCTGTTCCCCCAAACAAAATCTCTTTTCTATTGCAGAGGAATAAGCAATAGAAAGAATAAAGCATTGGATGCACATGTAAGGAAGGAGACTCTCCAAGTACACTCATATCTCTACTTCATATGGACTGTCATTCAAAGAACTCTCAGGTAAACAGCACCAAATCTGCGAATGATAAAGCCTTGAGGAACCGTGCATAATAGAGAAGCCCTGAAAGACCAGGTTATAAATTTTACTTCTGATTTCCAAAGATTGAAAAATTAGTAAAAATTAGATTATGGTATAAAAAGTTCATACATCCTAGTCTAAGTTATATAATACCTGTGAGTAACATAGAATTTCTTTGACCATAGTATTAGCACAACTACAGTGAATCATGTCTGTTTTAAACAACATAGTTTTAAACAAGACCTTTAAACCTCTATATGTTAGTTTTCCCTAATTTGATGGGTATTCTGCTTCCCAATAATAGGCATTTGTTTAGAAATATGGAACTGGATGTGGAAGAATCTTGGTTTGTGATAGTTTCCCATCTGCTAATTTCCCTTAGTTGAGTGAATATTCAAACTGGATTTTCTGTTCAGCAGATGAACCACTTAATGTGTTTAAATTATTGTTCGTCTCTAATTTTTTAATCCACAAAAGACATTAGCTGAATAAATTAAGAGAATTGGTCTTCAAAGAGACATGCATGAGAATCTGACCCTTATACATGGCTTTATTTGAATCACAATAAAATCAAATAATCTAAATAATTTTGCATATTACTCATATAATTTATAGCATTTTTCTATACAGGTCTTTAGGAACTCCACAATTATTAACAAGTCAATGCTTATGACAAAGACTCTGTGGCCAGATGTCCAGGATCTGAATATACATCACTTACTAGGTATATGACCTGTACAAGTTACTTAACCTCTTCTTGCCTCTATGTCTCCATCAGTGAAATGCAAAAAGTAAGAGTACCTATTTCATGAAGTTGCTATGAGGATTAAATGAGTGAAAATTTACACAGGCCTTAAAACCATACATGACACCTCCAAATAAATGTGAAGTAAATAACTGTTGTTTTAATTTGATCTTTAGTTGAGACTGCTAATTGACACAGAGCTGGTGTTTTGAAGGAAAATTCTCACTTGTAATTAGGGTGGAGAAAAATCAATAACAACTTGATTCAATGCTTATAATAGTGTAAGAATTCCATGTATGTGCCATATATATATATATAAAATATCTGCTCAAATATATGCAAGTTTAAAAGACAAAGTGCATGTAATTATCACAATATTAAAAACTTGTAAGAATCACAGAGTAGTATGACCTTGCTTTAATTAGCTATGTAATGTTAGACTTAATAGCTCTCATTGACAGAAAATGTTACACAAATTTCACCAAGAGCTTCAAGAGCCATGTGTCTTCTCTGGCACTTTTTAATAACGATAATGATAGTAGAACACATTTGTCTAGCACTTTTAACTTTGCAGAGAACTAACCAATCACACACTTACTGTTCTCAATGGTTCTAGGTGACAGAGATATAATTTTTATACTATTGTAAAATTCATATTTATATTTGTTAGTATGTAGCTATTATTTATATTTCACAGGTGAGAAAAGTGAGACCCAGAGTTTCAGTAATTTGATTGCCTAGGGTCACAATTTATCAGTTCAGAGACAAATCCCCTGCAGAGCCCTTAAGTAGTACCTAAATTGCAAATCAAAAACTTCTGTTACTATTTCTTTCTATTTCCCTTTGAAACAAAGCAGGAAATAAATACCTCTTTCACCATGAGGAAACTCAGCACATCTTCTGTTTACAGTTGTGCAGGATACTGTACAAACTCCAGAGAGTGCCATGCAAATAATGGCCTATGTAAATGGCACTCCAAGGATTTGTGGAGCACCCAACCTGCATGGCCGCATGAGGTAAATATGAAGCAACTGCTTTTACTGGTCCAAGGCCTAAATCGGAAGCAGCAAACAACAGTGGAATTGGCATTCTGATTTCCATTTCATTGTGTGGTTTCACAGGAAAGAAGAAAAAAGATGAAATCAAACAAAAGCAACTTTAGAGAAAATCTGTCACTCAGGTTGAATTTTCTCTTACTTGAAATTCACCCTGTCTATATTCAATTGAATAGAAT
This sequence comes from Callospermophilus lateralis, assembly GCF_048772815.1. NCBI lineage: Eukaryota > Metazoa > Chordata > Mammalia > Rodentia > Sciuridae > Callospermophilus > Callospermophilus lateralis. Next base: position 114,107,494 of record NC_135308.1, read on the forward strand.
GACATTTGATTGAACTGACTGAGAAAGAAAGTGACAAGTTACATCCGGCTTCAGGCTCTCAAATTTGGTTTATTGTTTAGTGCAGCAACCCCTGAAATTAAATGAACACATACAGGAGATTCATCATAATGCTATCTCTGGAATCCTGTTATAGGGAGACAGTGCTATTACATAGTTCTCTCACAGTGAGACTCCCAAGATGGACCCAATATTCTGCAAAATAGCACAGTGGTGAGACTGAAGCTTATTTTCCCCTCATTTTTTCCACTTAAATTAGAAATCTTGTAATTGGATTTTAAACGGCTCCTTGTGAAGTAATTATGTGTAATCCATTCTCAGGTATTCTTTTTCAGTAAACCTGTGAGACAGAAAGAGATATCTCCTACCTTCCCTTTCTCAACTGTCACACGATTCTCTTTGAAACTGGTTCCAATAATGAGTCTTTTAAAAGAGAAAATGGGTCGTTTTAACTTTTGAAAACTAAATGGGAATCACAGACAAGAGGTCTGATTTTTTAGCTAGAGGTGAAATGAGAAAGGTCAAATGAGTTTCACATAACATCATTAGAAACTCGACCAGAAATAATTGAGCCCACAAAAATCTTAATTGTCTATTAGTGTTTAGAGGTACAGACAACATATATGGCTGTCATAATAAAATAACAAAAAAAATCCAAAATTCAAGTGTCAATTTTGTAAGTGGTGAGTCGGAAGAAATTCACACACACACAGACACACACACACACACAAACATGAAATACTGAAGGTGAACAAAGAAGATAACCAATGCTAGGGACATTTTTAGCAAAATATTTGAAATGACTGACAGTGAAATAGCAATAGATTCTTTGTGTACTCCAGGACAAACAATTTTTAAGTGGTAATTTGAATGCATTTCCTAATGCTGCAAAATAGGAAAGGCAAGGTTTTCCATGAGAATTCACCAGCAAACGTTGACAACAGTGATTAGATAATATCTTTCTGCCATTTAGCAGCATGGAAATTATGAGGAACCATTTAATCCTTCATATTGTTTAGCTGTGACACTTTTGATGCACAGTATAAGAGATTTAACTATCAGACAGAAACAAAAAAAAGATTAACATGACATTTGCACTACCAATCACAATCATGCTCCATTTGCCAGAATCGTCTCTAACAGTTGATATTCAGCATTTCCAGGCAAACGGGCAAGTTAGTTAATCAACAAGAAGTGAACTCAGTTACTACTAAGTGAGCCTAGTATTGTATATTAAATCACTCAGTGATTCATTTAATAAGCAGTCATGCCTGCCTCCTGCATCTCAGCCTCAGTTACACAATGAGACTACCAAGAGGAAAAGATTAGGCTTGCAGAAAGTGGGTAGGTAGCAAACAAATAAGCAATTACAAATGAAAGCAGTAGGATGATGGAGAAGGAGCACCGACATCTGTCTGTCGGAGACAGGGAAACCTGATAGAAGAAGGCACTGTGATGTCAGCTATGACGTATATTTCTATCTCAAATCATTTTACAAGAGAGAGAGAGAGAGAGAGAGAGAGAGAGAGAACTTGAGAATGAATTATAGATAACCACCTCACTAGCAACTTCAAATCTATGTAAAATGTTTTCAAGTCAAACTGTAAAATATCATATCACTGTGGGTGTGGATATATACACAGACATGCACACATATGTACATATATTAAATATTTAGTAGCACTCATCCTTTGCCCTGAATTAAATCTTTGGTAGTCTGGCTCTGGGAAGACTGTTTCAAAACTATTTTACTAGTAGTAATCTTGTGATAACATCTCAACATTAACTTGCTTAATTTTATAGTAGATGCGTTAATTAGAAGACTTTGATAATGTAAACTATATGAAAAGTTTAAGTATAAGAAAAATAAAAGTTAATAGAGTCCAGCCTCAGAGACAGAAGTGTTTACAGGAGCAGAATAAATTCTAAGAACTGCATATGAGGACTGGGTAAGGCAGTATAGTCTTGGGTGTACACAGAAATAAGTGGAGCCAGAAGTGGTGGCGTGCACCTCTAATCCCAGTGGCTCAAAAGGCTGAGACAGGAGGATTGCAAGTTCAAAGCCAGATTCAGCAATTTAGTGAGGCCCTAAGCAACTTAATGAGACCTTGTCGTTAAATAAAATATTAAAAACGGGGAGGGGATGTGACTCAGTGGTTAAGCACCCCTTGGTTCAATTCTTGACATGAAAGAAAGGAAGGAAGGAAGGGAGGGGAGGAGATACCGTGTATAGACTGTGTCCATACACTGTATGAGGACAATGGAGAACCACTGAATAAAAATTTGGTAAATATCAAAATCATATTACAGTTGAAAGATGACTCAGATAAGCCAGGCAAAGTTTGTATGAGGGGAGTAAGACAAACATGAAGCCATTAGTGGTACTTGATTGAAGAGTGGCCCCTTTCTTCCTATTTTCCCACATTTAACCTTGCAATGTGACTTTGCAGCAACTTCCATCAAGTGGTAGATCTCTGCTGCCCCCAAATAAGAGCTGGTCTTGCAACTTGCTTTAGTTGAAGGAATGTGACCCAAGGTAGGGTAAGCCAGTTCTCAGCCTGAGCTCTGTTCATTCTTTCAGAACTCTGTCTGCTATAAGAATGAGCTGGCCAAGCCTGCAGGAGGATGAGACACCGCCTGGCAATAGCCCAGTTGTTACAGCTAAGACCACCCTAGACTAGCTTACAGCCAGATACTCCCATATAGATGAGAAAGTCCAGACAAAGCCAGCAGAACTGCCTGCCCAGCCACAGCTTCCAGCAGACTCAGATTGAGCCCAGCCAAGACAAGCAGAACCTGCTAGATGAGCCATAGACTTGGGAGCAATAGTAGATGCTCGCTGCTTTGTGCCACTGTGTTTGAGGTTGTAGCTGAACAGCGTGGGTAACTGATGCACATGCCAACAAATCTTTTCTTGATGCATTATGGGTAGAGACAAACACAGAAAACCATACTTGCAATTGAAAACACCAACCCTTAAAATAGAATACAAATGGCTTGCTAAAGCCCTTCTTCTGTAAACTACTCAGGCATTAGCAAGATTGATTGTCACGTTCTACGAATTAACAGTCAGGGTCACTCCAGATAAACTGGGCTGCACGAAATAATCACACAGAGACAGAGAAATACCTTTTTCTTTGGGTCCTGTGATGGCTCCTCTGACCTTAGGGGTCCGTGGAAAGAGAGAGGGGAGCATGCGCTGAAAGGTTTTACTGGGAAGAAGCCATTCAAATGAGACAAGGGTCAGGTTTCAGGGGGTCAGTCTAGCTTTGTGATGTCTGCCGTCAGCAGATTGACATCTAGGGAGGCCGTGCCCGTCCCATAAGCTGTGTGGGGATCACAGGCAAAACAAACAAAAAGACTAGAGCGAGGCCAAACAGAGAGGCTGGTGAGTTCAGTCCACTTGAGCTCAATGCTCATAGTTCACACACACACAGCCCATGGCTGGCTTGCCACATCTCCACATTCTCATCGCTCAGGACTCAGGGGCATTTGGTTCCTATGTGGCAGCTCCCGACAGTTGATAATTCCTACCATGGTGTATCCCCATGAAGACAAGAGGCTTCTTTTTGGAGCCTTGCATTTCCCTATTCTTCATGGCTTCCCTGTTTTCTTTTCTAGCCCATTCTTTCTCCAGTGCTGCCATGCAGCTCCAGTGTTTCATGTAACTGCCTGAAGATTCTTAAGCCCAGTTGATAAAAATTCAGTTGTTACCTCTCCCAGGAGAGACATCATCCCACCAGCAGGTAAAGCTTATCACTTATGTTTTATTCGTTTCATCTCACACAGCTCTTGGCACAGAGTAGATGTCCAAAATTCTGCTAATGGATGAAATGATCTCTTTTTGCTTACTAAAACTATCCTCCACTTTCATGAAACTATTTCCAGTCTCCTTGTCCCTCCCCAGATTCATAAATATCAATTCCTTTTGTCTTACTTGCCCTCCAAATCTTCTTGCAGCCTTAAACTACACCCCTTTTTTTAATCCCACAGAGGCTAAAATCTTGGTTCTTTCACTTAATGCAATGTGACACAGGGCAAACTACTTCACCTTGCTGTGCCCTTGTGTTATCACAAAGTGACAGCGACAATCCCATGTATCTTAGGAACATTCAATTACATAATACATGTAAAATTCTCAGAAGGAACTCATGGGCGAGTAGGTGCTCAAGAGATGCGAGCCGTACTTGTTGTCTTGCCTGTGTTCATTCAAAGATGATCCAAACTCCATTATTTTCACTTTCCCTTTGTCAGGACTGCAAAGCACTGATGCCTGCACCCACTAAATGATCTATATTGTGACTTTATTTATTTATTTTTGGTAACTCTAACATCTAGAAACATCAAAGTCTGTTTCACATGTTTTCTTTTCTCCTTGGAGACTCCAAACACAAGTCCTTCTCTGTACACTGAGCAGATGAGTCTCATCTTCCCACAACCTGGGTATGCCATTCTTTTGCCCTGAAGGCTCTTAACCATGTTGCCCTTGGCCTCATTTTAAAATTCCTCTCCAGCCTCCTCTATCATTGTCCATTCATCTCCTCCGATAGTAGAAAAGTACACTCCTCTCCCATGTGAAGCCCTCCACTTAACATGCTCACCCTCACCTCCAGGAGGGTGGCCTCCTCCCGGTTGTTGGTCCAACCCTTCCTTTATGAGGGTCTGCCTCTCTCCTGACTCCTTGGACTCAGTCTCTCCTGTCAGAAAAACATTCTCACGTAGTCTGCCGTTCTTCCTGCAGTCACACAATTCTCGAAAGTGATTTAAATGTAAATGTATATCTTTCTCTCCAGCTTACCACGTGTACCAGCAGGCCCCAAATCCTTTTATTCCATACATGATATGAATTATTATTTTCTCCTGACATCATTTTTACTCAACTGAAGAGCAAACAGAGCATCTTTCACAATTAAAGAGCCACCATTTAATAAGTGCCCATGAGGCACTAAAAACTCTACTCAGCCCTTCCCACATAATAACTGATGGAATCTTCCTAACAATTCTGAGGTAACTGAACTATTTCCATTTTACAAATAAGGGTACTGAGATTTCATTAGTCTCTCTCATTTATCCATTTATAATCTTAGACTGTAATTTAACTAAGTTTCAGTAGCTCAGGAATAAGTTGATAATCACCCATGTACCACTTTGACTCCTGGGCTACCATCCTACAATATTACTCTGTTGGAGGTCACCAATGACTTACCACCAAATGCCTCTTCCCTGTTCTCATCCCTTTCAACTTTCTATAGAATGTGGTCCTCCTTATTACTCATGTACCATGTGTATATAGTCACACCCTCCTTCATCAATTACTCCCCCTCCCACACACTTTCTCTCCCTTTCTTCTCCCTAATTATGTGAAGCATAATTAAACATACTCTTACTTCTTCCATAGTAAGAAAAGTGAGATCTTCAATTCTGTCTTGCCTGCATAACTACTATTTTTTTTTTTTGCTTCCTATAGAAACAGAAGTCTACATGTGTTATTTTTCACTTTCAAATCTGTCATTCACTCTCCAACCCACTGAAATCTCCATTCTACAATGAGCGTTTCATTGAAATTGCTCCATCCAAGACCAATAATAATCTCTAATTACCAATCCAATTAAATCTGTTCAGTTCTTATCTAACATAAACTTTCTGAATGTCTCTTGGCACTTTAGACTTGATAGACTTACCAAAGTCTCCACCTGTCCTTCAGTCTGCCTTTTCTCCAAGTATTTCTCTCATGTTTAACTGATTCTCTGTTATTTCAGTTTTGTAGGTTTAGAACCCTCTGGAGTTTGCTCCCTCATCTATCTTTCAATGGTGTTTCATCTCGCCCATCTCACCAATTATTGCTTTATGTAATAAACTGGACCTCTCAGAAAAAGGTTTACGGCATCGTATGTACCATTTAGTAACTTGCAATATGTTGAAGAAAATTATCTGTGATAAAGTAAAGCAAATATGAAGCAGTTCTAAATATGTGCACCACTTTTCCATTAATTCCATAGTGCCATGCACACAGAGCATTGAAAAAAATGTCTGTTGAACTGATTCAAAAGCCAGTTTTGAGGATGCATTTCACTAACCCCAGAATTCAGCTGAGCCAAGAAGATATGCATAAATACATCTTTTTCGTTGCTTTTTTTCCTAAAATACTCTATGTACAAAAGAAAGAGGGAGAAAGAAAGGTCCTTACCTTGATCAAATGGTAATGTTCCACCATGAGATTTCGATGTGGGTAAGGGGAGCAGGAGATGCCAAGCATAGGTCTCCCCCAATATTCAGTTTCTCTAAACAATCGAATATCATTCTGAAGCTGAATGCTGAGAGCAGATTGCATTTCCCACCCATGATTTAACTTCACAAGACTCATCTTTGACAGTAATCACATGATGGGTGTTGTCTTTCATTACACAGAGTTTGGTGATCAATAAGAGGGCCTTGGGATAGTCACTCTCCAGCCTGTGCATTGTGTCATATATCGGGAACTGAATGGGGCGAACTAACCAGTGACAACAGTAGTCCACAAAAGTGATGATCTTTGTCTCTGAGATCTGCCAAACTGAGAAACATCATATGAATATGGAATTAAGGTCAGATCGTGTTATTTGGCCACAAGCCTTCACCCGAGAGAAGGACACCACTCTTACACAGGGTCCTATACAAACCACTCCTAGCTCAGTTTCCCAGCGAGATAGCCCTTTTAGGATGAGAATCTCTGCCATCTTCTGATCAGCTGGCTTATCGTAAGGCAGTTTTTTCTCTACCATCCTCTACTAATTGGCCTCAGGGATCAGCGTGAACCTTTTGTGCAATAACAATTCTAAGTCTATCCATTTGAGTTACTGAGTCAAAATGAGAATGGGCTAAAAGGCGAACAAAAACTCTACTTGATTTCTTTTCATATATTGCTTTCAGACAGATGCCTCACCTATGAATTGAGAAAATGATGAAAATTTTAAAGATCAAGTCTCACTCAGTTAATTACTGTGCTATTGGCTGTTGTGTGTTATCAGAAGTCACAATCCAATTTTATAGCATCTTCTAGAAACACAGGATTTGCTGAGGGAAATAAAAAACAGGATCAAACTTCCTTTTTATTTTAACCCTAGGTGCAGATTCTCAGATCTCTTCCTACCCATTAAAACTGATATTAAATTGGAAATCATGTATGGTACTGTCTGGTGTTAAAACTGGACATTTCATTGTATTAAGAAGCAATAAAATAAAATAAAATAAAATAAATTATAGGATGTTATTCCAAAACAGAGGGCTTCAAAACAATTATCCCAATAGAATCAGTCATTGTCCCTAATATACTCTCACACTTTAATCACATTCCAACATACTCCAATGGATGTATATAAACTTGGTAAAAAGTTTAAGAACATATACACAAACATGAAGTTTATGTGAAAACTGGTGAAATCCAAATAAGGTTTATATTGTATTTATAGTTTTGTACCAATGTCAGTTTCCCAGTTTTGAAATGGCATTCTGATTTTTCAGGATGTCATCACTGTGGAATGAACTGGAAATGGTACCTAGAAACCTTCTGTGCTATGTTTTATAACTTCTTGTGAACCTTAAGTTATGTCAAAAGAAAAGGTATTTTAAAACTTTTAAAGATTAACAATGGTAGTCATGTTTTTGATTTGGATGCACATTTCCATTATAATATATAAAATAATGAACAGTATTCATTAACAATTTTCATAACAAAATGAATTTGCATCTGCAAAATCGTGCCAATTTTGCTTATAGTCAAGTTTTGGGCAAGTAGCAAAAGGGTAATTGTATCCATTTCATTGTTTCCTAGCAAAGAAGCAAACCAGATATTGGAACCTTACATAAATGGCAGTATTTGCTA